>NC_138771.1:97093270-97665770 GCF_965119305.1 Pelophylax lessonae | reverse complement strand
TTGAGGCAGGTTTGGTGATGTAGCTTAGGGCAGAGTTGTAAATTGGTTTTTATGTTGATAGTATTTTGAAGTTTATTTATGGGCAATTAAAAGCCAGTGGAAGGATTGGCAGAGGGGGTAGCGGACACTGAGTGGTTAGTAGGGTGGATAAGTCTGGCAGTAGCATTGATGATAAACTGAAGGGGGGATAGCCTGGGTCGAGGTAGTCCTTTGAGGACTGAGTTGCAATAGTTGAGAAAAGCAATAACAAAAGAGTAAATTAGTAGTTTGGTGGTTTCATTACTTAACAAGGGACATATTTTAGAAGGAATGTATGTTAGAAAAAGTAGGCAGTGATTTGGATTTGGGGATGAAAAGACAGGGCAGAGTCTAGGAACACATTGCTAGTGTATTTTGTATTACAATGTACTGTATTATTTTAGTATACTGTATGTGGAGTATGGAGACAGCAGTATGACACAGTTCCTTTGTGTGTGCCAGCTGTAAATTAGTAGACTTTAATTTAATGGGTGCTCTAAAATGAAGAGTTGCTATAAACAGCCTGTCAGATGTAGTAACAGAGTTCAGTAGCTCCCATATGAGATGCATTGATGACATCCCCTCCAGTCTTCAGTTTGGATGGCAAGAGAATGAAACTGAAGTGTGATGAATTGCTGCTGTACTGAAATAAATGTGTTACAGTGGATGATCAGTCTTCGATGCTCATTCTAGCAGGATTGTACTTGAATGCCTGAGAGCGTCATGATGCCTGCTGCATGGATGTACTGTGCTTTCAACACCAAAGGGACTTCTGAGATATTGCAGGAAAAAGACTTTCTATAACATTGTACTGAAAATATATACATCTACTGGTATTTTTGTGCAGCAAAAAGGAAAAAAGGTCAGTCCTTCTCCAATGTAAATAATCCTTGCTACCTAACTAAAAGGATTAGCTCTCTGGTTTAAGCAAACACCTTTCTATAGCTTCTGAAAGCAAAGCTGTTTAGACATTAACCATGCCTGGTTAATGACTGCTATGAAGAGCTGGGTTAACCATAAAGATATTCTGTTCCTTTCGGTCAGGTTGGACTGACATATGGACTTGGACTGAGGAAGTAGAGTAGAGCAACAAAGCCCAGTCACCGTGCTGTGCTTCTAAAGAGGAAGGAGAATCTACATATCTTTAGAGCAAACCCATCTACATATAGAGTTAAGTGCTATATGCACAGACATTGTTTTGAAACCTTAAAGAGACTGCCATTTTACCTATTCAGGACACTTTTACACATCTTTTCAGTGCTCCCCAGCTGCTCCTATCTCCGTAGCAGCTGCCACAAATACCATATGTAAGCTCTGTGTTGGATGGTTTTGGAGCTTACACAGGGTTAAAGTCACCTCTTCCATCGTATAAAAATGTTTGGGCCTGGCAAATGGCCACTCGGGCCCAGACACTGCATAATGGTAAGATTTTACATGCAGATCCTTACCAGAGTGGCAGGGCAGGGCTACAAAGGTGGGTTAGGGAGTTGGTTGGAAAAAGACTCTTCATTTTATTTTCATTTTCCCTAAATGAGCAAAGTCTCTTTAACATTAAGGATCAATTCCCACCGCAGAGTAATGCAAACTACATGCATTTGTATTTTTTAGCGCCATCCATTTTGACTTTAGAAAGCTTGTATTTCAACAGTGGTTAAACAGAGTCATTGTAATAGCTAATCTACCCTACCTCTAATCCAGCCTTCTTAAGTTTTTAAACATGGGGGTACCCTTGAAACAACGTTCCACTCTCGGGGAAATCCTGCTTATAATTACTGTATGTACAGTTATGGGTGCATTAGCATAATGGTCATTGGGAAGAATTTCCCTTACAGTTGTAAGCAGTGGGAAATCCCCCTCTTTCAGATATTTAAGAAGATCATTGGTATCAGTTTTTGCTTATTTGGGAGGCAATAATACTGTAGCTCAAGGAACCCTGGTGGAGAATGGCTGCTCAGTGGGTAACCTACAAATCTTTACATGTAGTGCAATAACAAAAATAAGGAGGTGCAAGTATATTTAAAATGTTCCATTTAAAAAAAACACTAAAAAAGAATTATTGGAAATATGTTCTTGCAAAATATACTCTGTACTTATTCTTTAATATAATCAGTTCTACATTGGGGGTTTTAGTTGGAGTATATTTGTTATGGTTAATTATGATCACAACCTCGCACTGCATGTATTTATTGTTATTATTATACAGGATTTATATACTTCGCCAGCAGTAAAACAGTACAATTTCAATACAAGAGGGTTGAGTAGCCCATACACGGAGTGAATTTCTTTCCTGCAACCACGGTGTTGATAGAAGAATCCCCCCCCGCTGAGCCACTGTATTCTCTCAGCGGGGGAGGGGGGTGGAGCCGCCCCCGCTGGGAGAAGACAGCGATTTTTACTAGCAGCTAAACTAGCCACTAGCGATAATTGCATGCAAAATCAGGTAAGATGGTTGTACCCAAGGTAATTAATTGATCAACTTGGTACATCCGACCTGCCCATACATGGTTTAAATCTCGGCCAGTTCTTACTGAATTGGCTGAGATTCGAACTGTATATGGTCGGCCTTAGGAGAGCCTTGCTCATGTGAGCATGCAATCCAGAAGGGAGGGGCAAGTGGTACTAAAGATAATAGATAATAACTGTAAGAGCGATGAGCAGATGAAGAAATTAAAAGTTCAGTTTTTAGGTGGGGGATAGATTTAGATGAGTTTTCAGGTTTTAACCTAAAGCCTTGTACACACTAGTCGTTATTCTTCATTCAACCCAGCAGGGCTGATCAAAAAAAACTGACCGCTGTACTAACCATGCAATGTTAGTATAGCGATCTCCCCTGCTGTGCTATTGTGTGCTATTATGGGGGACGGCCGCCCAGTAAGAACACTCTGGTCAACGTTCTCAGCCTATGGCTGAGAGCGTTGATCAGGAGCCAATCGGCAGACCTTTTTTGGTCATGTCCCATCAACAGAAGCTGGCCAAACAGCTTTTGTTCGACTGGCTGCAGTACAAACAGGGCGAATGTATTTCAATAGAATTCAATAGAAACCAGCCAATGCCGCCTGACTTTCGGCCTGTGTGTACTAGACTTAAATGTTGAGCAGGATTTGAAGGAGCAGGATGGAAAATTTTTAATAAATCAAATTAATTTCTAACAAAGTATGTGGTTTTTATTCAATAAAGTAAATTCATTCCAAAATCAAAAGTTAAAAGCAAACTAAATCTTTCAAAAGACAATCGAATGCTCTGAGAAGTTTCGTACAGTTTTTCCTAAAGATTTTTGTTTGAAATTCTATCCATCTATGGTCAACCTAATGATAATAGGTATTTTTTCACTCTGTATAGCCCTGCAAACAACGTAAAGATTTGGAAGTAATTTATTTAGTGTTGTGAGTATCCATTATCGGACTCGCAAGGCTATATGTGAAATCTGATACTCTTTCTTTTCAGATTCTTTCCCCAAGGCCTTGCAACGTGTAGGATGAGGAAACACAACAACTTCTAAATGCACTGAATAGTAATAAAGTCTGACAGCTTTGGGAAGTAACAACTGTGTTTAAGTTTCTTTGATTTGTAAACCACAAAGTGGATTAGCATGTTTATGGAAGGAGGGGTATCCTACAGATGAAATATACCATACATCTACATCCCATAAGTGGAAGCTGGAATTCGCTGATAGTTATTAAGATAATTGCCATTAGTTCTTGGACTGTGAGCATTCCAGAATGTCCAACTCTACTGTTGTATTTCAAATGATCCTGCCTTCAGCTTTCTGCAAAAATACACTTCTATTTCTTGCTGGTAAAAATACAGATGCAAGTATTGAGCATGTTGTATTCATGTTCATATTCAGAGCAAAATAATAAAAGGTTCATGTATAAACCAGGCTGTCGTAGATGTCAATTATTATACCAGATGTTTTCCTAAATTATTTTTTTCTCTATCTTTGTATTTTTCTTTTGTTGATAATGATTTAATTTTTCAAATTAGAATTTTAATATTTTTTTTTTATTGTAATGGCTTATATGTATTTCGGTACTTGACGTAGAAAATAGATTGATTTGGCAGTGCTGATCAATGCTAATGCTTTTTCAGCACTGAATTACTGGGGATAGTAGTAATTTAATAGTTTTAGCATAGACAGAAATAAAATATTTCAGTAACAAGCAGACAACGTTTATGGTGATGCCGGAAACTTGCTATGTTCAGAGTAAACAAGGTCATACATGGATGACATGTATATCTACTATTCTGTGAAAGTTGGACAACCTATTTGCCATTAGAGTTTGAAGCAGTTTTTGGGAGTGCCACAAATAGCTAGGATGAATACAAATCTGAACAAAACTTTCAATATGCTGTCTACAAAGTTTTGCCATTAGGATTGTTCTTAATGTGATTGGACACAATAAGTATTTTGCATATCATTCAAGGTCTTGTCTAGTAGGTGACCCTCTGAAAGTAGACCTAAAGTAAAATAAATACTCTAGGCTCGTAGCCTTGCTATATTATTATTATTATACAGGATTTATATAGCGCCAACAGTTTGCGCAGCGCTTTACAATGTGAGGGAAGACAATACAGATACAATACAATTCAAAACAGGAGGAACTAGAGGGCCCTGCTCGTTAGAGCTTACAATCTATATTGCTTTCATTTGCAGACAAGCCGATGGACTCTGCAATATTCTTATCTAACTGCTGAAGTCAGGTACCCTTAAAGCTGGATACACACTATACAATTCTCTTTAGATTTTTTCCTTTAGATTTACCAAAACCATATAATATGAGGTCAACCCTAAACACTTTCAATTTGTATGCAATCAGGCAGGTCCTTGTACTACATAGTTGAAGGTAAATCTAAAGGAAATCAAACATCCAAAGTTGTATTGTGTGTATCCAGCTTAAGTCTAGGCAACTTCTCTCTTCTGTAATTCTTCATTCTTCCTTCTCTAATACTCCTGATCTTTTTGTACTCCTTCATCTTTAGAGCTCATTTACACTTGCTTCAACACACATTAAAGTGCCTACTGCTTTAACATGCTTTTTTGATGTGTTTTTGATGCTTTGGTGGTGCTTTGGTTGTGTTTCGATGATGCTTCAGTGGTGCTTTGGTGGTGCTTTGATGATGCTCCGGTGGCACTTCGATGATGCTTCAAGCGAGCTTTGCTATAGACTTTTATGGAGGCTTTGAAGACACTTTAAAGCACCACTAAAGCGACATGGGGTAGAATTTTTGAAGCAAGGCCGAAGCAAAGCAAAAGCAATGTGTGAACAGGACTGTAAGCTAATCATTTTCTTTAGTGACAGGGACTTTGACTGGCATTCAGAGGGCTTTAACAAAGCATGTCCAAAGCCTTGTTTTAAACGAAGTGTAAACTAGCCCTTACTGAGGCACTGTGAGATGCCCAGGCACTGATTTGTGTGCAGGTAGATTTGCAGAGGATCTAGTTGCTATTTTGTAAATGGAAGCAGCATAAAGAAGCTGTGGACCCAAAGACATTTTTTGGAATTTACATCTGCTTTAAATGAAAGTTACCATAAACTAAGACAAGTCAAACTGAGACTATAGGGAAAATGCATAGTTATAGGTAACCTATAGTGCAATTGACATGGCATAGCCGTCAGTGAATAGGCTTCTGATTAATAGCTAGGCAACCAAAGTTATTTACTAACAAATGTGCATATCTTAGTCTGGCCATACACACTTCGAAGAGATTTGAACCATTAATGGGCAAGCTGAATGTACCAGGTTCATCAATCGATCAACTTGGTTCAACCAGCTTGTCAGGTTCTCTTGCGATTATTGCTAGTGGTTGCTATAGCCGCTAGCGATAATCACTGTCTTCTCCCGGCAGGGATGGCTTCTGCCAACCACCCCCTGCCCCCCGTCGGGGCAAGAAAATGGCCCGGCAGGAGGGATTCTTGTACCCATGGTTGCAGGAAAGAAATTTGTTCCGTATATAGCCAGCCTTAGGCAGGCCATAGATGATACAGTTTCCTTTCCTTCAACCAGGGGGGAAAGAAAAGAAAATTGCTTGATTCCCCCATCAACAAAGTCAGTGTTGATGGGGGAATCCGTCTTGCTGAGCTATTGTGTTCACATTGTTCACTATTGTGAACACAATGATCACTGCTGGCGGCTATAGCCACCAGCAATGATTGCATGCAAAAAACCCGTCAGGCTGGTTCTACTGAAGATGACCAATGGGTCAACTTCAGTACAAGCAGACTGCCCATAGATGGATCAAATCCATCAACTGGTTCCTGCTGTGCTCTTATTATTATTGAATGTGTTAAACATGCTGAAGTTCTTCAAGTGTATCTAAAATCAAAAAATAAAATGTAATATTTTTATTTATTCCTAAGCTTTTTTTTCCTTTAGTTTCACCTACCATTTCTGTGAATAACACACTTCCTGTCTTTGTATTATGGAGGGAGCCATGCTTGCCACCCTAGACTGCTCTTCTGATTTGGACCACATTAGGATTTACTAAAACTAGAGAGTGGGAAATCTGGTGCAGCTCTGCATAGAAACCAATCAGCTCCCAGTTATCTTAGTCAAAGTTTAATCGAGCAAGCTGGAGTTAGAAGCTGATTGGCTACTATGCACAACTTCACCAGATTTTGCACCCTCCAGTTTTAGTAAATCAACCTCATAATTCTTAGGGTAATTAGACTGGCCATACATGTATCACATTTTTTTTGTTTTGATCAGCCAGTGGGTTGATTAAAAAAAATGGATGCACTAATGTATTCTGACAGTGCAACTTCTCAGTTAGAATACACTGTTCATCGCTGCAGACATTGGAGCTGATCAAACTAAAGTTCTCCAATATGCTGTTCGAGATGAGTCGATCATTAGATTGACTCTTTACAAATGGGAACAGCCAAAGATGGATCAAAATTTGAACATTGCCTGCTAAACCCTCCAAATTATGATCCATCTATGGCCAGTTTTAGATTACAGATGACAACTTGGAAGGCAGATAATAATATTTTTGTGCTTTCATATTAAAATCTGACAGCTATAAGCTACTGCTCCACTTTATATTCTTCTCAGATTATCATTGACTGGGGGTAATGTAGCACAACACACCAAATCCAGACATTGTAACTGGCATCTCCAAGGAAAGCTTTCTTGCACATTTCCTCCTGTGATTCTGACTGTACTGTGTGTTTTTGTAATGGATGTAGGAAGTACAGGTGGTGTGAACATGGTTGTAGAAGCCTTGGGGTGGGACATTTGACACAATAGGCAGTGTTGTTTTCTCCAGGCTGTAAACTCGAGAACTACCAACATACTAAAAATAAGGGCTAAACTCCTAATAAAAAGGCAATTACATTTACGGTGTTGTGAGGGGGATTGTTTTCATGAACAACATTACCCTGTATATAGCTTTGATGTGGGTTCTGATTTATGGTTTACTTGACCCATCATAGCATTGCTTTTACAGTTTGGGGTCTAAATTGACATTTACAATGATGCAGAAAGTGTAATAACAGATTGCGCTTCACAAAAGACTGGATTACTATAGGCATTATATTCTGGCCGAGGACAAAATGCCCACCAACAGCAAAACAAAAAGACAGAAGAAAGACACTAATTTTGAAAAGAAATGCCACAATATTACACATTTTTACTGTATCATTGCATCCTAATCAAGATGCAGTAATTATCAGCCTGTTATTATCTGATATGCTGTGTTCAAATAGCAAGCATAAAGGACACATGGTGATTACCATATGAATTGCTTGCAGGCACATTTTAAACATACAGGAGACCATGCATAATACATGGGATCAGTGAAAGGACGGATTTGTATGAAATCTCTTGCTGCATTGTTATTACTAATTTCTCATAGTTACTGTTGGCTATTGCAGTATACTTTAGCACATTTACATTGGATTTAAGTTTATTGTTTATTCATTAGCTTTAGACTTGAATCTTAAAAGAAAGCGCTTACATTAACCTAATTTTGGCATTAGGTTATTTTTCTTTTTTTGTGTGTTAGTTTAGCTTTTTGGATTGGAGGTTGGTTTGAAAAGACAAGAAATGATGGATTCCACTCAAAGGCCGTTTGTAAAATGGAAGCACACCTTGCAAATTCAGTGTTAAAGAAAAGAGAAGAATTTTTGGGATGTTTTTTTCTGCATGTTGGCAGGGTATTGTATTTACTTTAGGACTTAGGTTTGTCCATTTGTTTTATTCATGCAATGTAGCATTCTTTGGGTCATGGCCTATAAATAACACTGGTGATATGATCACCATACGTGAAAGCTTTTTGTAGTAGTTGCCTTGTGAGTATTTAAAATGATACAAGTAAAATTCACCTGCTAGGCCATTTTTCTAGGTTTTATATTCTGCTGTCCCTAACACCAAGCCAATATTTTCTCTGTTTTTGCTCCCAAGGAACCCTTGAAATTGTTTTTAGGCATTGGAAAACCTCTTCTAAAACCAATTCATCTGAGGTCAGGGGGAAAAATGCACGGTACCTTGGTGGTCAGTGGGAATAATTCCCTGCTTACAGCAGTGGTTGGATTGCCACCCTTACAGATAGCTAAAAAAGCATTGGTGTCATGTTGCTGGTTCTCTCAAGTGGTGTTAGCCCCAGAAATATACAGACATTATCAAATGGAAAGTCATTCAGCCGCAGCTCAAGAAACCCCTAGCAACCTGTGGAGGAATTTTAGTGTTCCACAGAACCCTGAGAATGGCTTCCCTACCCAGTCATGTACAAGGTTGATTATGTAGACTATCTCTCAGAATTCTGGGGAGTTTGTTCCACCATAAAGCATTATAGATTTTGTGTTCTATGCTCCAGAAAGCATATAGTAACAGGGTGGTATTTTGTTATTTCAGCTATGCCTGCCTTTGAAGAGCAGCCAGTTTCAATACAGGTTCAAGAAGGTGGAGTGGCTCGGTTCTCCTGTAAAATAACTGCCAATCCTCCAGCTGGTATTACGTGGGAAGTAAATCGCACTGCCCTTCCTCTTGCATTGGACAGGTAAGTGCACAATTTTAAAGAAGAAATAACTTGTAATAGAGCAAAAATGATTTTGTAGTATTTTACTTGTAAGTAACTCAGATCTGATATTAGGCAGAATGGGGGGTCCCCCTAGGGTGTGGGACTTTATCGGCAAACACACTTCCACAAATAAATAAAAGTTAAATAATTTTATTAACAAAATTTAAAAATGGATCTTACATAGATCTAAGGTGTCACATAAATTGTACAGCAAATATGTATGAATATAATTTCAAAAAAAAAAAAATAGAGAAAATGGTGATGCATATACTCAATGGTATATGTTGACTTCTTGAAGGAAATCATCCCACCCTCCTTCAAGAAGTTAACATATACCATTGAGTATATGCATCACCATTTTCTCTATTTTTTATTTTTTTTTATTATATTCATACATATTTGCTGTACAATTTATGTGACACCTTAGATCTATGTAAGATCCATTTTTAAATTTTGTTAATAAAATTATTTAACTTTTATCCATTTGTGGAAGTGTGTTTGCCGGTAAAGTCCCACACCCTAGGGGGACCCCCCATTCTGCCTGTTCAGTTTTCAGGGATGCTGGCAAACCACTTCTAAGCTTTCATATAGCTGGGGTATATATCTTCGAATTCGCAGATCTGATATTAGCTCGCTTGTTTAAAACCATAAATTGTAAATTGAGTAATATGCCTTTTTTTTTGTTCCATTTGCCTTCAATATACATTTTTCATTTATTTGTATATGTATGCTTATTTAAAGGGTTACTTTGTTATCGAAAGGAATTCTTCAGATCTATGGTGTAACAAAGAAGGATGCGGGAAATTACAGATGTGTAGCTACCTCTATGTCAAACCGACGCAGAAGTGCTGAAGCAACATTGACTGTTGTACCAGGTTTGTATCCCTATTTTGGAGTATACATCTTTTTATTCACTTGACTTATTAATAGTCCGTGTCCTGGATTTGTTTGTTAATATTCTGATATTGTGAAATCATCTAGAGAAGCCCATAGTTGTTAGAAAGAACTGATGCATAGAAATTGTCTATTTATAGTATATAACATTATGTTAAGATCTTGGCAAAGGAGTTTTACATTTTGCTTATATTTTAACAGTTCTGTACTGAAATGATTACCTTGCTTTTTCTGAACTAGCCACACCAATGCAGCCTTTAAAGAAACCTGTAATCATAGCACCTCCTCAGAATACAACAGCCTCTCTGCACCAAACAGTTACACTGGAGTGTCTGGCCACTGGAAACCCAAAACCTATAGTGTCCTGGAGCAGGCTGGGTAAGAGCATTATTTTTGTTTCACAAACATGGAGTAGATTACTCATGGATGATGGCATGTTACAATGTTTAAAATAGTCATTCTAGTTCTTGAAAAGGCAGAACAATAAAAACCCCTTTCTATCCTAGACCAAAAGCCCATTGATGTCTTTAACACAAGAGTGCTGGGGAATGGGAACCTTGTTATATCCGACGTGAAGGTACAACATGCAGGTGTATATGTGTGTAGAGCGACAACTCCGGGAACTCGCAACTTCACAGTAGCAATAGCTAGTGTTGCAGTTTTAGGTAAGATTGATAATTGGCTTGTTACCATGTCTTTCCCATGTTTTTTTTTATAAGATCTGGTAATCTCTGTAATGTGGTATCTGCATTATAAGCACTAAGAGTAATGCACATGGATCATCCCAAACCTGTCAAACTCCATTTCCTTCTCCCTTTCCCTTCCTTCCCATCCCCCAAATCCAGAAATTACACACCGATATCCGATGATACAATGTCATAATTTTAAATATTTCAAAAACATATGAGACCTGGTCTGCTTAAAGCAGTAATAAACCCAAAACCAAAAATGTAATATATTGCAGCTTACCAATCACTAGCTGTGGTGGCTTTATTCATTTTCTTTTTTTTTGGCTTTTTTCCCTCTGTTTTCACTGATCTGGCCATTAACCTTCTTAGCGGTATTCCCGAGTGTGGCTCGGGGTTACATTTCAGTGCCAAAAGCGGTAACCCCGAGCCACACTCGGGGTACCGCTAGAAGCATCGCTGGATCCTGGTAGAGGGGTTACTTACCTTGTCACCGGGATCCAGAGATGTATGCGGGCGGAGTGCGGCGGCAGATCTTCCTCCCGATCCTCTCCATGCCCCGGCTTCCGTCTCCTGCGACGTGACGCTCGCGGGGGGGGGGGGGGTGTAACCGGCGGCAAAAAGTAAAACACACTGATACATTGCAAAAATAAATAAATTCACATTAGATTGCCCCCAAGTGCCCTTTCCTGCAGTTTTACTGTACTTTTTATATATATATATATATATATATATATATATATGTGTATATATATATGTATATATATATATATATATATATATATATATACATACATACTTTAACTTATTTATAGTCATTTGTTATATTATAATTTATGATTTTGTGTTTCAAACTTTATCATACCCGATATGTTATAAAGAAGAACACACAGCAAACAAAAAAATCATATGTAAATAGTTGGTTTGGGCTGCTTATTCTTAAGAATTACATGCAAAATAATTGTACTGCTTTCAGCACCTAAAATCGGAAAGAATCATACTGCCAGGGAGGTTAACACACCTCCTGTATTAGAGTGTCCCTACTCTGGATCAAGGAGCACAGGGGACACCTTTAGACAGCAGCCTTGTCAGTCTGTGGGGAGGGGAGTGTTAGATGTTCTAGCAGGTTTAAATACACTAACACATTGAAGGTGAACTCCAGCTAATACTTTATAACCAATTGCAACAAACCGTTCATAAAAAAAGTTACATAAATATATAAAAGTTGATCATTTTAAGCACCCCTGCCAGTAGTAAATTGTTTGTCTCATCCTTGTAACTACAAGAGAGTTTGTTCTGTTAAAAACAAAAGACTTACTGCCTTAATCGCCAGATGAAAATAGAAGAACCCCTGAAAAAGGAAAGGCCATCACATCTAAGAATTGGTAGCTGTAATATGATAAATGTTTGCTTTTGGGTTTGATACTGCTTCAACCTCTCATTTTCCCCACTGCATGTCAATTGTTTATATGTGTTAATATTTATTTGTTTTCTGTTTCTGTACTTATATTGCTATTACTAAGCAGATTTGACCATAAATACTAAGATAAATAATTTACGCAGCTTGTATACCAAGTGAAATCACAATTTTCCTTTTATTTGCTCTGCGCTGTGAATAGTTTTGCTATCCATGTAAAAGCATATGTGGAAATGTTTGAAGTGGATGTCAAATGACATAAAGAAAAGCAATTCTCATTAGTTCCAGAGGGCAAATGCTGTAAATACTTTTGTAGCACGCTCTAAAAAAAAGTGTGTGTGTGTCTGTGTGTGTATATATATATATATATATATATATATATATATATATATATATATATAATTATTCATATTATAAAGCCTTATTTTGTGATTTAAAGTGAACCAGACCTTGTCCAAAATATTTCTGAGGCAGCATCAGTGCTAAAATTGCAGGCATCTTGTGAGACTGGCTAGTACCTGTTAGTTGTCAATCGCTATGCCCCTGCTGAGCCTTTTGGATCTGGTGTCAAGGTTAATATATAGGGCCTCAATGTCTGTCCAGGTGGCCAGGTTTAGATTAAGCTCCAGGTTCTAAGGTTCTAAGCTCACTTTCTGTCATTCAGTTTTTAAAAGCCAGAACTTCAGGGAACAGAAAAGACTCTGGCATTTACCAGTTTAAGGGGGTAGAGCTTCCAAAATTCCAACTTGGAGAAAAGTTGAAGCCTCATTGTTTATCCTGGCCCTTACATCCAAAAGTGACCCCACAGGAGAATAAGAAATGATATGAAGACCAACACAGATACTTCCAGGCCCTGCATACACTTCAACAGTGTTGTTAGCTCAGAAAGGATTTAGGCCAGGTCAGGTTCACTTTAAATTGGGATAAAGTTGGAGGAATATGATCACATTGCCTCCAGATAATTACATTATTGCATCTGTTGTTTTTACTAACCACGGAATTAACCATGCAAGAGAATTATGATTTTGGATGTTTAGTAGGCCTAGTGATGTTTTTCTGAGTCCCCTGCTTTCACTTGGGGTCTCCACTCCTACCAGTTGTCTTATAATTATGCTCTTATTTTTAAAACTATATAACACTGTACAATATTCATAATACATGATGGATTATTCATAAAGTATATGTTTTACATCTTCACCCTGTAATGTTTTAATCCCTAAAGCACCTCCATCCTTTGTTGAACGGCCAGAGAGTTTGACAAGGCCACGTGCAGGGACAGCTCGATTTGTATGTCAAGCTGAAGGAATTCCAATTCCAAAAATCTCATGGCTCAAGAATGGAAGAAAGATACATTCTAATGGAAGAATCAAAATGTACAATAGGTAGGAAGACAATCATTTGACAGTGATTGCTGTACATGTTAGTTACAGAGTATGTAGCCATTTCAATGAAGAATACAACAGTACATTCATATTTCAATTTACAAATATTCTGTCTCTCTTTTTTCACTTTAGCAAATTGGTAATCAATCAGATTATCCCTGAAGATGATGCAGTATATCAGTGTATGGCAGAGAACAGTCACGGCTCCATCCTTTCCCGGGCAAGACTTATAGTTGTAATGTCTGAAGACAGACCAAGTGCTCCTCGTCACCTTCGAGCTGAGACAGTGTCCAGTTCAGCCATTATATTGTCGTGGGAAAGGCCGCTGTACAACTCAGAAAAAGTCATTGCTTATTCTGTGCATTACATGAAGGCGGAAGGTGAGATTAAGTCAATTGCAATGTGTGTTTAGAAAAAAAGCCTATAGATTTCTGACAGCTGCAAGAGCCTTTGTCCCTTTTATAGGATTTCCCTTCCCGGAGCTACCCTAGTTTTCAATCAAGAATGCTTAATGAGCATCTACAAATTCTGTTACCACATCAAATGGGTCATTGTAATGAAGCAATGGGTTTCACCTTTTTGGTTTGATCACGCCAATACTTTCTTTTTGAGAAACTTTGAAAACAAAATTCAATAGTTACTACATTAGCATTTAAAAGTATAAAATAATAATAAAACACAGTCAATTTTACTTTTAAAATATATTTATGTGAGTAACAACATCCCTTACAATAAAATTTAAAAATAAAATGCAATAAAATTGGACTTTTTGGGTACTAAAAAGGTTTTTATCTCACATGTACTTTACTAAAAAATATAAAAATGTAATTTTGAAACATTTTCAGTAATCTTTTACAATTATTTCAAAAACTATATATATAACAGCTAGTTTCAACTCAAAAAATTGATCTGTTCAAAGAAAGCCAACAGGTGTTCTTTTAAAAGGGACAGATCTTGCATTTAAATGAGCGGGTTAATGTGCTAGGCAAGCAAAAAGGTCTGATGAGAGTACACGAGTGTATTAATTCCTTGTTAGTAATTTGGAAGCTCTACAAAGGGTGTAGTGATTCTGTTTGTAGGCTGGTCTCACCCCCTATTATGGCCATTTTATCAGGCCTCCGCATGAGGCCCAGTGGCTCATTCACTCCTAGAACAAGGCCTTTTAATTTGAGCCTAAGGATCTTGTTTAGAAGGTCAAAAATCGTGCCACGACATTCCTAATTAAGAAACCATCAACGGCCCTGTTGTGAGATGCCAGTAATCTTGTCTAATTAAAATGCTTTTTAGTCAATTCAGATATGTGGGAAAGCTCAATAGTGGAATTTGGTTTGGGGTTTTGTTTATAAATTTAATGGCAATGGGTGGTGGGGGAGTTTTGATTAAGTTGACATGCATTTTGGTGTGAAATGGTCTTGAACCACAACAGCCTTCAACAACCTTATTCCGCTTACCAGTTCCTATGTATAGGAATTAAGGAGCAACAAAGGCAACAGCAGTAATGCAACCCTCTGCATATTTCAATATGAATTGCTGAAATTTTTCCTAAGCTCATTAAGACACAACACATTTATAGAGTGAATTCTCTTTCTGTGCCCCCGCCTTCATCTTCTCCAACTGCTGTAATAGATTTCAACTATATAATCGCCTCTTTTACAATACGGCTTTTTGTGCGCTTGTTGTTTCTGATAAAACGGCTTGTTGCTGAATGGGGTGGCTTAGAAAATGAGGTTTGTTTTTAATCACACAGGTTTAAGATGTAGGAATTCTTAGTGGTTAAATGGTAACTTCATTAACAGTTTTTTTTTTTTCCATTGAAGAAGTTTACCAAAAACTTGTTGTGCGTAGTTGTGGAACACTTCTTGATTGTTACTTTTAATGAGCCTTGGTTTTATTTAGATACACATTCAATATAGGAGAACACAATGCACTGGCGCACAGAAACATCCTGTTTTTTTATCCATTTTTGTCATTGACAAGCTTAACAAAACATTTGAATAAACTGGAAACACATAAAATATATACAATTCTTTTATACACATGATCCCCAAAACACGTTGGTTTTTATTCTTACATCAGATTGAATAAAATAACTCATGCTGGACTGAACAAATCAATGTGATGCTCTTATTCTTCCAATACATTTATTAGTATTATTAGTATTTATTAGTTATACTGCTGCCTACAAGAGTTTGGACACAAGCAAATTAAAGATGTTGTGGTGGCAATGCCAACTTTAATAAATAACTTCTTTCAAAAGGAATGGTCGATCTAGTTGACAACCTATTTGATCAATATGCCACATATGGGGAAGTGGTTTTCGATTCATAATAAAGCTATGATCCCAGCTTCAAGCAGCCATGTCTTGCCTCTTTGCCTTCCAAAAAAACCCCCAAAAAACTATTTTGTCCAACCACAGGCTTCCTTCAAAATCCTAAGCCCCTCCCCCCAACTTACGCCTACATCACATCCTGTCCTCTGCTTTGCTGCTAACCCAATCCAGCAAGTGCATTTGCATATCAACGGGGAGAGCCTTAGATTCCTAAAACAGCATATGGGCTTAAAAATCTAACTATGCAATATAACAAATAAATCTGCTATAAAACCCCCTAAATATCCATAGCAACACATGATCATAGCTTGAGATTATTAAATCATCAATGGCATCTCTTTTACCACCCTGTCATCTTATAATCTGATCAGTCAAATTCATGAACAAAATATCTCAGTGCTACTAATTAATGCAAAATGATCAATAATATTTTACCCTAGCCAATCTACTCAGTTTGATCTAATCCAATCTAAATTGAGTTTAAATCAATCAGAAAGGAAGTTATGGCTATTCAGTTGTTTGCGGATTTGATTGGCTTAATAGAATTGCCCTTCAATTTGGTTTAAAAAAAAAAATCGATACAAGTATGGTCACCATTAGTTATCCAAATATAACTCCTCCCACTCTCATCATGCTCCAGTTTTTGTGCTTGTGTCTTAAGAGAATGAACATCTTCTCTGTCTTTCTGCTTTTATGAAAGTAAATTGAACAAAAAAAAAACTGTTGACAGGTAGAGTTTTTATCACAGAAGAGACCCTATTGGTCTCAGCTCAGCTCAGCGTACATTTATGGCACCCCTCTGTGTTGTGACACCGTGCGCATGTGCGCAAGAAGGATGTAATTGCGACCCAGCCATTCAGTGCTGGCAGCACATCGGTGGAAGGGAAAAATTTAACAGGTATGTCTGCCCTAATGTGCTTATACATGCTAGCGCATTATGCCTACCTCTTCCTGGGGCCCATTAAAAAAGTTTATTTCCATTTTAATATTTTATTGGGCCTTCTAGCAACAATCATCTGCTTCTTAGACTTGCAAGGCTTGCAAGACTTGTCTTCTGTTAACTTGTTCACTAAATTCTACTAGGTGGATGTTCAGGCCTCTTCTGATGCCAACTTTGAACATAGTTTTTTGCTTTGAAGGACTTGCCTTCAAGCCTTTCATTTGCTTTTTTACTCGCCCCTATTTTGGACTGGTTTTGGACATCCGTTTTGTATCAGAATTACATTTCTACTGGTATATGGCTAGTTATAGTCTAACAAATATGTCTTGCTTATCCTCTTACTCTCAAGATTTGCAGAGACAGACTATTGCACTAGGCACAAGAAAGCTTTAGATGAAAACAAACATCAGTGAAGGCCTCCTGGTTGGATTAAGGCAGGTTAGGATTAACATCACTCAAAGCTGGTGAGTTTTCTCATAGTATAATTTTTGAGAGTAAATGTATTTTGTTTCTGTTATTTAGGTTTAAACAATGAAGAATATCAAGTGGTGATTGGGAATGACACAAATCACTACATTATTGATGACCTGGATCCTGCCAGCAACTACACATTTTATATTGTTGCCTATATGCCAATGGGTGCAAGCCAGATGTCAGACCATGTTACACAGAGCACACTTGAAGATGGTAAGACATGTCTTTCTCTATTGTAATTAAAACACCTAGATCTTGTCCCTCCCTTATCAAATTAATGTGATCGGTAATTCGGTGGCCAAACAGCTAAAAAGTCCTTTATTTAAATTTCAATATAGAACATGTTTATATGTGCATATGTAAATGTATATGTAACTGGAACCTTTACCCCTATTAAAATTTAAATAAAGGACTTTTTATGCTGTTAAGCCACGAGTTGCCTACCATGTTTTATTTGATGGCTACCATATGCAACTTGTGGAGGCCGAGAGCTGAGCACTGGTGCAGGAATTTTCCTCTAGATTGGAATTTAAGGGTGGAAGCACTTCAAGTGGAACTACACTGCATCTGAGAACCACAGACCAAAAATGCTATTTAATTCATTTTTAATATTCCAAGAAAACTCACCCATCCATCTTTGTCTCCATGCTTTTTTTCCCCTGAGAAGTCACTTTAAAAAACACCCCCAGCATTCCTGGCCGTGGCCACCCTCAGTAAGGGCAGATGATTTGTGTAGAATTTACTACCTGGAATCAATCTACCCTTAGTTCAGGCATGCAGACAGGAGGGTGTGCTTTTGGAACTTTCATTGGCCCCTCCCCCAGCCTTAAATTGGACAATGCATCATAAGCAATAGACTGATGAACTTATTTCTTTGTAACTCTGAACTCTTCTCCTGTCTGCTTGTTCCTTGTTAATGCTGCACACTTGATTGTCTCTCTTTCTGTTGTACCGGTGATTGCAGTGGGATGATATAAAGTCCAAATCAGGTACCAATACTAGTTGCTTTTAAAAACAGTTAATAATTTGTCAATGAGCACTATGCAATTATGCATAAATTGCTGTTTATATTCCTGAAGTTCAGCTTTATTTCTAGTGTTATTTAATAGCAAGGGTTTGTTTTTTTAATTACAATGGTTTTATGTAACTGCTTAATGGAGTACTTTAAAGATGGTATAAGTTGTATTTTTCTGTTGCAGTTCCACTGAGAGCCCCGGAACTTAGTTTGACGAGCCGCAGTCCTACAGATGTTCTGATCTCATGGCTTCCCATCCCATCTAAATTCCGTAGAGGAAAGTTAATACTTTACAGACTGTCATTTCGAATGAGCACTGAAAGTTCTGTTCAAGTTCTAGAGCTCCCTGGTACCACCCATGAGTATTTCTTGGAGGGGCTAAAGCCAGACAGTGTCTACTTGGTTCGCATTGCAGCATCAACAAAGGTTGGATGGGGAGAATCGTCTGCCTGGACATCCCATCAGACACCCAAAGCGAGCAGCATAAGAGGTAAAGTGAACTCTTAATAAAATCTTACAACTATAAGTCTTACTAAAAGCCATCCCTTTTTTTGAAAGACTGTTGGTATTTTTTGATTTTTCATTTTGCTGTTTTTGGTCTAATAGATCTCTTTAAAATTGAAAAAAAAAATTGAATAACTGAACACTATACAGATTCCTCGGGCCAGGTAGACAGTGTACTGAATACAAGTCACTCCTGGCTCCTTATGGTTACTTTGAATGACCAATAGTGTTGTTGGAAATACATGTTCTCTGACAGCCCTTAGATTTTGAATTGGACTTACTTACACCTTACTAGTTTTAGGAACTTACTACCCCTGGGTTTTTGTAAGAGTTATTTAAATTTGTAAAGTATTTTAGAAAGCTGTAAAATTGAATGCAGTTTAAAGAAAATGTATTTTCTCATACAAATGTACAGTATATATATATATAGGGATTTTTTTTTTTACAGAGAATAGGTGTATGAACTCCTCCCTTCTACCCCCTACCCACCTCTGAGCACTGTCTTTTGGATCCACCCCCTAACCACCTCCCAGCACTGCCCCTTTTAGAGAATACAGAACCAAGTATCATTTGCTGCTAGTAAGTAATTTGTATGAAATGTGTTAATGATATCAGGAATTATGGTAAAATAGATCCCCTGCTGTGAGCAAAAATAAACCGCACCCTAGCAACCACAAACCCCCCCACCCGCAACTATAGATCCCCTACACAACAATAGACCCCTCCAGCAACAGCAGATCTCCCAGCAGCCATCAACAATAGGCCTCTCCCTGTAACAGAAGATCCCTCCCAGCAACAATTGACTCCACAGCAACAATTGACCCCCAGCAACAATACACCTACCCAGCAATTGTAGGCCCCCATGCAAAAATAGACACCCAGCAGCAACAGTAAAACCCCCAGCAGCTAGCATCAATAGACTTTCCAATCAAACCCTATCACTCCTTGCCATTACATACATTCAGAGCTGGAGGTTGCAGAACTGGGTTCCCCCACGTTCCCGCTGAAAAAAGCTCTGTGTGTGTGTGTGTATATATATATATATATATATATGTATATTTAGTGTTGGTTTGTGTTGTGTAAAACCTTCCTTCTAGGTGTAGCGTGTAACAGTATATGTGCACAGTGGCAGCCATGTTTGCTCATTACATACGCAGGCTCTGCTTCCTACTTTACAGTGATACACAGCAATTGTGCTTTCCTGCTCATCCTCACAAAACCAGTCTATGGGTGCCAACTGACTGAGAATAATGTATGCCCAGAGATTTTTTTCAACAGTTCTTATTTAGGGTGGCTGATTATTTGCATTGAAATGCAGAGCTCCCTCTATTGGCTTCGAATTTCAATATTTATTATAAGATCAAAAATGTAGAAGAGCAAGCTGCAAAAATTTGATTTTGTGAAGATTCACAAAATTACTTTACACCGGAACTTATCCCCTCCAAAATGATCGCTACCCTGCCCCTGTTCTGCGCCGCTATTTTTAAAAGAACAGCATTTGCACAGATGTGCCGCCGGTCTGTTCCGGGCATTTGGGAGGTGACAATGAGCTTGTCTGCGTATGCAGCAGATTCATGTGCATGCACACAAATGCCTCCGGATTCTGGTGGATGGGCACTATGGTTCCTTGCGGTATGTGTGTGCTGAAATCCACCGCCAACTTGTGAATTAGTAATACAGTGCCTCCTGGGATAGCTGTGAACATTTGGGGGATGATCACAAAAAAAGTCATGAATTGACTTTCATGTTCTTGTTATGTATAAAGATTCCATCCCACCATTTAATTAATTGAAATTCCAGTGCTGGTACAGAATAGATCTTTTGTTTTCCTGTGAGAACAATCATGCTGTGGAATTTGGTTGGAAGAAGTGTAGGTAGGACTACACAGCGATTGGTAAAAGAGGTCATCCACAGTGACTTGTAAAGTTACATAAGAATAAGTCAGGTAACCTAAAAGCTATGCAAAGGTCACAGAGGGCACTCCTTTGTGACAGAGACAAACGTGACAGGCATTCAACCTCTTTTTGTGCATTTCTTCTGGGTCAGTGGAGAAGTCTAGCAGTGGCTGGACTAAACAAACCTGTTTGTTTCAAACTTAACTGTCTATGTACTTATATTACTTGTGATCTTAAAACCCAAGTGAAGTCCCAAAATTAATGAGCGAGCCAGATAGGAAATGAAGAGTCATCTGTTCTTCCCATAGCCCTTCTTTAGGCTGCATTCACACTTGAGCGTAGCGTTTTCGCGCGTTTTTTTACCGCAATTTTTTACCACGATTTTCAGGCGTTTTTTTCAGGCATTTTTGGAGGCAGGCATTGACATCTATCAAAAACGCTGGTAATCAGCCCAAAAAGAAGCTACCTTACTTTTTTCAGCTACAGGCATTTTGCTTCAGGCGTTAAAACGCTCAGATGTGAACAGGGGCCATTTAAATGAATGGGGTTTTACTTGTTGGGCGTTTTGGAACGTTTTTTTTGAGCGTTTTTGGAGCTGAAAAACGCTCAAAAACGCCCAGGTGTGAATAGAGCCTTACAAATTGGTCAGAAAACCGTTCTCTCCATTTGTCTTCGCAACATTGGGCTACATCGGTTGAGTATCTTGACCGATAAGTACTGCATTCTCTGTAAGCAACGCTGTCCTGGTCAGACACACCCTTTACATTCCTTTGCATTACAAGCCTACATCTCCATGGGTAGAATTTTGGAGTTGGCAGTACTCATTATTATTAGACACGTTTTCCTTCCTGGTCACTGATGACCAACTCCTTCTGGAATACCCACAAAATAATGAGGGAGTGAAAGGCCTGCTTGGTACAGAGTCATACCACAAGCAGTAAAGTGGAGATGGGGAGGGAAGGGAACTGTTAAAATATGCCTGTTATTTATTTGGCCCACACCCATGCAACAGTCTGTACATAAGTGGCAAATGAAAAAAACAAAAAGATAGCACTGTGTGTGACCATTTCTTCTGCTCAGCATGCCATAGCTATGCAGGTCTTCATTAGGGTAGATTCACACTTGTGCGGGTCCGTGCTTGCACATTTGCGCAGGCACAGCAGCCCATTCATTTGAATGGGCTGCTGTTCCTGTGGAAATCATGGGGGAAAAGTCCTTGGCCCTTGTTTAAAAGTGTGACTGCATAGTGCAGCAACACCATGCGGTTTCAAGCTCCCCAAAGAGCAGGTTGTTTTGCCTGCTGTACAAGAAAGAAATGACTCCTGCGTTTGAGGGGTTGTCTTATAATGGGTATCCTTAAAATGCAATCCAAGTAGGATGGACGTTGCCCCGGCTGTGCTGCCAATCTCAACAGGTTGGGGGAAACCCATCAGAGCTCTAAAGAAGGGGGGACACCCCAAAATGCGTAAGCAGTTTTTTAGAGATCTACATCCCACCATGGCCTGCAACAACAGAGGATGCCCAGTGGAGGCTCTTGGTGGTCCTGTATTGCACATATGTGCCCATGTTTCACATTTGTCTTGTGAGTATAACGTGTATATAATTTTATTTTAATAAATCATTTTAAGGATAATGCGCTAGGCTGGTGCACCCTCTATCCATTTGCTGGTTGGGAACAAATGCAATTATGCATGTGTCCTCCTACTCGCATATATAGGAACCTAGCCTAAGGAATAAAACATACAGTATTTCTCATGAACCAACAGGACAGTCATCTCAAAGCAGAAATAAACCCTCCATCTTAGCCATCAAGCCATCTTTGCTTCCATTTGATCTGCAGTTGCCATGATGCTGCACATGTAATCAGTTATGACACCACCCCCTCGATGGCTTGAATGGAACTGTTCTGGGATATTGATGGGTTTAGTTCAACTTTAAAGCAGGGAAAACAGAAACTTTTTTGAGTATCTGATTTTAGAACTCAGCCCTCACAGCTAGGAAGCAGCTAGGAGACAAAATTGTTAGAGCTGTTAGAAATGAAAGAATTTGTTTTTGCTTAGACTGCATTCTTTACCATTTTAAAATATCATAGAAATTACTTTACAAAAATAAGAATACCCACTGTAAGGTATATTGATCACAAATAATACCAATTTATTGCTAAATTATAAAATATTTCTGATATTTTGTAGCACCACGGTCTCCAGAGTTGCGACTTGATCCCCTAAACTGTACAACAATAGCAGTGCGATGGCAGCAGGATCCTGAGGATACAGCTACGATCCAGGGCTACAAACTATACTACAAGGAGGAAGGACAGCAAGAGAGTGGTCCAATCCTGCTGGATGTCAAAGACTTTGATTACAACATTGGGGGATTAGGTAAGTGTGTGATGAACAGGAATTAGGCTGTTCACCCGTCTATCATCATGTCAATTCTGATAACATCCTGGCTGATAATAAAGCGTATGCAGCAATAAATCTGACCTGCAGTAATCCTGTGTTAATTACAGAATGAACGAAGACTCATTTAAAGCAGTATAAAACCAAAAATGTAATATATTGCAGCTCACAACAGACAGGCACTCAGTCTGGGGGTGTACTACCAGTTGTACTAGATGTACTAGCAGATTTAGATACACTAACAAACTGAAGCCAAACTCCAGCTAGCGCTTTTCAATCAGTTACAGCAGTTTTTTTCCTTTTGGGATAAAGGTTTTAGATGATTAATTAAACACTGATCATTCTAAACACCCTTGTCAGTGGTAAATGGTCTGTCTCATCCATGTAAACTAAGGCCCCTTTCACACATGGGAGTCCGTTGGCAGACTCCGTGGCAGGCGTTTGGCAGCTCTGTCTCTGTGCTGTGTGCGGAGACAGAGCTGTCAGGTCCCCGCTGTTATCTATGGGGGAATCGGATGGGAACGGGCCGCCTGTCGGTTCTCATCCGATCCCATCCGCTGGACGGATGGAAAATAGGGTTTCCATCCGTTCAGATTTGACGGATCGGATTGGATGTCAGCGGACATGTCTCCGCTGACATCCGATGTCCCATAGAGATGCATGGGGCATCCGTTCAGATCCGCTTGAAAAACTGACAGGCTGAACGGTCCGCTAGTGTGAAAGGGGCCTAATAGATTATACTGGATAGCTTTTTCATTTGCAAAAAAACAGACCTGCTGGCCTGATCACCAGATGAAAATACAAGAAAGAAAGCCTAAAAAAGAAAACGACTGCAGCCATCACATATAAGAAATGGTAAGCTGCAAAATAATAGATGTTTGCTTTCGGGGTTTAATACTGCTTTAAATAGCAGACAAGGCCTATAGCCTGTTGCTTGCTTTTCGATTTTACTGCTTTGTGTCATAGCTAAAAAAAATGGTTAGAGCTGTGTGTTTTATTGGACGTGTTTCTAGAATCATTGCTTGGATCTAGGCACATTAGGCTCATTTTCTGGTTACTTTCTCAGTAAGAGTCACACTGTAAGGTTGGCCATACACAAGTCGTTTTCTTTTATTTAACCCACTGCTTGAATAAAAGAAAATGACTTGAGTCTCCCATCCCATCTCAGTGTGGATGGGGGAATCCCTCCCGCTAAACCTTTATATTCTGACAGCGGGGAGATTTCCTTGCTGTCAGAATATCCTCATCAGCACCGCCATAAAGCTACCATGGCACTGTTTGAGACAACATTTTCCAACAGGCTGGTTGTATACAAGGTTGTACACAAGGTTCCTGCTGAACCAACCAAATTTTATTACATTTATTACTTTTATTACTGGTGCGGTTACAGGTGGACTGTGCAATTTGCATAAAAACAATGGGCAACAAAGCTAACCAGTTGTTTGCTAACAGAGGTAGTGTTAGGGTGTTGATCTTGTTTGAGATTCCGCATTTCCTGATGATTTTCTATTGAACTGTTCCAAAGTAGAACCTGTACCCAAAAGGCCTTATACCAGTAATATTTTTTGTTGGTTTACATTTCTGGCTTTATGTTATGCATTTGATTTCTGTGGGGTAGCACTGTGGTCTAGTGGTAAGCACTCATGCCTATGCTTATTGGTTTGAATCTTGGCCAGGATACTATGTTTGGAGTTCTCCTTGTCCTTGTGTGGTTCCTTCACTCCCAAGACATGCAGATAGTTTAATTGGCTATTGCCCAAATTGGCCCTAATATGTATGGGTAAAAAAAAATCCCAACTGAAGACCCCTCTGTTGAGTGGCTAATGTATCCCTGGTACACATTTCAGGCCATTGAGCAGTAGAAAAAGCAAGGTTCTGTGGTTAGAAATGCACTGAAGATCACAACGTAGTCATGGTAATAGGGATGGGGAAAATTCAGTATTTTTCATTTTACAACACCATTTGATAAAAGAGAGACATGATAGGAAACATAATAGATATAATGATTCATTAGAACCTGTAGAGCTCAAATTTCATCTGTCGAGGAATGCTACAACACAGCATTGCCCCGGGCCTCTTATATCCAGAGACAATGCAAAACTAAAACTTTACACATGCTTGTTTTTTATTATTGAGAACTTTAATATAGCAGATGATTCCTCTACAGTATATATTTCTGTAAATGTTCTTTATAGATAGAGCTCTACAATGCGTTTAGTGATTTTGTATAGAACAGAGCTGTGAAGGAGACTGTGTGCGAATCACAAATCTCTATTTACGGATAATAGGCTGTTGCCAGCCCAGTCAGTGCACATTACAGAAAAAATGGCTGAGCTAACACAGAATAGAGCTTGATGAATTACTATCACAGGAAATCAGTGAGGGCGATTAATCAACAAAGCTTTCCAACAGCCGCCTGTGAGTTTCTGAACTTTATTAAAAGTAGAAGCGTGCAGTTCATTTTCCAACCAGCTAGCCTCCCGCTATGCTTTGTTTGCAAAAATGTTCACGTCTTAAAGCAGAACTCATTTTGTTTCTTAAGGTAAACACTCTGAATTTGCGAGTTTTTAAATAGTGCATGCATGTGCATTCAAAATGTGCGTGTTTTGTAGCTTTTCCAGAAGGTCTCCTAGCTGCTGTGCAGGTACAAGGCAGGACATGGAATTCTCTATGATCTATTTGCTTTAGTTCTCTTTCACAGCCCAGAGGTCATAGGCTTTCTACACATTGCTCTTAGCATGTCATTATGTTCCTATATTTACATAAGGGGTAGAGCCCATTCCTACACAGATCATTATGGCTCCTCTCAGTCCTGTCCTGTGTTCCTTATTCTCCTTTGTTTACATTTTTTCAAACCAAGTATAACTGGCCATACAGGTAGGATCTTTGTTTGTACATTCGTAAAAAAAATCATTCATCTGAACATCCTTTCTTGCCATCATTGAGTCAAATTGTTTCCTTCCAAAAATTTATAAATTTCATCCAGACCTGGGATTCCACCCATATTAAACAGATGTCATTACAGTATGTACAATTTTTCCCAAACAAAAATGAAAATTACTTTCACAGTTAGAATTTTTTCATTTAAGAAGAATTTTCTATCCTGCTCCTTCGAAAATTAGTTCTCAACTTTTCTTTAAAGTAGTTATAAAGTCAAAGGTCTTTTTTTATTTTAATGCATTCTACACCCCTCCTCATCCCCTCTTATATTACCTGAGGTCCATTGAGATCCAGCGAAGTTGCAGGAGTGTCCCGGTTGCCCGGGACTCCCCTTCTCATTGGCTGAGACAGCAGCGAGGTGCCATTGGCTCCCGCTGCTGTCAGTCAAAGTCAGTCAGCCAGTGAAGAGAGAAAGGGGGGTGGGGCCAGACTGTGGCTCCATGTCTGAATGGACACAGGGAGCTGTGGTTTAGCTTGGGTGCCCCCATAGCAAGCTGTTTGCTGTGGGGGTGCTTAACAGGAAAGAGGGGCAAGGAGCACCAAAGAGGGACCCGGAAAGATGGGGATCTGGGCTTATCGGTGCAAAACCACTGCACAGAGCAGGTAAGTATATTATTTATTTGTATTTGTTATTTTTAACTAAACGAGACTTTAGTATCACTTTAATGTTTTCCATTCTTTCCCTTTTTCTGACTCCTAAAGGGCCGTACACACATTTGACGAAAATCGGACGAAATATCCTCCGATTTTTCTCTGTCTTCTCAGCGTTCATTACCGTTTTTATTTGACAGTGCATAAATGTTCACGAAATTTCTCGTCCGATTTTTCTTTTTTTTGGCACATTTGTTCCTAGACTTCCGGGTTGTCAGCAACTTCAGATCATGCGCGGTCTTTCGTATCCGATTTTTCATGGACGTACTGCATACACATTAAACGAAAATCAGTCGTCTGGGGACGGACAAAAAAAAATTTTGGTGTTTGTCCCTCCGTTTTTTTTTGTTGAAAATGTCGGCATCGGCTGTTGAAAGTTGTGTACACACTAGGCGAAAATCGGACGATTTTACCTCGGACTGGAATTTTCGGCAGATTTTCTACTAGTGTGTACCCCACTTTAGTCTGATGTCATCGTCTTTCTATTTCTATGCTTATGTTTCTTTTTGTGAACTTTTTACTTCTCCAGAAATTCTTATTCTGGTTACCTTCTGAATTCTTATTTCACTTTTAATTCCATATAACATGGGATTATTCTCTGGTATAATACTTGCTTTACTGTATAGTTCAGAGATTTGAGTTTTGGTCATTCTTGTTTCCTCAAAAATGTATGTGTTGATTTATGACCAATGGCACATGTATTCTGTTTAAAACTTTGCTGAACCTTGTGCTTGTGATCACCTATGACGTGACCCTGTATGAATCACTTTTTCCGAGTGTACCTCTTTTGTATTTTGTATTGCAAATAGAATTAATGCTCCAAAAGCAAAACATTTTGAATAAAATTCTACTGGTGTATGGCCAGTTTAACAAGTAGTTGATTAAACACGAGAAAAGGATTGGGTCGAGAGAGAAGTGCCCTATTACACTCCCGATTTCTGTCAAAGAATAAAAAAAATAGTTCCTATATAGAAATTCTTGTGAGGAATGATTTTCTCACTTGTCTTTAGATGGCAGCTCCACCTTCCATTAATGCTGAAGAACAGACTAGGCAAGATGGTTATTGGGTTATATGAAATATGGACAATGTAACACAGATTTTACATAGTTACATAGTAGGTGAGGTTGAATATAAAGACAATAGTCCATCCAGTTCAACCTGTGTAGGTGTGTGTGGCCGTAATCATCTCTCATACCCCTGAATGTTCTGATCCTTGAGATGTATGTCTAAGAGTCTTTTGAAAGCCACCATACTTCCCGCAGAAACCACCTCTTGTGGTAGAGAATTCCACAATCTTGTAGCCCTAACAGTAAAGAACTCCCCACGTTGCCTGAGGTTAAAACGCTTCTCCTCTAATCGCATTGTATGCCTTCTAGTCCTCATGCAATCCCTTCGACTGAAGAGCTGTTTTTCTATGCCGAGATCACCATTGAGATATTTATAAATTGCTATCATGTCCCCTCTCAGGCGTCTCTTCTCCAGGGAGAATAAATCAAGCGATTGCAGACGCTCTTCATAATTAAGGTCCTCCAATCCCCTAATTAGTTTAGTTGCCCTTCTCTGGACTCTCTCCAGCTCCAACACATCCCTCCTGAGGACTGGCGACCAGAACTGGACAGAATACTCCAGATGTGTTCGGACCAGAGTTTTATAAAGTGGAAGGATTATAGTCTTATCTCTGGAATACATCCCTTTCTTTATGCATGCTAATATTCTGCTGGATTTGAAGTATGAATTCATGCACAGTTTTTGACTTGCTGGTTTCAGAGTGTTTGCATTAGTACAGGATAAACAGACCAGATTTAATAAAGTCTGGAATCCTTGAATTAGATATCTTCAGTCATCTGTCTGAGCTGGGGTGCCCTGGAGATCATGGTGGCTGGGTCAGGAGGATCCATTTTTTCCTCTTCTTCTTTTTCACCTCTACTTTTCTTTTCTCTTCCTCTCTCTTGTCTTATTGTATATCTGCTAGCGTTGCGCTAGGTTCAGGGTCTGAGGCCCACATCTATTTGGTACGATTTGAATAATACATGAGGTCATGACTCTTTTATCCCAGGAAAATAGAGTTTTACATTGTGTTACCTTAATTTACTTCACCCCTCATTCTGGGGTGGAGGACCAATTGTAGATATTTCTTGATACCATGACAAAATGACAATGTGCTTAAACTTTAGACTTTGGCAGTTTTAGCCTTCAATTTGTCTTGTTTTGTTGAGCACCCTCGTTTGCACATTGTCTACCATTTGCTTTATTTCTGTTTTTTTACCTTTATTGTACTACTTATGACTGACCGTTGAACTTTCAGTCATACATATGCTTTCGTGTTTTGTTAGAAACCTTTTCAATAAAAACATTGAAACAGAAAAATATACTTTAGTTTTGCTTGCCAAAATGAGCCAAAATTGAATAGGGCCAATTGACGTGTAGGATTTGATACAAGGACCCAGCATACTAGAGCATAACATGTCGTATGTGAGACATTATCACAGTTAGTGTTTTAAATCTTGCTGCCGCTAGTGGAAAATCAGTCATACGTAAATGTCTGACACAGAGCGCAGCCATTGAACTGCATAGAACCTTCTTTGAGATGGAGCACTGGGCTTCTCAATACTTCTGGCGAATGTATGAACATTATGCAAAATACAATGTTAGTCAACCTTTACAAAATCATACCAACTTGGAAATCCCAGTCATGCTTACCCAACCGTGTTGCCTCCATAGAAAATTGCCTCCATTAGTGCGCTTCATATGTATTTTTACTTTCCAGTGATTTGTCTGTTCCTAGACCCTTTAACTTTGCCTGACTGCAACATTGAAATTAGATCATTTGAAACAAGCAGCTGAGCATATTTTGGGATGATTTACAGCATTCTATGGCAATACCTGCATGAAAGTAATTGTGGGTTGAATCTTTGTTGAAATGCTCCTGCTTTTGAGGTGTATTACGTAAATATAAATTATACAGAGGTATGGATATGGCCCTTTTAAATACTGGCGGTTCTGTCAGTTCTCTATAATTGCTCTAGTTCAAAGCAGAAATCCCATGTTTTATTGACTATATCTGCACAGGCAGCTGACATAGTTACATCAAAAGCATTTCACCTTTAATGCCTTGCCCAGATGAATAATGAAAAACATTATTTGCATGTTAGAATTGAATAATCTATATGTCATGGTAGGGTATCAGCACACTCTAATTCCTTAATGTACATTTTAGAGATGAAGAGTAACGGTGATAAGAACTGTAATGAAAATTTATTATATAGAATGTATGTTATATATAGTTCTTTGCATTATTATTCATTCTACTTCGGCTTAATACATTTTGTATTGTTTCAGCCTGGATAAAATGGATTTTTATCATTTGATTTACTCAACGTACTGAACCCTTTTTTTTTTTTTAATAATCTTTATGTATTTATACATAAATCTAAACAAAACAAAAATATGTTTTATGAGTAAGGTAAACATGGCAGTAGTCCAATCGATGGTCATTTCAACATATCAACAGGGTAGAATGCATATCTACTAGATTTTGCCCATAGGCCAAACAGAGTACAACCCTCGTCGTGATCTAACCTGTATACGGGCTTGGCATCTCCAGAAATGCGTCCTTATGCCAGTCCAAGGGGGTATTAGCATATATAAGATTATGAAAGGTTGGACAATTGCCGTTACTCAGTAGTAATTAATCAAAAAAAGGAAAGAAAAAATAACATTTAAAGGAGAAAAGGAAAATGAAAAATAGGAGGGAAAAACTGAGGTGGGAGAGAGAGGTCGGGGAGCAACATTGCAGAGCAAGGGTAAGAAAATGTATTTGAGCAAAGTCAGACATACTCTAGAACAGGGGTGTCAAACTCAATTTCATTGTGGGCCACATTAGCATTATGGTCGCCCTCAATGGACCAGTTAAATTTATAGGATTAGATGTCCAGAGCACCCAACGCCCCCTTACACCATTACATGGGATGTCAAGAACCCCCCACCATCAGAAGTCAAGAGTCACCCACCCTTCATTACATCAAAATACACCCCCTTACCTTGTGCTGCTGCCAGGAAGAAGATGCAGGTGGATCTGGGAAGAAGTGCATGGTCTGCTGAATGCTGAGACCAGGGGAGGCAAAGGCTAGGTGGTATTGTGGCTGCACATAGTGGTGCAGGATCTGAAGGAGGAGTTATGCCCTCCTCTCTGCTGCGGACTGCTGAGAAGGGGGGGGGGATATAAGCCTTCCTGCAGCTGCACAGAGGAGTGCAGGATCTGGAAGAGGAGTTCTTCTCTCTGCTGTTGACTACAGAGACAAGGTGGGGGCAGAGACAAGGGGGGTGCCACAGCTGCAGGAGAGGTGCTAGGGCCACATGAAATGGCCTGGGGGCCACATTCGGCCCACGGGCCTTGTGTTTGACACCTGTGCTCTAGAAGATCATGTATGCCATTATCATGTCTAATACTACCTGTGGGCTTTTCAGAGTCTATTGTGGTCGGAGTGAAAGGTCAAGGCGGTAGGCACCACTCCGATACTGAGGCATTTAAGCATCAGGGATCTCATTAGAATAGTACATCCACCCCGACCTTATGTCCTGAAAGCGATCCAACTGGTCCTTAACAGTATAAACCCGACTTTTAGCTGTACTGAACCCCTTTTAAGGTGGAAAATATATTTATTGTGAGACACATGTTGAGGGACCACTTTACTTGGTGTATGAAAACCCACCAGCACTTGGTCCCTAATCTAACCTTGAAAACCCCTAACCCAAGTGAATACTTACTTCTACCTCAGCATTGACCTTTTCGGTTTTCTGGATCATTTGGGCTAAAATCTTCACCAGCACTTCCTGTTCAGTGAGTCCCCATAGACTTGAATGGTACCATACTCCTAGCATCTCTAGTTAGCAGCTATCTCAAGAGCAGATTTTGCTGCTGTCAGGCAGATGAAAGTAATGATAGGATATGAAAAGGAATGTGTTCACCTAGTAAAATCCCAGCACAACTTCCACTGCCAATGTTTGCCAGTTTTGAATATCTGAGAGAAACATTTGTTATAGTAGATAGAAAGGCATCTACTACACAGTGGCAAAATGGTAGCTAATATATCTCCTTGACACTCGCCTATCACCATTTTTTTTTTTTAAATTGCAAACTAAATACCTTTTTTTTTGTTTCGTTATATGCAGTTATGTAACCGCTCATCATCAGTGCTGCTTCTGTTTGTCCATCCCAGGGGTGGTGATTTTCATGAGCAAAGATGTAGGCGGGAAGAGGTGATGAGCTGAATTAGTATTCATATCCTCTTTTAAGTTTTAATGTTTCCCTGCACTGTGCTTGAACTGTATATGTGCATAAGCTCCGAGAAGGCTCTGCTCAGACACAATTACGGCACGTGTGCAGTAAGGGGGGGGGGGGTATCCAGCCATCCAGAGGAAGTGTCTGAACTCAACAGTATATAAATACTAATAAAGAGGCGAAGCTTCTGGGTACCTACTACCAAACATGCTTTGGGAGATCAGTCATGTCAATAAAGGCTGATCCATGTTGACGGCCTTGCTCAAGAAATACAAAGAACTCTGGGCAACAGCAGGATCCAAGGTTAGAAAATAGAAGATATTTTTAATGGTCATATGTAGGTCCAGTGGAGCTGGTGTATTCAGAACTCCCAACCAGCATGCTTGTTCTGAGCTAGTGGTGACTTTTATGGAAGTCAAGGATCAGCATGACAGACAGCTAGCATAGTGCTTAACGTAAACCCTGTAGTTCTCTTATGACTGATTTTCTTTTTTTTTAGTCCTTAAGCCTCCATTCCTTATCTACTAATTGTCTCAGAACACTACATAATGCATGTGATTGGTGCAATAAATGATGTAATTGTGCTAACTTGGCCTGTCCCATTACCTACACAAGAACTCATCATAAGCAAGTTATGGAATTTTAATTACTGCGAACATCCAGTTTAATCATTAAAATGAAAAGGGGGTTATTATGTAATTACGATTTCTCCTTATAATGACTAGGGTATGATATGTGCTAATGTTGAAATTCTGATACCAGTACAGTTGTAAAACTAGGAGGGAGGCAGCTGCCTTTTAGCCTGCTGTCATTTTCATAATCTATTGCTAACAATATTGCGTTGGGAAGGAACACATGATAATGTGACAATGTCTGACGTGTTAAATTCTATAGTAGGACAAATAAATTTCTCATCAGGTTGAAAATGATTGTACAATCCACCCAGTGGTTGGGGGAAGACATAATTGAGTTTAGGGATGCACCGATCCGATATTCGGATCGGATATCGGCCCCGATACGGGCAAAATAGCTGGATCGGGGATCGGTAAAATTAACAGATCCACGGGCCGATCCGGTTTTGCTCTTTATAGCTTGTGAGGGAGCAGAGAACAGCTGTCAAAGAAAAAAAAAGAGTCTCCTGCAAATGCCTTTCAACTCTCCCAGTTAAGTAAACACAATGATTACAATGTATCTTTTCGTTCTGTCTGCCGGAGGAGGGAGGTTTAACCTCTTAAAAACTAAACCCATGACATTTTAGATTTTGAATACACAATTGTTATAAGGTATCTGCCGATACCGATCCGGAAGTATTATTTTGTTATAAGCTCACAAAACAGTACTTCCGGATCGGAATCGGGATCAGCGATTTCACAAAGCAAAAGATCGGGATCGGGACCAAAAAAGTCTGCTCAGTGCATCCCTAATTGAGTTTAGATTGGATTCACACCTTTGCATTGTAATAATGTGCAGTAAATCACTCAAACTACAGTGTAGTGTGATGGTATTTCTTTTTTAAAGCACTGCAACACACCTTAAAGTAGAAGTTCAGCGAACACTTACTCTAAACCCACTTGCAGCCACATTCTAAAACAAATCTATCTAGTCCTGTAAAGAAGAAATCTGTACTTGTTCTACAGCTGCTCTAGTCCGGTCCCTCCGCTGAGCTGTCAGCGGCGGCTTCAGTGTGTAGCATATGTGGGGGAGGCAGCCGACAACGGAAGCCCCATAGTAACTCTGTGGGTGACGTCACTTCGCAGGCATTTCCCAGCTTTTATCAGCTTCAGGAAAGGTATGTATAGCGATTTCTTCAGGGCTAAATAGAACAGTTTTAAAATGTGGCTGTGAGTGGGTGTAGAGTTAGTTAGGTTTTGGGTGATCTTCCACTTTAATGTAGAATTCTGGGATAACCCTAACTAGACCTAAAATTCTCCCAACCCACTCCTAAGACTTTCTGTATGCTGACTAACCTGTGTAAGAAAGATGTATATACTTACCTTTATTCAGTCTGTTGCAGTTTAGACATGTGATCCGGCTCACCTGTGTGAGCGGCAGCTGCAGGGGAGTGGAGGAAGCGCCAACAACAGATGGAACATAGGAGCCTATGATTGATTTCACTGCTCCAGGCATTCCCAGCCGTTGAGCTGTCTCCTCTCTCCTGCATCTGCCGCTGGCTGACACAGGGGACCCAATTCAAGTGACCAGACTGGAGCGGGCTGAAAATACATAAGTATAAGTATATAAATCTTTCTTACACAGGTTAGTAAGCAGAGGTGCTAAGGGGGGGCATTTTTCAAACTAATTAGGTTTAGCCTAGAATTGTATTTGAACAAACTTGCGGATTAGGCCCCTTCCACACAGGGCGGGCTCTGCTAGGAGTCCGCTTGCTCATTGGGGGATCTGTCCCACATACACACAGGCCACTCTCCTCTATGGGCAGTCGAATGTAAAGGGGCCACCTTTTCGCTTACATCCGACTGCCACCCTATCCAATCTGCTAGACAGAAGGGGAACGGATCTCCATCTGTCTGTTTTTAGCGGGTTGGATTGGATGTCGTGGGTTTAAACAGACACATGTCCTCCGCTCCATAGAGGACAATGAATGGTCCAATTGGGTCAGCCTGAAAAACTGCCAGGCAAACCTGATCGGTCCACTCGTGTGAAAGCGGCCCTAGCATATCACATGTACAGTTGCGAATCATTGTGCGTTGTGATGCACTGGAAAAAAAAAACAACAAAGGTTCAGATGTACACTGCAAATATGTGAATACCGCCTCAAACTTCCAGATATAAAAATTCAGGTCTTGCACAGCAAGCTTTTGTTATCCATATACTATACTATATGTAGTAGAGAAAAAAAAGTACCACCAAAGTATAGCGGAGAGTTTATGTTAACATGCGCACTAGTCATAACTATTTTATTCTAGTTTGCTAATTCAGTTAGTCACAGACTAATGGTTATCTTTTATTCTTAACCGGTAGTCTGTGACTTCTAAAGTTTTATCTGTCTGCATTTTTATATACTTTTCAATCGAAATGGACCAAAGATATTTTAAAATAAATGTATTGGTCCTGATATAAAGCAGATGGATGGTGGTGAGTACAATATATAGCACTACACACACATGTCCCTTGCTGCAAGGTGTGATGTGAAGTGTCTGTTTGACAATCCAGGGACCATTATTGCAGATTTCGGAAGTTGTGTTTTTCATTCTTCCATTTTAATTTGAATGTGTCAGTGTTTTAATGGGTTTCTTTGTGGCCAGCACTTTGAAGATTGAGTTGTCCGTATTTCATTAAATGCTTTTGAGGAAAATGAATTATGTGGCCATTTACATGGAGTTCCGGAAAGCTTTTGTTGCTAGAGAATTTATGCAAACCTCTGTGTCAGGTGGGATTCTGGAGACATAGGTCATGGGGCACAATCAGGAGAAGGGAGAGAAAAGAGGCCATGATGTTGAGCAGAGAAGGTCTGTGGTAGTAACAGGAGGAATTGCTGATTAGAAACTGCATTTGGCTCAACTCTAAGGAGGTGCATAACACACTTTATTCATCCCACTCTGTAAACCGTTGTTTTACCTCTACTAGTGATTTTTTTTTTTACATTATTAATACTATTTAATGTCTGCTATGGTAAAATTAACACATAGATTATCAAAATTTAAAGTGTCTCTGCTGCTGAGTTAGCAAAATATCAAAAAGCAGAACCTGTAAAAGAAGAAGATTTATACTTCAAGTGCCCAACCTGCGGCCTGAGGGCTGCATGCGGCCCTTTCTTATATAATGTTCAGACATTAGCAGTCTGTAGTGGAAAAATTGATTAGGGTAATAGCATTGATCTCTAGTAGCTTCATGTAACATGTTCCCAGTCTTGTACGTTTCTTATGGTACTTTTCCACTGCAAGTACTGGCTCGGCTCTACTCGGCCTTGCTTGGCCCTGTTTGGTTTTCCACTGCATGGTACGGTGTTGGAACGGTTCGGTACGGTTTGGTATGGTTTGCTTTCCCACTAAAGTAGTACTTAAGTAAGTGGGTGGGATAACAACGATTCTTTCACCAATCAGTGGCTAGTAGTGACTGCATGCAAAGGATTGTGGGATATGGTACCGGTATGGTACCTCTTGGAACCACAATCGAGGTGGTACTGTTTTAGAGAGCCGTACCATTCAGTTCCATGTAGTGGAAAAGCGCCGCCGTACCGTACCTGAACCGTTCCTACACCATACCATACGGTACCAGCAGTGGAAAAGCACAAAAGCGAGCCGAACCGCTCGGTTCCATGCAGTGGAAAAGCCCCATTATTGTCTTCTGCAGCATATCCCCACCCAAAAAGAGGATCCTGTCCACACTCTCTGACCCTTACTTCCTCTATTAGGTCTGAAGTTTCTGACAGTCCTCTCAGGCATCACACATATTGAACATTATGTTCGGACCTTTATTGATGCCAGGGACCACATTTGGGGCCCCCACATTTAGGACCCCCTTTAGCTCATAAGTAGACAACCACTGGTTCATACTCACCCAGCCCACCACCCGTTCCTTCGATCTTTACTCTATTTAGAAACTTCCTGAAGAATCTTCATATTTGGCATTTCTTGGAGCATAGGAAGCCCAAGGTTCCCAGCACACATTGTGGTTTCCTGTGCTGATTCCTTTCATGACTGTCCTTTAGGAGCTGGCAGAAGACTCTACAGAGCATAGAAGGGGATGGGGCATCCAACATTTTTTTAACATTGTTTTAATTGAAGTACAGCATTGCTTTAAAATAATACTTGGTCCAGTCTATAGTTGTCTATTGAGAAAAGTAGGAGCCATTTGCAGAGTGACCCTATTCACTTACAATGGTTCTCATTCAGTGGGTGCTGCACCTACCGAAAGTGACAGGGAGTAGATTTCCTTTCGCAAAGCAAAGCATCCAACCACGGCATATGTATACCCCTAAAGGGGGTAGCAACCACACGGTTTTACTGCCCCCCAACCACTGGTGGAAAAACATGATGGACTGGCTATAATTTTTTGGTCGCAGTGGCTCCTTTGCTTCTGGGATTTGTCAATCTTTGCTTAAAGTGAACGTCATACACCATAATGTCTGTAAATGGCTAGACAACAGAGATGCTTCTGTTTCTATGCAACTCCTGATTTGAAGCTTAAGTCAAGAACTTGCACCTTCTACACATATACACAATATATACATTGTAAAGTGCTCACCTTTTTCCCCTAGGGGAGATAGGCTGCTGCTGTGCATTGATGGCAGCAGGAAACTCCAATTTGGAATTTATTTTATTCATTTATGTAATGCTTATTAATTTCTCACAATTTTACACCAGACCAATCACATCAGGTCCTGTCCATTGACCCTTTGTCCTTACCACAAAAATGTAGATGCATGCACACAGGCCAATTTCGGGTATATTTTTAAATATAGAAGCCACAACCATTAAATGAAACCACAAAAATACACCAGGAACTTAAAAAACTCAGTACATAGTGCATAGTGCTGAGTGCTTTGCATACTTGGGCAAACTGCCAAGGTTTTCTGCACCTTGTTTTGCTCTGGAGGGGTTTGAAAATCTCATGTGTTACATCGGAATGCATAGACTGCTGGAATTCCCCACATTCAACAAGTAACATGGGGAAAAATGAGCCCATTTACATTTATTTTTAAAACATCAAGCAAAAGAAAATGTGATTTAATTCAAACAATATTTAGCCTTCTACTATGTAATGAAATATGTTGTCCTTAATGTGGTGTTGAAAACGAATGAGTACACTGATGATCGATCGTTATAAGCAGTGGGACAATATCGTGTTTTGCCTTGGACATTTCATACATGTGTGACCCTGTTGTTTGCAGACTGCTGTGGTCTTACTCTGTTACAGGGGGGGGGTCTACAATGGCTTCCCCCATTCCTTCAGGGCAGGAACAAATATTCAGCACATCGTTTAATGACATTTTCTTAAAGGAAGGATAAAATCTCCTGGGATTGAAGAGGCCAGTAGGTGAAAGGTGATGAGAAGGCAGCACAAAAAGTGCCATTTTTCTTCCTGGACTGGAAGTGATCAGGTTTAACTTAAATCTTTTTAATCTGGAAGTAAAAGCCAAGAACAGCAAGTTCAATCAAAGCGTATATAAATGCCTGATAACAGAAATTTTTTATAAGACTTAGAATGCTTTATTTTCAAAACTATAAAATAAATGCCAGGCTTAGTTCACAAAGAATGTAAGTGATTAACTTAAATAAAAATTCCAGTCAAAAGCAACATTTAATGCAGTGGATTAATAAAAGACAAACAAAAAACACACACACGCATACATATACAGTAAACCCCCCTCCATTGCGGAGGTTACGTTCCGGACCCAGCCGCGAAAAGTGAAATTCCGCAAAATAGAAAAACCCTATTAAAATGCATTGTAGGCATGATTTTTTTACTGTCACTGTACGCGTAAAAGCATTTTAAGGTCTTTAAACACACTTTTAAAACAATAGAAACTCATTTAAACACATAAAAGATACTTAGAGACAGAGCAAGAGCTATGAAAAACACAAAAATCTTTCATTTTTAATGATTTATATAGTAAAATAACATTACAAAAAAAAACGCGAATTACCGGGACCGCAAAAACTGAACCGCGATGTAGCAGGGGATTACTGTATATATATATATATATATATATATATATATATATATATATACGCATACACACACACACACAAACACTATATTACCAAAAGTATTGGGATGCCTACCTTTACATATATGAACTTTAATGGCATCCCGACAACAAACAAAATATCCCCTGCCCCCACCTATAATTGGCCTTCACAGCAAGGAGCACATGGAAGGGCAACGCATGCAAGACAGAACAGAAAAATTCCCAGCTCAGCTCACTAACCAGTCTGCTTACCAACCGAGTTAACCTGGCTAACAGTATGCAATAAAAACAGGGGTTTAGTTAGCACACATTTTTGCAAACACATGCATAAGCTGCAGGGCCACTTCACGGCACCCTGTATTACCTGCAGGCCTAACTCCTGTAAATCTATGAGAGTCTCCACAGTGGAAAGACATGCATTCTAATAGATAGCTAGGGGGCAGGGGGACCTGGAGGTAGCCCAACCCTAATTAACCACTTAAGCCCTGGAGGATTTGGCTGCTCAAAGACCAGGGCCTATTTTGCGATTCGGCACTGCATGATTTTAATGGACAATTGCACGTACCCAAATTAAATTCATGTCCTTTTGTTTCCCCACAAACAGAGCTTTCTTTTGGTGGTATTTGATCACCTGTGCGATTTTTTGATCATGCGCTATAAACAAAAAAAGACCGTAAATTTTGCAAAAATAATATTTTTCACGTTTTTTTATTAAAAAAAATTAAAAAATCAAAATTTTTTTAACATTTTAGGCCAATTTGTTTTCTGCTACATGAGTGTATTTTGATTGGTTTGCGCAAAAGTTATTGCGTTTACTAACTACGGGAAAGATTTATGTAATTTTTATTGTTTTTTTTTTTAACTAATAATGGCGGCGATCTGCTATTTTTTTTTTTTTTGCGGGACTGCGACATTGCGGCGAACAGATCAGACCCCTGACATTTTTGACACTTTTGGGAGTACCAGTGACATTACTACAGTAATCAGTGCTATAAATATGCACTGTTACTGTAAAAAATGACACTGGCAGGGAAGGGGTTAACTTTATGGTGATCAGTGGGTTAAATGTATCCCTAGGGGCATGATTCTAACTGTGGGGGGCATGGCTTGTGATGTAACCACAGAGACATATGATCCTACATAGCAGGATCGTATAGTCTCTGCAGTTACTTCAGGGAGAATGACAGATGGCTTTGTTTACATCAGCCGTCTGCCTTTCTCCCTCTCCAGCGGGAGATCGGGAGTGACCGGCGGACATCGGAGCCGCTGGTCACTCGCGCGGGGATGTCAGGGAACGAGCGGGAGTGCACCTCCGGTGGCACGCGCTCGTCTCCTGCAGGCTCCTGACCGAGCGGCGTAGTCCCACGTCGGTTTGCCCAGGAGCGGCTGACTGCCGCAGTAAATAGTCGTGCGGCGGTCGGCAAGTGGTTAAAGACACAGGGGCACAATGGACGCCCAGCACATAGCATAATGGCAGCAAAGGCATCCAGGGTTTCCCCTCACCAGTATACATCAATAACAAACAAAATGGCCCCTGTCCCCACCTATAACTGGAATTCACAGCAAGGATCACATGGAAGGACAACGCATGCAAGACAAAACTAGAAAAATTCCCAGCTCAACTCACCAACCAGTCTGCTTACCTACCGAATTAACCTGGCTAACAGTATGCCTTAAAAACAGGGATTTAGTTACCACACATTTGCAAACGCATGCATAAGCTGCAGGGCCACTTCACAACACCCTTTATTACCTGCAGGCTTAATTCCTGTAAATCTTTGAGAGTCTCTAGTGGGAGCACATACATTCTAATGGACAGATAGGGGGCAGATGGGCCCTGTTTTTAACACATTTTGTTAGACAGGTTAATTCCGTAGGTAAGCAGACTGGTTGGTGAGTTGAGCTGAGAATTTTTCTGGTTTTGCCTTAATGCCATCCCAGTCTTAGTCCGAAGGGTTCAACATTCAGTTGGCTTACCCTTTGCAGCTATAACAGCTTCAACTCTTCTGGGAAGGCTGTCCACAAGGTTTAGAAGTGTGTCTATGGGAATGTTTGACTATTCTTCCAGAAGTGCATTTGTGAGTTCAGGCAAGAAGGCTTGGATCGCAGTCTCTGCTCTAATTCATCCCAAAGGTCAGGACTCTGCGCAGGCCAGTCAAGTTCCAGTCAAGTTCCTCCACCCCAAACTTGCTCATCCATGTCTTTATGGACCTTGCTTTGTGCAGTGGTGCGCAGTCATGTTAAAGCAGGAAGGGGCCATCCCCAAACTGTTCCCACAAAGTTGGGACATGAAACTGTCCAAAATGTCTTGGTATGCTGACACCTTAAGAGTTCCCTTCACTTGAACTAAGGAACCAAGTTCAACCCCTGAAAAACCACCCCACACTATAACCCCCCCTCCACCAAATGATTTGGTCCAGTGCACAAAGCAAGGTCCATAAAGACATGGATGAGCGAGTTTGGGGTGGAGGAACTTGACTGACTTGCACAGAGTCCTGACCCCAACCCGATGGAACACCTTTGGGATGAATTAGAGCACAGACTGCGAGCCAGGCCTTCTCGCCCACATCATTGCCTGACCTCACAAATGCACTGCTGGAAGAATGGTCAAACATTCCCATAGACACACTCCTGAATCTTGTGGACAGCCTTCTCAGAGGAGGTGAAGCTGTTATAGCTGCAAAGAATGGGCCAACTCAATATTGAACACTACGGACTGAGACTGGGATGCCATTAAAGTTAATGTGTGTGTAAAGGCAGGCGCCCTAATACCTTTGGTAATTTAGTGTATATATGTGTTTTGCTCATGTGAAAATCTTGTAGAAATAAGAGTATAGGGCTGAATGAGGGGCATTTAAAAGAGCAATGTAATAAACATGTATTGTAACGTGGAACTAACATAGCTGAACCTGTCTAGATATCAGCCTCATGTTATCCCATGCACAGGAGTGAGAAGATTAGGTGAAGGGGGGGCAGCATTAGCAGCTAATCATTGTGTGAAACATACTAACAGGATGAAAAAGCAGAGTAAACAGAGTTGTTACTTACGTGTTGCTCCTCCTTTGTTGTCCAGTGAACACTTAGCAAACTACTGAACTAGTATCTGTACAGTGCAATTGCAGGCATTTTATTTTATTTCAGGTTTGTATGCAGAAAGATTAGAACCCCTGTCATGTTCTTATTGTTAACTATGTTCTTGTTGGGGAGATCTCCAATCAACCTCTAGCTGGTCACAGAGACAGGGAGTGAGGGGGCTATCTCCTTAATAGGGATACAGACAACAGTGAACCTGAAACCTTAACCCCCCCCCCCCAACTCTATCCAAACCCAAAAAAAAAAAAAACATGTGGGGAGATTTACTAACACTGGTGAATACAGAAGCTGGTGCAGCTGTGCATTGTAGCCAATCAGCTTCTAACTTCAGTTTGTTCAATTCAGCTTTGACAATAAAACCTGGAAGCTGATTGGTTTCTATGCAGAGCTGCACCAAGTTTTCCACTCTCCACCTTTAGTAAATCTCCCCTATATTTTTGGCTGGAATTACACTTAAAGAGATTATAAATGTCAGACATTGTTTACCTTAATGCATTCACTGCAATAAAGCGGAGTTCCACCCTCAAAAGTGACTTTGGCCCATCCGCTTGCTCTGTGTCACCTAAAAAAGAAATGGATAATGATGTTTTTTTTTTTTTTTACTTACCTTGTTTTTGAAGAAAATATACCTACCTTCCTTCCACTTCCTCCCTCTGCGGCCGCGGCCCGCGCCGTCACATCCTGCTTGCGTTGACTCCTGGGAGCTGAACGTCATCGCTCCCAGGAATCAATACGCCTGCACCGGCCCTGCTCGTCAGTTCCGGTGCAGGCACGTCATTCCCTGCTAAACAGCTTCTGGGCATGCCCAGAAACTGTGCAGGGATGATGCGCCTGCACCGGAACTGAGGAGCGGGGCCGGTGCAGGTCATTCTGGGACTGAAGAGGACACCGAAGAGGACGTCTGGCTTCAGCTGCCCACACCTGAGATGGCAGCGCTAGACAAGAAATTTTCAAGGTAAGTATTTCTTCTAAAAGGTAAGTGCGACCTGGGACAGTTCAGAGGCTATTCATTCTGAAATGCACTAGCCCTGACTGTCCCGGGGGTATTTTTATCTCAAAAACCTTTTTGAGGGTGGAACTCCGCTTTAAGGAATAAAATATCCTAGCAGTTGTATCACCACCTCACCTTACCCTCATACTTTACTGAGTCCTATTTCGAACCAGAGCTGTGCCATCTGCAGTGGTGCTCTCCTCTCTCTCTCCTCATAGGACACTGAGGCAGCAGCCCATGGCTCCCACTGCTGTCAATCAAATCCTGTGAGGAGGGAGCTGGGGGGGGGGGTTGGGCCTGGCCCCGTGCAGTGTATGTCTATGGATGCACACATGCCAGCTTGAGAGCAAACCCACAGGTGCACCACCATAGGAAGTGGCTTCCTATGGGGTCATACAGAGAAGAGGAGGAGTAGAGAGCACCAGTGGGGGACCCCAGAAGAGGAGGCTCGGGGCTGCTCTGTGCAGTAACATTGCATAGATCCCCATTGCTTGGTGGGGTTAATTTAACCCAATGAGCAGCAATATTTCCAGGTGCACATGGCTATTTTGCTAAGTGTAGCGCCAACCTGCTGAACAGGCAAACATTCATATGCTTTGCTTTTCACTCAACAAAACAGCCTGCAGCCCATAACAGGACGCATTTATTTTATCTCTACCTTTCTTGCTCTTGGCTCTGCTTTTCCCTCTGCTTTCATGCTTGCTTTAGAAATGATTTCTTAAAACCTAGTTCAATTTTTCAACAGAGATATCTTTTTACAGTAATATTAAAGGTAGATATTGGTAAAGCATAATCAATACCATTGACACATATTAATAAAAGTTACTGTCACCTATCCAATAATGGATGTTTATGTTAAAGTTTAATTTGCACAAAACATTGAGGGTGGTAATCCAATAAGCCCTGAAACTTTCATTATCTCACACGGGAGTACTGGCCTGGGGCACTTTCTTTCTGAGCTCTATAGAATCTAGGATTTTTTCCAGGTCTCTATTTTCTCAAAGACAAAATAAAATAGTAACTAAAATAAAGCCTTGTACTGTACACACAATGAGAATATCGGACAAATGATCATCTGTTTTCTTTTGCATGCTAATCTCATATCGAAAATGAAGAGGTTACTAAACTTACGTATTCTCATACAGTGCATCCGGAAAGTATTCACAGCGCTTCACTTTTTCCACATTTTGCTATGTTACAGCCCTATTACATAATAAACTGAATTCATTATTTTCTCTAAAATTCTACAAACAATACCCCATAATGACAATGTCGTTTGTTTAAAATCTTTGCAAATGTATTAAAAATAAAAAACAAAAAAAATGACATGAACATAAGTATTCACACCCTTTGCCATGACCCTCAAAATTGAGCTCAGGAGCATCCTGTTTCCACTGATCATCCTTGAGATGTTTCTACAACTTGATTGGAGTACACCTGTGGTAAATTCAGTTAACTAGACATGATTTGGAAAGGCATACACCTGTCTATATAAGATCCCACAGTTAACAGTGCATGTCAGAGCACAAACCAAGCCATGAAGTCCAAGGAATTGCCTGTATACCTCCGAGACAGGATTGCATCGAGGCACAGATCTGGGGAAGGGTACAGAAACATTTCTGCAGCATTGAAGGTCCCAGTGAGCACAGTGGCCTCCATCATCCATAAATGGAATAATTTTGGAACCATCAGGACTCTTCCTAGAGCGGGCCACCCATCCAAACTGAGCTATCAGGGGAGAAGGGCCTTAGTCAAGGAAGTGACCAAGTACCCGTTAGTCACTCTGACAGAGCTCCAGCATTTCTCTGTGGAGAGAGGAGAACCTTCCATAAGAACAACCATTACTGTAGCACTCCACCAATCAGTCCAGTATGTCCTTTATGGCCAGACGGAAGCCACTCCTCAGTAGAAGGCACATGACAGCCCTCCTGGAGTTTGCCAAAAGGCACCTGAAGGACTCTCAGACCATGAGAAACAAATTCTCTGGTCTGATTATAACAAGATTGAACTCTGGCCTGAAAGGCAAGCGTCATGTCTGGAGGAAACTGGGCACCGCTCATTACCTGGCAAATACCATCCCTACAGTGAAGCATGGTGATGGCAGCATCATGCTGTGGGGATGTTTTTCAGCGGTAGGGACTGGGAGACTATTCAGGTTTGAGGGAAAGATGAATGCAGCAAAGTACAGAGACATCCTTGACGAAAACCTGCTCCAGAGCGCTCTGGACCTCAAATTGGGGCGAAGGTTCATCTTTCAACAGGACAATGACCCTAAGCACACAGCCAAGATAACAAAGGAGTGGCTTTGGGACAACTGTGTGAATGTCCTTGAGTGGCCCAGCCAAAGCCCAGACTTGAACCCGATTTAACATCTCTGGAGAGATCTGAAAATGGCTGTGCTACAACGCTCATCCAACCCAACTGAGAGGTTCTGTAAAAAAGAATGGCAGAAACTGCCCTAAAATAGGTGTGCCAAGCATTTGGCATCATATTTAAAAAGACATGAGGCTGTAATTGGTGCCAAAGGTGCTTCAATAAAGTATTGAGCAAAGACTGTGAATACTCGTACATGGGATTTTAATTTTTTTTTATTTTTACTAAATTTGTAAAGATTTCAAACAAACCTCTTTCACGTTGTCATTATAGGGTATTGTTTGTAGAATTTTGATTATTCTAACAGGCATGTCAACTTCCTAGACACCACAGTATACATCAGGGATGACAAGCTTCATACTTCGATATACAGGAAACTGACTGACCGATGTGGCTATCTCCACAGTTCCAGTTTTCACCCCCAACACACTAAATGGGCCATCATAAACAGCCAGGCCATCAGATACCACCAAATATGTTCAGACCCATAAGACAGAGATAAACATCTCAGAACACTAGCAAACTCCTTCCATAAGAAAAGTTACTCTGAAAGGAATATTCCAACAACCCCCAATACTGGCTTTCAGACAACAACCCAACCAGACATAAACTAATCAGCAGGAAACTTCATTCTGATTATGAAGTCACAAATAATGGAAGCAAACTCTGCAATAAAAAACGCTGCAAACTGTGCAACCAGATCAATCTGTCTAAAAGTGTCACAGACAAATGGGACCTTCAAAATCACAGGGACATAAAACTGCACCTCCAGTAATGTTGTGTACCTCATCCAATACAAAAGATGTAGCAAAGGATCTTATGTAGGCGAAACAGGACAGAAGTTGCAAGCGAGGCTGAATTTGCACAGACATTCCATCAAGGAACATAAAGAAGATAGTTTCTGCACACCAGTGGGACATCATTTCTCACAACCGGACCACACTATAGAAGACCTCAATGTTTTAGTTCTTAAAGGGAATTTTAGAACTATCCAGGAAAGGAAAACTTTTGAATTAAAAATGATACTTCTACTTGACACAAAAAATAACGACTTAAATCTAGATATGGGTTTCCTTACTGATTATTCTACAGTGTTACAACCCTCTCTGTGACTATCAACCCCCCACCACCACCCCCAGTCTGTAGCTCTCCCTCTGCCTTATTTCACTAACTATGCTAATTTTATTACCATTACCAGGTATTTTTGTTTGTTTGTTTTTCTCTTTTTTTTCCCTTTAGAGCCGGTTCACATTAGCGCGACTTGTCAGGCGACTTGTCAGCCTGACAAGTCGCGCTCCCTCGTGGTCCATTGACCGCTACAGGACCCGTTTTAATAGGAGCGACACAAGTCGCTCCGACTTAGAAAAAGGGTCCTGTACTATTTCGGGGCGACCTCGGATCGACTTGCATAGACTTCCATTATGTGAAGTCCCTGCAAGTCGCTCCGAAGTCGTGGTGCAATGTAATGCACAAGTCGCCCCCGTAGTAGTAAGGAGTCGTGTCGCCTCAGTGTGAACCGGCTCTTAGCTGAGAGATTGTGTGTTTTTTTTTACCATTCTGCTAAAACGTTTGTGAATCAGTACTGCTTGGACCTTGATGGGGGACATACCCCGAAAGCTTGTCCTGAAAAGTTGTATGTTAGTGCAAATAAAAAAAGTAACACGGACAGAATTCAATTGTCTCTATCGCAAGTGCATTATAACCGCTCCAATCACCTCAAAGAAAATAATTAATCCATTTTGGAATAAGGCTGTAACATAACAAAATGTGGAAAAAGTGAAGCGCTGTGAATACTTTCCAGATGCACTGTATGAAAGACAGTGCATCCGGAAAGTACAAAAGAATAGAACTTTGATAGTGATGTAATGTGTTGTATTGTATTGTAATGTAGTTCTTCGTTTCCCAGCATGCGTGGACTTGCTCTTCCAATTTTTTTAGGACGAATACTTTACTGAGTAAACAAAAATTGTATGAGAAACATTTGCATATTTGTCCCTTCAGATAATTTCTGATGAACTGTCATGGTCGTCTATCGAAAGCTTTGTACTAACAATCAGATTTTTGTATGATCGATTCAAAAGTGGTATTTTTCATCCAATTTTCTGATTTTGTGTACTAGGCGTTAGTCATGTGTGACCAGATTCATGAAATTCTAAATTATGTGTGAAATATTCTATACCTAAATTGTTATAGGAGTAATTTGGCTCATTGAGGCAAATTGGTAAATATGAAATAACTTCCATGACACTGCTCCCAGGATCTGATCATTTAAAAGTCCTGTAACAATGGATGTGTAATAGAAGGAAATGGCTCAACAACATTTTAGTTTCATGTACACTTTGGCTACGTAAGTAAACTTTAACACTAATTATCATTATTTGTTTTGGTGGAAGCTACGTAGCTTGAACAAAAAAATGTTTGACACACAACATTGGCAATGTAGGTTAGTAGAGAGATTGAGGCCAGGGAACACAGTAGTAAATCAGTTTACTTGGGGCCTTGCGTTCATTAACATTGTTAGTATTTGTTACGTAACATCTAACTACAACCCAAATCATTGCCTACAGAAGCTGTAGACCTATGACAGCGCGAGAAACAAAAATTATTTTAAGACAAGCCATATATTACATTATTCTGATATTTATTAATGTCACTTTAATAAGGGCAAACATGCCACTCATGGACACAAATGTACCTTTAGTTTTCCTTGCATTGCTTTGTGTGTAGTATCCTTTAGGATAAAACTTTCATAGTTACATACAGCACTGTTCTTGAATGAAGCAGAACCCAGACAGATAAAGGGTTTTTTGTCACTGCAGGAAAAGGGAAAGACCTAAAAGACAAAACACATCCCAAGAGAATGATTTATAGGTAGGCAGCTGGAATTCAAAAGCTAAAACTCATTGACCCTTAGATAATGGCAGCCAATCTCTGCCATACAACTATCAATGAAGCCTGAAGGCCTTTCTCTTTCTGAGATGTGCAACTAGAAGTTGTGGAAATATCTCTGCATAGTTACCAGATCTTTAAAATGCAATGTTTGTTAGAAGCAGTCTGATCATTTGCTGGTTGGCTGAGCCTTGGTCATATCCTATTTAAGGTATATATAAACCCAATAAATAAAACCTCATATAAGCTTTAATATGTTAACATATTTTCAAAAATAGCAAACGTGTGCTTGTTCCAGAACAGTCAAGATTGGGTAGATTACAAATAATATTAAATAATAGTTTATTTGGTAAGTTAATTTGGTAAGATGTGCAGAACAGTATGGAGGGTGTAGTATATGCAGGAGAGATGTGCAGAGGTTATAAAGACCACCAGTATGTGTAGGAGAAGAAAGTGGAGCATATAGAGCAATGTGTGGTAGAGAGGGGTAGAGCTTATGATGGTATGTGCAGAAAAGGAATGAGTAGCCTATGATGGAAGGCAGTATGTGCAGGAGAAGTAAGTGGAGCGTATAGAGCAATGTGTGGTAGAGAGGGGTAGAGCTTATGATGGTATGTGCAGAAAAGGAATGAGTAGCCTATGATGGAAGGCAGTATGTGCAGGAGAAGTAAGTGGAGCGTATAGAGCAATGTGTGGTAGAGAGGGGTAGAGCTTATGATGGTATGTGCAGAAAAGGAATGAGTAGCCTATGATGGAAGGCAGTATGTGCAGGAGAGGAATATGGCTATGATGGAAGGCAGTATGTGGGGAAGAGGAATGAGTAGGCTATGATGGAAGGCAGTATGTGCAGGAGAGGAATGAGTATGCTATGATGGAAGGCAATATGTCCAGGAGAGGAATGAGTATGCTATGATGGAAGGCAATATGTGCAGGAGAGGAATATGGCTATGATGGAAGGCAGTATGTGCAGAAGAGGAATGAGTAGGCTATGATGGAAGGCAGTATGTGCGGGAGAGGAATGAGTAGGCTATGATGGAAGGCAGTACGTGCAGGAGAGGAATGAGTAGGCGATGGTGGAAGGCAGTATGTGCAGGAGAGGAATGATTAGGCTATGATGGAAGGCAGTATGTGCAGGAGAGGAATATGGCTATGATGGAAGGCAGTATGTGCAGGAGAGGAACGAGTAGGCTATGATGGAAGGCAGCATGTGCAGGAGAGGAATGAGTAGGCTATGATGGAAGGCAGTATGTGCAGGAGAGGAATGAGTGGACTATGATGGAAGGCAGCATGTGCAGGAGAGGAATGAGTAGGCTATGATGGAAGGCAGTATGTGCAGGAGAGGAATGAGTGGACTATGATGGAAGGCAGCATGTGCAGGAGAGGAATAAGTAGCCTATGATGGCTGGCAGTATGTGCATGAGAGAAGTGGAATTGGGTATATTGGTGGGTACAATCATGAGAAAGGATGTCTGTCAGCAGGGACGGGGAAGCATCGGGGAAGAGAGGAAGGGTGCGGTGTAAGTGATAAGGTGTAGATGGGTGTGATGCGCTTTATGGTGGAGTGTTTATAGGAGGTTAGATGGTTGGGGAGTGATGCACTGATACCTGGGTGATGAGGCAGCAAGGGAGGGATGTCTGTCAGGTGAGGGTAATGCCAATGTACTAGGAACAGGCGGTGATAGGGGCATGCGGTGAATGGATGTGTGCTGACTAAGGAGAGATGTGCTGTGCTCTTGGGGTAAGGGGGTTGCATTGTGAGGTGGACAGGGAGGATTATGTGTGCTGTGTGTATGGGGAGGATGTTGGTGACAGGGCAGCGATGTGCTTTGTAAGGTGGCCGAGGAGGCAAATGTGTACTGTGAGTTGGGGTAAGGGCATAGTGCGAGAATGAAGAGGGGGTATAGGATGGGGATGAGCTGTAAACATTAGGGAGAACTTGAAAGATGTGTGGAGATGTGTAGTAAGTGGGGTGTGCTGGCTGGGGAGGGTGTTGTGCCGCATCAGGAGTAGTGGGCTGTTAGGTGGGTAGGGAGGATTGTGTGTGCTGTAAATGGGGATGAAAGCACAGTGATCATGGGAAATGATAAGGAGAGATGTAAATGCATATTTATGTTAAAAGTAATGAGGAGGTCCTGAGGGATGGGGTCATTAACTCATAAAGTTTTTCTTTGGTCTTGAATTAGACACAAGGTGGTGGAACCATATCTCTTATTATTTATTGCCTTGTAAACATAATATATAATGATTTGCTTTAGTTGGCCTACGAATCAAGACATTGGTTTTGGCAATCCTATAGTAATGCTAAGCAGCTACAATTTATCATTACCCTAAAGCAGTGATCTCTAAGCTGCGGCCTGGGGGCCAGATGTGGCCCTTTTGGCACTGTTCATCCCACTGATACAAGACACTTTCCTGCCCACTGATAAAAATAATGGGGCATAATTCCTGTTCCTGACACCAACAATAAGGTACTATTCATCTCCCTAAAATAAAAGATGGGATACTGTTTACCACGATGATGCTAGGAAAAAAAATCTATCCCTGCTGAAAAACAGCCTGGCCTCCCTAAAATCTGAAGGACAGTAAACCCTTTGTTCAGAACGTTTGGAGACCCTTGCCTTCAAGCAAATATGAGGGTTCATAAAAATTTTCATGCACTTTTTTAAACTCAATCAAATATATAAAAGTGCAGAAACCTTTCGAAGACCCCTAGTATATTCTAAGATTGTTATTGTCCTATTTGCTTTTCAATACCAACCTTGGCTGTTTAGCCCTGCACCAGGAAATAGTTGTCACAAAATTAGAAGGTGCCCAGATTATAAAAAATACTGCTTTCTTCATGGCATAGAAAGCTGATACTCTATTTATGAATGAAATGCAATGTAACCTTGCCATGATTGTAGGATAAACAGACATTTTCAGTATAAACGTAGTAACTTTACTTTTATTCTGCTTTTCACCTTGAGATCGTGAAATGCTTATATTTTATCTAACCTCGTGTTAAATTGCTTCCTCTGCTTTTTTATTTCAAAAGGCATGTTGCCCTGCTCCCCACAGCCATTACTTTTCCTTCTTCCTATCAAATATTTTTAGTGCGGTAATATTAGCAGAGTTCAGGTTACCTTGAAAAGGATCTCCACACTGCAGTCTAATGAATGTGTATTCGTTTGCTTAAGAACAAGACACATTAGGGCAACTATGAACGTGTTTCATTCATGACAGTGAAATAACCTTTTCTAGAAGTCAACAAAGAGGGGTTAATGGAGTTTTCACTTTTTATATAGGGAAGAACTGTTGCTTTAGAGCCATTTACAGTACATCCGGAAAGTATTCACATTGCTTTACTTTACTTTACTACTTCCACATTTTGATATATTACAGCCTTGTTCCAAAATAGATTAAATTCATTATTTTCCTCAAAATTCTACAAACAATACCCCATAATAATAACAGCGTAAAAAAGGTTTGTTTGAAATCTTTGCAAATTTATTAAAAATAAAATACAAAGAAAAGCCTATGTACATACGTATTCACAGCCTCTTCTTAATACTTTGTTGAAGCACCTTTGGCACCAATTACAGCCTCAAGTCTTTTTGAGTATGATGCTACGAGCATGGCACACCTATTTTTGGGCAGTTTCTCCCATTCTTCATTACAGGACCTCTCAAGCTCTATCAGGATGGATGAACCTTGGTGCACAGCTATTTTCAGATCTCTCCAGAGATGTTCAATCGGGTTCAAGTCTGGGCTTTGGCTGGGCCACTGAAGGACATTCACACAGTTGTCCCAAAGCCACTCCTTTGTTATCTTGGATGTGTGCTTAGGGTCATTGTCCTGTTGGAAGATGAACCTTCGCCCCATTTTGAGGTCCAGAGTGCTCTGAAGCAGGTTTTCATCAGGGATGTCTCTGTACATTGCTGCATTCATCTTTCCCTCGAACCTGACTAGTCTCCTAGTTCCTGTGGCTGAAAAACATCCCCACAGCATGATGCTGCCATCACCATGCTTCACTGGAGGGGTGGTATTTGCCAGGTTATGAGCGTTGCCTGGTTTCCTCCAGACAGGACGCTTGCCATTCAGGCCAAAGTGTTCAATCTTTGTTTCATCAGACTAGAGAAATTTGTTTCTCATGGTCTGAGAGTCCTTCAGGCGCCTTTGGCAAACTCTAGGTGGGCTGTCGTGCCTTTTACTGAGGAAAGGCTTCTGTCTGGCCACTCTACCATACAGGCATGATTGGTGGAGTGCTGCAGAGATGGTTGTTCTTCTGGAAGGTTTTCCTCTCTCCACAGAGAAACACTGGAGCTCTGTTCGAGTGACTATCGGGGTTCTTGGTCACCTCCCTGACTAAGACCATTCTCCTGGGCAGCATGCTCTAGGAAGAGTCCAAGCGTCTTCCATTTATGGATGATGGAGCCACTGTGCTCATTGGGACCCTCAATGCTGCAGAAAATTTTCTGTACCCTTCCCCAGATCTGTGCCTCGATACAATCCTGTCTCAGAGGTCTAACACTCCCTTGGACTTCATGGCTTGGTTTGTGCTGATATGCACTGTTAACTGTAGGACCTTATATAGACAGGTGTGTGCCTTTCCAAAGCATGTCAAATCAACTGAATTTACCAAAGGTGGACTCAAATCAAGTTGTAGAAACATCTCAAGGATGATCAGTGGAAGCAGGATGCACCTGAGCTCAATTTTGAGTGTCATGGCAAAGGCTGTGAATACTTATGTACATGGGATTTTTTATTTTTTTAATAAATTTGCAAAGATTTCAAACAAACCTCTTTCACGTTGTCATTATAGGGTATTGTTTGTAGAATTTAATAACGAATTGAATCCATTTTGGAATAAGGCTGTAACATAACAAAATGTGGAAAAAGTGAAGCGCTGTGAATACTTTCAGGATGTACTGTAAATCTCTTTATTTTTCAGAGACTGTATAAAGGCGACACAGTATACTTTTCACTGTCATGATATGGAAAAAGTATACACGTATATATATTTTCCCACTTAAGTAAAATAGACCATACATTTTCAAGACTACATATTAATAATGTCTTCCACTACATTAACACATTGGGAAAGCTGTAAAATATATAGTAATGTTTTAATTTGCATAACCCAAGATATTTCAGAGTGCAAAGTGTTATATGCTGTGTTGAAGTGGACAAATTTTAATCATTATTCTCCTTTGAACGCACTAAATGTCAAACAGTCCCACACCACTAGCACAGAAAAATATACAACCTAATGGCATGCTTTTACTAGGTGTTTTAGTAACTTAGGAAAGCTTAAAAAAAATTTAATTTATGAGTTTTTTACCACCTACTCCTATTTTTTTTCCCCAATGGCACTAAAAGTCAAAAGAGAATATATCATACTAACAGCTCCATGATAAGACCTAATGAAAAATGAACTTTTAAAGTCAAGACATGTCTGCACAGTGCTATCTCCTGATAGGATCTTCTTTATCAATGTGGGAGTGCGTTTTTCTGAGAAACACAGAAATTCACTCTTTCAGAGATCAGGGGGTCACAGAGAGAGTTGATAAAGAGCACACTTTTAAATGTGTCAATATACATCTGCTGCATGTGCAGACCTACAACACATTTATCTTTTCTGGACATCTAGTCCTAGGTCGCTAAATAAGACTGGTGTTAAATATTGCACACATGGCAAACACTACATAGCTTTTTAAACCATACCTTTTAGATATGAGATAACAGCTGCTTAATATCTTATGTCTGTGTGTGGCAACCAAGCTATGCAGTTGGCAACTGATGAGCCAGAAACCTCAACCGTGCCGTCCCTAATGGCATCCTCGCCTCCCCATTGGAGTGGAGTGTTGAACAGAACTCTTAAGTTGGCCATAGAAGGATCCAACAGGACAATGACCCTAAGCACACCGCCAAGATAACAAAGGAGTGGCTATGGGACAGCTCTCTGAATGTCCTTGAGTGGCCTAGACAGAGCCCAGATTTGAACCCTATTGAACATCTCTTGAGAGATCTGAAAATGGCTGTGCATCAACGCTCCCCATCCAACCTGAGGAAGCTTGAGAGGTCCTGCAAAGAAGAATGGGAGAAACTGCCCAAAAATAGGTGTGCCAAGCTTGTAGCATCATACTCAAAAAGACTAGAGGCTGTAATTGGTGCCAAAAGTGCTTCAACAAAGTATTGAGAAAAGGCTGTGAATACTTATCTACATAGGATTTAATACATTTGCAAAGATTTCAAACAAACCTCTTTCACGTTGTCATTATAGGGTATTGTTTGTAGAAGTTTGAGGAAAATATTAAATTTTATCTATTTTGGAATAAGACTGTAATAAAACAAAATGTGGAAAAAGTAAAGCGATGTGAATTCTTTCCGTATGCACTGTAAGGTGCTCATACAGTAGAACATGGATATTTACCAGCTTGGTTTAGATGTAATTGATGTGGATATTGGTTTCCAAGCCAAGCCAAGGAATCAGTTTACGGAGAGAAGCATCCATTGTAAGACCATATTGCACAGAGCAGGTAAGTATAACATGTACAGCTTTTAGAACCGCTTGTTTGTGAGGCTCCATGTATACACGGGACGTTAGAAAAAATGTGCTGCAAAGCTAGTTCTGACGCCCGGAAAAAGCAGCTGTTAAACGTGCTTTCAGTAGCTTTTTCCATTTGCGTTTTTGCACGTTTTGCCACGTTGCTTTTAGCAGCGTTTTTTCTGCCTCCATTCAAAATCAATGGTTCCCTATGGGAGCCTATTGATTTGAATGGAAGTCGCAGTGACCTCGTGTCACAGATGTCATCTGTGACATGAGGGGGCGGGGCCTCCCGATAACGTCATTGGGGGCCACGCCCACAATGGCTATATAACAAGCTGCAGACACCGGAGACAGGCATAATCACCGGAGACATCGTCGGAGGAGGACCGGAGGAAGAAGAAGAGAAGAGCCGAGGGCAGAAGAGCGGACAGCAAAAGAGCAGAAGACCAGGAGAGGGAGAAGACCAGAGCAGAGAAGACCGGATGAAGATTTTTAATAAACTTTCCAAAATGTCTCCTGTCGTTATTTACATTCACTGCCTTTTATGGGGTGAATGGGTAGGGGTACAGTGTACCCCATACCCATTCACATAGGGAGGGGGTCTGGGATCTGGGGGGCCCCCTTGTTAAAGGGGGCTTCCAGATTCTGATGAGCCCCCTGCCCGCAGACCCCCACAACCACCGGCCAGGGTTGTGGGGATGAGGCCCTTGTCCTCATCAACATGGGGGCAAGGTGCTTTGAGGTGGGGGATGCAGAGCTCCCCCTGCCCCAAAGCACCAAAACCCCCCCATGTTGAGGGCATGTGGCCTGGTATGGTCCAGGGGGGGTGGGGCCGCTCGCTCGTCCCCTTCCTGCCCTACCGGACTGCGTGCTCGGATAAGGGTCTGGTATGGATTTTGGGGGGGACCCCATGCCATTTTTTCGGCACGGGGCTACCCTCAAATTCCATACCAGACCGGAAGGGCCTGGTTTGGAACCTGGGGGGGGCCCCCACGCAGTTTTTTTCCCCATTTTTGGTGTGGAGTTCCCCCTCAAGATTCTCACAGTGCAAGTCGCGCCGCAAGTCGGATCATCCTGATCCGACTTGCGGTGCGACCTCCATTAAAATCAATAGGGAACCATTGATTTTGAATGGAAGAAAAAAAAATTATAACGTGGCTGAACGTACGTTCATCACGTTCGGTCATGTTTGGTCAGGTTCGGCCGCGTTTCTGCATTTGAAACGCCGGGAAACACACGTTTGAACGCAAATAATTGCGTTCCAAAAAACGTCATGAACTCAACTGCCTGCAAATGACTGTAAACGACCCTGTGTACATGGACAGATAAGATAACATGTAGATGGGTTCAGGGGCTTCTGAAAAAAACGCCCAACTGCTCCTAAACGGCCATTTACAACATCCCGTGTACATGGAGCCTTATCCCATGTAGGGGCCTTCCAATATTTTGTAAAATCACTGCACATTTTTTCTTTTTCTGCAGGGAAAAGGACACTAGTTGCCTATGCCTAGCCTAATGTATAAGTACTGTGTCTCCGGATTAGCTAAAGTAGGGGGATAATTACATCCAATGTTGCATATTCTTAAAGACCACCTTATTTCTGCTCTCATCTGGCATTCTGCGTTGTTAGGCGGGTTTACCGGAGGAGCTTATCAGCTGATTATGACTAAAATGGTCTTAGCTAAAGTATTGATCATCCTACGTTTGGGCTTCTTGACCTTAACCACGGGGATCTTAGTTATGTTTCCTATACATGCATAGATATACATACAGTATGAATGTGTAATGGTTGCTCATCCATATTGGATTTGCTTCTGATCATTAACAGTTGAAAACGCTCACATCTCTAAAAGACAGTTACAAAGGTCAACCTGTTCTTTCAATTTGTATATCTCCATATTTGATTCCGCTCATTATGCAGTGAAGAAACACATCACTTTTGACATTTTCCTTTACAGAGAAATAATCCTTACATTATCTTTTTTTAAATTGCAAAGTTGTTTGAGACATAGTATAATACAAAAGACTTTTGTAGCAGTATAAGTCGTTTAAAGTTTGCTTTGCTCACATATAGCACATATATAATGGATAGGATTAATTATTGCCTAACAGCTCAGTCAATGTTTAACTTACAAAAGGCTGCCTTTCCAATAATGTGCTACCATAGATAGTAATCCGGTTTTGTGGTTTTTACAATCTAAGAGACAGAGCATCTCCACAGGCAACCTATCTGTGTTTTTATTGACCAGCAAGTTACACGTGACAAGACATGACAAACACTTTTAATAAAAAAAATTGAGTAAAGCTCTAGGCCTTGTTGAATTAAATGCAAGGTCATGATTTCTGTGCTGTAATATGGAGTACTTTGCCTAGCGGATGTTTCAATACTTAACATTCATTATGTCCCTAGATCAACATTGCTCACTGATATTGAATTAATGTCCTCCTGTAGCATGTATTACTGTTGATTAAATCCATTTAGCTGATTTTCTTTGCAGAAATAATTTTGCATCTATGTGTCATTTTAATGGAACTTTTTGGTTTTATCTTGGCTTATTGCAGTGTTCAGCTCATTGACATTATATTTGTCTAGTGATTTTGTGCTGCTGAGCATGGATTACATGTATGTGATATTTACCTATTTCATAGTTTTTCCTCTGTAATCAATCATCACAGAAAGAACATATTGAAGCAAAATTAAACTAACCCCTATCTATTACCACCCCTTACCCCCCCATATAAAATTACTAACTTAAAGGAGTTGTAAAGGCAGAAGGTTTTTTATCTTATTGCATTCAATGCATTAAGATAAAAAGCCTTCTGTGTGTAGCAGCCGTAGCAGCACTCCACTAATACTTACCTGAGCCCCCTCTCTATCCAGTAATGTCCACGAGTCCCTCGGCCGTCTGGGACTCTCCCTCCTGATTGGCTGAGACACAGCAGCGGCACCTGGCCCAAGCTTGTGATTGCACAATAAAGTAGGAGTAATGCACCACTGAGGTCATCAGTGTTGTCCCCTCCAGTAGGGATGCTGCCTTCCCCACTCCCATAGTGAGCTGTGTTGTACACAGGAGCAGGGCGGGGAAAAGGGGTGGGCAGGAGGGGCGGTTGCCCTGGGTGCAATGGTTTATTGCAGGGATGGGGGTGCCTTGACCCTAAACCTAAGGAAAGGGGGGGCGCACTTTGGCATCCTTGCCCTGGGCGCTGGATGACCTTGTCCCGGCACTGCACAGGAGGCTAATATAAGACAGCTTCAGATATTTATGCATTAATACATTTCATTAGATTCAGGTGAATACAAAACTGAATAAATGAAGTATGAGGTTTAATAAACATCCATACTTACCTCTATCACCGTTGTGATGCTGCAGCTGTCCCATGTTGGTTCTAAGACCAAGAATTGAGTGAGTGCTGATTGCTCAGCTCTGAGTCTGCTTGGAGTGGAGAGCAGTGACAAGGGGTGGGCAGGAGGGACAGCTGCCCTGGGCGCAATAGTTTATTGCAGGGATGTGGGCGCTCTGACACTAACCCAGGGGAAGGAGGGGGGCGCAGTTTGGCATCTTTGCCCTGGGCGCTGGATGACCTTGTCCCAGCACTGGCAGTGACTGTCAACTCTGTCTCTCCAGTGCTCACTAGAGCGACGGGCTGGAGAGGAGGTAGGTGCAGCTGTCTCCAGCTCTCAGCTGTCAATCAGGCAACTGGGTGGATCCCAACAATATTGTCACGATCCTTCTAGAGCCTGAGTAGCTTTGTCACGTCAGTTAACAGCGGGTAATAACCCATTATAATCACACTCCGGGTCACAAGAGAGCAAAAGTAAGTGCACTTCTGTGACACAAAAGAGAAGTGAGGCCAAAAAAAGCTTTGGTCATACTTCTTTTTTAAATTTTGATTCTTTAACCTTCTTAGCGGTATTCCCGAGCGTGGCTCGGGGTTACATTTCAGAGCTAAAAGCGGTAACCCCGAGCCACACTCTGGGTACCGCCAGAAGCATCGCTGGATCCTGTAAGAGAGGTTACTTACCTTGTCACCGGGATCCAGCGATGTATCCCGGCGGTGTCTCGCGGCGGATCTTCCTCCCGATCCTCTCCGTGCCCCGGCTTCCGTCTCCTGCGATGTGACGTTCGCAGGGGGTGGAACCGGCGGCAAATTCAAATGTAAAAACACATCAAACACACTGATACCATTCAAAATGAAAAAAAATCATATTAGTTTGCCCCCCCCCCCCCCAATGCCCTTTCCTGCAGTTTTACTGTACTTTTTATGTATATATATATGTATATGTGTATATATATATATATATATATATATATATATATATATATATATACCCGTGTGTATATATATATATATATATATATATATATATATACGTGTGTATATATATATATATATATATATATATGTGTGTGTATATATATATACGTAATTCTTGAGAATGAGCAGCCCAAACCAACTGTATACATTTATTATATATATATATATATATATATATATATATATATATATATATATATGTATACATTTATATATATAATGTATACAGTTGGTTTGGGCTGCTCATTCACAAGAATTACATGCAAAATAATGGTACCGCTTTCAGCACCTAAAATCCAAAAGAATCATACCGCCAGGGAGGTTAAAACAACATATATGCCTAAAGTTCTGCTCTAATTTCTTTTTGTCCTTTAAATTCCCTATTTTACCTTGCAAAATATGCAGGGTGCAGTAAACCACTGAGACCACTCAGAATGTATTTTTTTACAGATCTAAGTAGAGTAAATGGAAACAAAATTGTTATAGGTAACAGCACATAGCATATTTCCATTGCTCTTTGAGCTTCTTTATTATATAGGCCTGTTAGGTTTTTGATCTGATCTTCTCCATCATCTTTTAGACAGCCTGCTCACTGCTGATAGCTGAACAGAAGCTGTAGGATATATCCTGATACAGAACAATTTGAAATGAAGGTGATCCTTCTATATTTAAAATTCATGAATGTGAGCCAACGTCATAGGGATGACTAATTCCATGCATTTGAATGGCATTCATTTAACACCATACTGAAGAAAGCCATTGTTCTTTTTATAAATATAGAGATTTTTTTTGCATGTTTTAAAAAAGAAATGAGATATTCTTGTCATCCAATAAAATGCTTTAATGCAATGATGAAGCCCTTTACCATTTTCTGTATGAATGACCTGTTTAATGGCAGTGTCAGCACGCTATATTATTGCGGCCCCCTGTAGTAACACTAGCTTTTGGAGGGATATTATATAACTTATCACACCCAGGGGGTTAAGAATGAGAGTTGGGCTACACACTTCATATATATATATATATATATGTAAAGATCTGTACATCATTAACAACATTTAACACATTTTGTTGAGTTCATTTCACAGTAGGAAAAGCCATAAAACATGAAATGGGTCATAAAATAGCAGGGAAAATGCATAGCAACTTGTGACATCACCGCGAAGGTCTTTAAGCCAAACTTCAGGGCAGAAAATGAAATCATTATTCAGCCTTTATCATACTGCATGCCAGACCCTGGACCTTTATCAATTGTTCTCTGTGTATGGAAGTGACCATTTAGATGTGTGGGGCCTTTATTAGGTCTTGGAATGTCAAAGGGGAAGACTTGAAAAAACACTTCTATTAACACATGAAAGAGGTTGGGGGATGAACAACAGAAAAACATTGACAGCATTTCATGAAAAAATGCTTATTCTTTATCCAGCGTGATCATTTAGGGATAGTGTACCCTGCCGTTTGAGGTCAGTTTGAATGCAAAGTGCGAACACTAGACCTTTAAACTTTTTTTGGTGCTTTCTAGAGTAGTTTTTCAAGCTTTATGACATAGGTAACAACAGCCAGCAAAATAAATTTGTAGTTAGATTTTAAAGACTTACTGATGGTCTAAAAAGATAAAAATCAACGTTTCCTTACTCTTCCATAAATGCCATTCTTTAATTTAAATTGACAAATGCTAGATAAGAATCTTTCCTCAATGAGTTTTTTCCTATAGTCTTTTTTTTCTTCTTTTGAGTCATTTCAACTTAATATCTCATCCTTCCATTTTGAATGTTCAAATATGGGCAAAATGAAAAAAAAAAAAAAACTTTCTCTTTCGTTCATTGACGGATACAGCTCTTGATCTTCTTAACCATTGAGTTATACTGCCCTCTACAGGAGTAGGACACTAGGCAATAAAATGTTCTGGCTACGCCTATGGGCAGTTCCAGGGGGTATACTCCCTCTCTCTGCTATAGGTCCTCAGTTTTTTTTCTGCCTAGTCAGGAGTTAGGACCTAGTTCCTTGCTGGGATCTCTGGTCCTGGCAATTTTTTCTTTTTAGATAGAACATTTTCTCCTGGTTTGTTCCTGTGAGATCTACAATCAACTGCTGGACTGGGCGACGGGCTGGATAATCTAGATCCAGTGGTCACCCCAGTTTGGCCAGGGAGAATGCGCAGACTTGAGCTCTGCGCTAGGTCAGCCATAACATAGCCCCATTGGATGGGGGCTGGCCTGCGAGTTAAACGCCTCGTAAGGTCGCATACGATCGGGTCTTGGCCCCCCATTCTGGCGGCGAGGGGTTCTGTCTGGAGCGGTGCCCCCTTTGTTCCTGGTATGGTAAGTAAGCTGTTCCCCCTTCCCCTCAGGCACCCCCCTTCATCTGCTTCCTCATTCTATCCCTCCTCTCCACTTAGGCTGGGGCTTTGTGGATGGTCTGACCACCTCCTGGGTTGGGGGCAGGGCAATATGGGGGCAGGGGGGGTGCATCGTCAGTGACCAGACGATCCGCTGTGCGGGGGGTTTGTACCGTACCTGGTGGGGACCCCTGCCAGGGCCCCCTGTCCTGCCTGGGCCTGTCCTTGAGGCCTAGGGGTCCATCCTGGGTCCCTGGGAGCCTTGTGGTGCCACAAGGGGCCGCCATTTTTCTTGTAGCCTGTGTGCTTCAATGCACGGTGGCCATGTTTATGTAGTCCGGCAGTGGTTTGCCATTGCAAATAGCAATGGCCATGACAGTGGAGCCCTCTGGGCGCCGATTTGGGTGGTGGGAGCCCCTCCTCATCCCCCACTCCATGCACTGACAGCAGCCCTGAAATCCCTTGTGTCCCGGGTGGAGGTGGTTTTTGGTCGACTGGCTGGCATAAAGTGCCCCCTGCCTCATCTGTCTCCCCAGATCCTGAATCTGATTCGGCCGCCACGGATATGGGTCACCCTGCTGGATCTGCGACCACGCACCCTGAATCCTCAGATAGTGAGGATAGTGAGGATGATTCCTTCGCTTCTGCAATCACACACAAAAAGGTGCTGGTGAACGCATTGATTGTATCTGTACTTGAGACTTTAAGTTGGAGGACGCAGCTGCTGCGCAGGTTCCCTTTGGCACTCACAATCCATTTCTCTGATGTTCATTGACGGAAACAGCAACCACCCCTCTGTAGAGTTGTAATTCTTCTTACACTTCTTGTAACAAAAGTATAAAGTATACCCCCTGGGACTGCCCATTGGCGTAGTCAGACTTTTTTTCTGACTAGTGTCCTACTCCTGTAGGGGCAGTATAACTCAAGAAGATCAGGAGCTGTGTCTGTCAATGAACATCAGAGAAATGGATTTTACGGTAAGTCAAAAATCCCAATTTTTTTTCAAGCTCTTCTTAGAAGGCCCAAAACCAAGAGACAAAGAGTAGTGGTTGTTAAGTCTTTGGATAGTAATATTTCTTGTGAATATTTTTTTTTATTGATCAATGTTGCATTATCTATGTAAAGGCAATGCTGGATTGTCTGTCTGTTCTCCTGCCAGTTCTCTCCATTACATGGTTACTCCGGGAATAAGACTACTTAAGAAGATTATCATGGATAGAAGAGGTACCTAGCAGTGCTATCTGATGTTATACTCCATTCATTCAAAATTACAGTACATTATATGTTACAGTGTTGACCATAGAATCATGGAATTCTGTTTTAGGCTGGGTTCAGACTGGTGCGAATACAGACATTGCATGTGATTCGCACCACATTGCTGTGCAGATCACATGCAATGACTGTGCGATGCAAATTCAGACATACAGTTTCTATGGCTAAATTTGCATCACATTCAGGCCAAAATAGTGAAGGCACCTTTTTGTGGTCCGCACTGGAATTGAATCACATGAGTGTTCACACCCATGCGATCTGATTCCTGTACAACTTCAGTGTTCACACTGCGATCTGCGAACCAATCTGGGGATGTCAATATTTTTACATTGACACCCACAGTGGTTCCCAGATGGCAGTGTGAACCGTCTTTCATTCCGGTGCGATGCGGGAACCCGCACAGGATTCGCAGGGTTTCTCCCATCGCACCAGTGTGAACCCAGCCTAAATTTTAAATATTTTATTGTAACAGTTTGCTGTTTTGGCCATAACCACCTAACTTCTTTGACGTTCATCCACACTTTGACAAGGTGTTTATGTTCTGCTCACTTTATTCCACACATTTGAGACCTTTGAAAAACAACTGGGCTTAGTGGTACTTTTATCGTTCCTGATGACTATGTATTTCTCAAAGTTTGTTGGGTCATTTAAGACCGTCTTAGTATTTAGCTAATGGGCAAGCAAATCTAGAAATGCAGTTGGTATTGTATTGCTGTTGTAAGAGAAAACAGTTGTTTTAGAGCCCATTCACACTAGCGCGACTTGTCAGGCGACTTGTCAGCCTGACAAGTCGCGGTCCATTGAGTAGTACAGGACCCGTTCTAATAGGAGCGACACACTTAGAAAAAGGGTCCTGTACTACTTTGGGGCGACCTTGGAGCGACTTGCATAGACTTCCATTATGTGAAGTCCCTGCAAGTCGCGCCGAAGTCGCGGTGCACGCGACTTCACAGGTCGCCCCCCGAAGTCGGATCGCCTCAGTGTGAACCGGCTCTTAGAGAATATCTTCAAGTAGTATACGTTTGATAATAGCTATTTTCTGAGAATCTTTTTTTCCTGGCTGCCATGCTGAGCCTCTGCTTCAAAGCTTTCTACGTTGCTAAACTAGAACTAGCAAGAACTATATTATAAAGATCCATTCGTAGAGCTCTGACTTCACACTTATTTGTCTTGTTATACCAGATCAATAATTCAAAGAACCTTGAAGCCAGAGACAGACAATCAACAAGCATTTTTTAAGAATGGCTGCCCACATAGTTCTTTCATTGGGTTCTCCTCTAAAGCTGAACTTCAGCTAAATAGCTAAATATACTGGGGAAATACAAATACATGAACTTTTTTTATATCTGCCAAAGGTTTTGTAATTCTGTGAAGCAAGGCTTGTGATTTAAGCATACCTACCAGACAGCTAAGCTAGATTATTGACCTTCACCAGCAGTCTTGTGATCAAGACTCTCCTTACATCTCTCTTGCCAGCTGGCTACACAACATATGCAACCTAATCTTTAAAATTTCAGAAGCTTTAACATGTTATTGTAATATCAAATGTTATTTTTACTAGTTTTAAATGTGCTGCTTTCCTTAAAAAAAACCTCTTGATGATCCCACCATAAAGGTACTTCTTGTTATAGAGTCTTCCAGTTTTGCTTCTACGTTCTTACCCCGTCACACAGATTTCCTATAGTAATTTCAACACAAATTATACAGGCATTGTCCTCTTTTGTCATTGTCAGGAAATCCATCCTGAGAAAAGCTATGCAACCATGCCGGGGTGCAAAACGTTATTGTAAAAATTTGCAATTGAATTTTATAAATGATACTTTAGAAGACAAAATGGTATTAGTTATGGGTTGACATACGTCCGTGCTGACAAAAAAAAATCTTAATAATGTTTATCTGTACGCTTTTTCTGGGGCTTGTTCCTCTTTTTCTCGTGATTGCATGCTTTCCTGTATTTTTTTTTTTTTTTCTTTTCCTTTATTTGAATAGATTTACTATTAATGTGGAAGTGGAACTTGGATAACACAGGTGCATAGAATCTGTGTGAACAAGACTTTGACTGTCTGGAAGATAAAGTTAGATTAAAGAGGATTTGCATATTATTTGCATTTCATTTTTTTTTTCTAAGTTAAAGTTTTACGAAATAATAGAACGCATAAGTAACATACATCCAAATAAATTGAAAGATAGTTTAACTTACAGTAGATATCATTGTTATGTGAAACCAACTTTAACAATTCTACATCTGAAGACACATAAGTGAAGCAGTTTATCAGATTAAAGAACACAAAGAAACATTTTGATTGTAAGACTGCACTGCACTATAGCTTTCAGTTAAACGCTGCTATTATGAGCTCAAATTGTTACATATTCTTATTACAAAAACGAAACTTAATCGTTTTTTTATTCTACAAATAGTAATATATTTGTAGAAAAAAAAAAACCTTTCCAAATGGTCGTTTCATGCAGTTCTAACCCTTACCAGAACTTGTCCATATGTGGCTTTATTAGAGCACAATAATATTGATGTACTTAAACTAGCATTGAAGGACAATCGCTTCACACGGTAGTGGGCACAGCTAAGAAATGAAAGATCAATTACTCTCCCACATACTCACAGGAAGGTCAGTTCATTAAAAATGCAGTGGCAGCTGCTGATTGTACCTGTGTAAGCTGCTGTAATGGCAGCATCTGCCTCTCCATTGAGATCCTGGAAAGCAAACCATATTCTGAAAAAGAGTCTTAGAAGACCCGATTCTTTGAGTTACATGGGAACGATGGAGAACAAACTGGAGATTAACATAATGATGATGAGAATTTACTTTAGCTGCCGTAGAATTATAATATCAACTAATTGCTGGGGCGTTTGTCTCCCCGATGTCTTGCCCCTCAAGAAGAAGGCTCTTGTTTTATAGGAAGCCTCAGGAAATCGCAGAATTATCATACATTACCACCAGTTTATTAGAAGCCTAGCACCTTTTTCTGTGAGATCTATCCAACAGTTGTATATAGGCATTCCTCTTGGTTTTGGGTTCCGAAATGAAAACGGACATGACAACAAAAAGAAAAAAAAGAGGAAATTATGAGGTTGAGGACAAATGCAAGTTTAACAAAAAAAAACGTAACTCCTTTAGCTGAACTTTTTTGTGTCACTTAACTTCTCTGTCGCTACAGAAAACACCACAAGGGATTACTTTTCAAACAATCCGTGTTTATGATGAAGCAGTGTATAGAGCCCATAAAACATCCTGGGGAGATGTTTTTCCTATTTTCTATGTGACTTTTTGTTCCTACGCATAGGGTTTTTCCCTGGTCAGTAAGACACATTTCCAAGATGCTGCGAACATATTTTACAAGCTGGTAGCATGTTTTTTACATGAACTTTTACCTAATTTTTTTAAAATATACCAAATGCACAGAAAAAAATAGAAATAAGAGCCGACCTTTTGCTCTACAGCATATTAATGGATTGCCCTGGTCCTGCCCTAAAAATAGAAAATAATGCAAAAAAAAAAAATAAATAAATATATATATATATATATATATATATATATATATATATATATATATATATAAAAGAATTACTAAAGATATAGCATGACTGTGGTTTGTTTCACCTAGGAAAAAGAAAATGGAAGCCGTAAAGGTCACTATGTTAGACAATACAAAGTGACTTATGCATTAATTACAATTAAAAAATAGAGGAAGAAACTAATGGTACCTACAAACACAAGATGATGGCAATTTGTCAGGAAACAAGCCAACCATAGTAAAATCGTTAGTATGCCTAAAACAATACACAGCTTAGTGCAAGGCATGTTATCTAGCAAAAGTTTACTTTGAGGAGTGGTGGAGAAAAAAATTTCAGATTTTTTTTTTTCAGCCGCTGAAACATATAAAAAAAAAAGTGTTATTGGCATGCGGCCGATTAGAGAAAAAGGTGCCTATATTGGCTCCAAAAGAGCACACAATTTTGCAGCAATTTTACAGTGATTTTGCGCCTATTTTACTGTGCTTATGGTGTGTCCTTCATAGGTCATGTGACTCAAAAAATGCATCAAAAACATAACACTGGTGCGTTAATGATACGTTTTTGCTGCGTTTTCAATGCATTTCAACAGAAAGGTGCATTTTTTTGTGCAGTTTTTTAGTAAACCAAAAATGAAGCAAGCAGGATTTTTAACAGCACAATGGAAGTCCAACAGACCAGTGTGAAGACATGCAAAGAATTTAAAGAGATACATTTTTCTCGAGCTTATCTTGCACTAAAGGTGCCAATAATGGGCGTCAATAAATTCATATTAATTTAAATTGATGATATTAATGAAAAAGTCAAATACAATACAATTATATAAGAAAATATAAATATTTTTTAAAAACTGTAATTTTCGGTTTCAGTTTTCAGCCAAATGCATCCTGCATTTTAGGTTTTCATTTCGGCACCAAAATTTCCATTCGGTGCCCCTCAAATGTTTTAGTTTTTTGTACCACAAACACTGTCCAGTTCTCACGCATAATAAAATACATGTTATCACATGATGGTCGTAAAACGGCTGCTTGCCAGCTACAGAGGTACTCTTATTGGATAGATTCGGGCAATTGGCAAGCCCTTACTGAATTTGGGAAAGTCAGATCCTTGATAACAAAGTAAAAACTACTTTCTGAGGCCCACAGAGGATATTTTTTTTTTATCAGTAGAGGTAACATCATGTGCTATGTAGTGTCTGCTTTTTCAAAAAGCTGATAGGTTCATTGAAAAAAAATCCTAGGGGCACTGAACAGGCATTGGAGAAACAATGCAGGGACGTAACAGTACTTGCACCTACCTTTAGGTGACTGCTTAAGAGCCAGGGAAATGGTGAAATTGCGTACCTTCTATTGTTCCTCATACTGTTAAAGGCTTACCCACCAACTACTACCAAAACCTTTCGCCAACTAATGTGCCCATTATATTCCCAGACTAATAGAAATATCCAGAAAGGCACGGGCTAGCATTCAATACTTTTGCTGATATGATGTTAAAGTTGACCCATTTCCAGGGTTTAACTAATAGTTTGTCACCAAAATGGTATGGGCAATGCTCGTCTATACCCTTAGGGTACTTATCAGTGGTGGGGCACGGTCATCTAGCACCAAGGGCAAAGATGCCGAACTGCGCCCCCCCCCCCCCCACCCCTTTTATGGTATGCAATCTCAGGGGATCCTACGCCTAGCAGTCACTCACTTATCAAAATCACTGCCGCTATAACTAATCCTTTCAGCATTGTAACAGAAGGAAGGTGCCCCCATCCCTATAGTAGAGAAAACCATTGTGCCCAGGGCAGCTGTCCTGATAGGTTTAATTTAAAGTATAACCCTAGTTTAGTTAGACAAGATTCAAATGGATATCGGCGATTTAAATGCCATTTATGTGGATAGGTAGATTTTGGACACTCTGCTTTAAAGAGTATTTTATTCTTTCTGCTGAAAAACACATGTAGTATATTCTGTAACTGAGGATCTGTAGAGAGAATGCACACAGAGGGCTGATTTACTAAGGTGTGAAGTCAAATGATCAGCACTTCACCTCACTCAAAGTTTAGTAAATCAAGCCCATATTTTGAAACTTTTTGTTTAAATAGATGAATAGACTTCACATCAGAGGCTGGTGCTCAGGACCCTAACGCAGATTTAATGAAATTGGATATGGCCATTGAACAGTGTTTTCTGTGAAAATTGTAAAGTGTTATATAGCTTAAGGCCTCATGCACACTGGACGTTTTTACAGCGGCTGTTTTTGGCATCAAACGTTTTTCTCTGCAGCCAGGAAACTCCCCAGCATGTTATCCTATGTGTCCATGCACACATAGGCTGTTATCAGCAGTTTTTGGTAGGGGCGTTTTCTGGCTGGAAAAAAAACCTAGAACTAGTGGGTTTTAAGAGGCATTTTTAAGCTGTTAAAACGGTCTAACTCTGATAAAAGCTTAAAAACACGGAAAAATGCCAAAAAAACTTTTTGCCATTTATCAACGTTTTTGAACCATAGACTTCTGTGGGAATATAGTTTTGCTTAAAAAAAAGCTAAAAACCGCTACATCTGAAAAAAGCTAAAAAACGCTACTGCAAAAATGCTAAAAAAGCTCCTACAGCTTTCTACTGATGTTTTGATAACCTCCAGTGCGCATGAGGCCATAAACAAAAGTAAAGTCTATATTCAAAGAATATACACTTGTCAAAGAACAAATTTAGTATGAATGAAAGGCAAACAAAAACCCTTTTAAATATATTAATTTTTATATGCATTTTTAGTAGCCATCGCATGGCCACTATTTATTTAAAGCAGGGCCAATGGACAGACTTTTGCTTATGACAAAATAAATTCAGTCGGAAAATGTAAAATGGTCTATTATAACTGGTAAGTAAAGCTGGCAGTCACCTAATAGGCCAGGAAGATCATGCAAAATGTGGAAGGAGGCAAACTAAAGTAAATAACGCTAGAGAAGGTGGTAGACTTGACGTGATGCAGGTACATAGAAGTGCTTAGTTTCTTACTTCCATGTGACGATCTTGGACCAGCAGAGTTGTTGTTGCCCATTCCAACACAGCACTGTAGTCCATTGGTGGAAGCGCTACAGAAAGGTTGACAATGTTGCGGCCATTTGAAAAGGCAGCACCCAGTGCTGTCAACGTCAAGGAAGAAGCGATGCCTTGACTGAGAAACTCGCAGGATAAACAGGAAAGTTTTCAATGAACGCAGAGAAGAAATCAGAAATCCCTTAACTTCTCAAGTGCTTTTTACTACACTTTGTTTTTGCCTGTACTTAGATTCTAATATTCATATAACATGTTATTTTAGATAGAACAGAATGACAGCGGTATGATACAAGACATTTATTCAGATCCTATAGAGAGAGGGAGTCCTACATTTCTTTGAACCACACATAAATAATTATTATGATTAAAGTATAACTAAAGGCAACCATTTTTTTTTTTTACTTTTGGATAGAGAGGGATTAGAACCCCTGTCATTTTTTTTCTTGCTGTCGGTATTCCCATTAGGGCAGGGGTGTCCAAACTATGGCCCTCCAGCTGTTCAGGAACTACAATTCCCATCATGCCTAGTTATGTCTGTGAATGTCAGAGATTTACAATTCCTCATGGGAAATGTAGTTCCGCAAACAGCTGGAGGGCTGTAGTTTGGACACCCCTGCATTAGGGAGATTCACCCTCCCTATTTGTTCTGTTTACCATTATCATTGGAAGTGAAAGTAAAAGAAAATTGCTCTTCTACCTCCCCTCTTCTGTTAGATTCCTTTCTCCTAGTGTGACACCCTTGTGTCCGTTCTCTCTTTCTTCTCTTTCTTATATTAAAAAAATAATAAAACCTCTCCATAGATGTGCACACCCTGCTTAGGAGAGCAGTCCCTCTTAACATGCATTTTGTAGACGGGGAGGGATCTGGTGGGTCCTTGCCGGGCCAATAAACAGATCCCGGTGGGGCTCCCCCCCCCCTCCAGTTTTACATCTCACCCTCTTAGCTTTGGGTTTTAGTTATCTCCGTCAAATGCAGATAGAGGATGACAGTGATGTCTTTCTTGCTACAGTTGGATATGCTCAAGATTTAGTCTTTGGATGCAATACGATGATGATTTATATATTGACTATGTTTGGGATTGGGATATCTGTTGTACCATGTATTATTGCTCCTCGATTTATGGAACCTGTTGTTTTCTTCTGTTGGTGAACCCTGTGTTAACTATCTTTTCTTCCACATCTTTAAATAAAGACTTTAAAAAAAGAAAGTAAAAGAAAATCCAACATTTTGGGTTGTCCCCAGAAAAGTAATAGAGGGGTATCTTCCAATGGGGGCTGTAGTTCTGGTGAGCTTGGGGTCCCAAGAGATTCCCTTAATTTGCATAGATTTCCTCTTACTTCTTGTTTGGCTATAGTTCAGGAAGCAAAGGTAAATCTCCCCAATGGGACAAAGATGGCAAAAATAAACTTTTCAGGGGTTATAACCCCCCCTTACTTGAAAATACTTGGAAATGAAAATAATAATTTTGCCTATAGTTCTACATTAAAGTCGTGTAGGCTGAAACGCATCAACTCACGGTACCTGTGATTTGTACACAGTGGTTTCTACAATAAAGCAAGATTTTTAGATCAGCAGTGGTTGTGTGGTTCACTTCTTTAGAAATAAATAATTGTACATATACAGTATGCACATGTTTTATGAAAGTCTCTAAGTGATGTGTCACTGATTATTTGAAAATTACAGGTTATTGGTGAAATTTTTTCCAGTTTCTGTAGTACTCTGTACATTTTCCAAGCCCTTAATTACATCCTTCAATAAATAAAGTGGTGGTACTCTGCATCATAGGAATTCTTGATTGAATGTTCCTCGTAAAACTGGTCATTTGCAGCTCGAATTTCCATAAATCATTTTCACTTCACACTTTGCTCTTCTATTTAATTTGTGCATGTGTTCATTGCAGGAATATTTTTGTGTTTTATCTTAATTACATTGAGGGAAAATATGCATCCTTCCAGTCAGTAGGGTTATTTGTGTGACACTTGTGTAGATAAAGTCTTCAGGTCTGGATGTTTCAGGGCTGTGAAACCATGATCTGTCTGCTAATTGAATGGTATTTGGTAGACACATTTATGGGTGTCCTTGCTAGAAGATCTGCTGTGCAGACCTGTAATACAGATTAAGGCTTCAAAGGCTGCCTACAGGCCTGGTGTTTACACATCAAATAACATCTGTTAAGGGTAACTGAAGAAGTTGGTAAATAGCTCCCTGGGCTGGCCATAGACAGGCATGCCACCAAATGTGATGGGTGTTAGGACATCTGCCTGCCCTCGCTTGCATTGTCAGAACTCACAATGTAATTCACATAGATTCGGCCACCTTGTAGATGAAGTGCATGGACAATGAAAGATATGTTACAGAAAAGGGAATGATCAGTGTTCACTCACACAACAATTTTTCCCTATACTGGAGAAACTGCAATAATGAGCACTCAGAAGAGCTCATTATATCTAGCTTATCAACCTATGCAAAGCCCTGTCCTTGTGTTGTCATGACAAGTGATACTGAGATGTGTTTATTGCTCCACTCCAACCAAAGCTTTACAATAGGAACCTCTCTCTGGTTTTTAGTGTTGTTTGTGTCCCACTTGGGGAGATTTCCCATCACTTCCTGTTAAGGTGACAGGATTTTGCTGGGAGAGGAAATTATAAAAAAGAAGAATCCGGCAGGCTGGTTGTACCCAAGTTGATCGATCAATCAACTTGGTACATTCAGCCTGCCCATTAATGGCTCGAATCCTGGCCAGTTCCTGCTATAAAAAAATAAATAAAATGCTTTGAGAGTTAGAAAAACAGGTAATTATAAATTATAAAAAATGTAATTGCTGTTTGCAAAGACTCCCATTCACCAAAATAATTTTCTCGGTAACACGGGAACAGAAGAAGGGATGGAAAACATTTTGCCTTCGGTTGAGCTTTATTCACTTTTTAGCCTTGTCCGCTAGGGGGAACCTTTGTGTTGGATGTTACTGTTTCATATACTATGAAGGAAATTATTTACTTATATGGATCATACAGTTCTGTATAAATCTATTTAGGTTCCTTTTGCTTTCTTACATTTTTACTCTGGTCACCCTTTACCAGCTTTTCTCAACTGGGGTGACATCTGGGTTGGTCAGGAGTGCCATCAAAAATGAATTAGAATTGGAACAATGGCAACAAACCAGCCAGGGGATCACAAGTGACTTTTTTTCTACAGCGTTGTTGATTGGTTGTTGTTCGGCAACATAACAACCAATAATGCTGACAACATTGGTTGCTAGGATGTAGTTGGCTGTCCTTGGTTGCCCCTCTCCAGCAAGTTCGGTAAACTAGCTGCATGTGCTATGACACCCCGGTTGAGAAAGGCTACTTTACAGTAGTAAACCATGTGATGCATATAATATTAGGTTTGGTCCAAAGGGTATTGGGGATGGCAGCACACAGCTCTTGTCTGTTCATTATCCACATACTAACAATCCATACCATACTAGCTGTGCCTAGGGACACCTCGTACGTGAGCACATAAAAGATTTATTCTGCACACACAACTTTCTCCAAAACATGTTTCTATTTCTGGAACCAACAAAAGTCTCCCACTGCATTTTATGGTCGGCCAAGAAAATTACCTGTTTTTCTAACCCTCAAAGCATTTTATTTTTTTTATTTTTTTTAGCAGGAACTGGCCAAGATTCAAGCCATTAATGGGCAGGCTGAATGTACCAAGTTGATTGATCGATCAACTTGGGTACAACAAGCCTGCCGAATTCTCTTGCGATTATCGCCCTCCCGCCAAGAGCAGACAATTGCTTGGCAGGAGGGATTCCCCTGTCAGCGTTGTCTGTGTTGATGGGGGAATTGTGATTTTTTTCTTTCTTGCAATCTGTGGTTCAGTTTCCAGCAGGGTACATATCATGCGGTCACTATGCTGTCTACGTGTTCCTGGATGCTCTGGTTTTCTCCAGAAAAACAGTATTAGCATTGTCAGAATACAATTTTTTAATGCTGAAAATAGATCTTGTTTTTATTCCCTGTAACAGAGAATTCAGAATAACGTGTAGTTTGTGTCTTTACATCAGCTTTCCGGCTACTTTTGTGTTCACTTGTCGTTTCCTATTGTATAATCCTTGAGGAGGGATGTAACATTAATGAATAAATAGTGACAGCGTTACCATTACCTACAACCGTGCCCTACAAGAAGTCCAATCTTTATCCTGCATTTGACCTCCCAGAAAATATTGGCATTGAGCTGTGTGTGAAGAGGGAGTTGGATTATGGCACTAAATCAGAGAATAATACATGGCGTTTCTTTGTATTTGTCTTTTATAGCGCTTGAGGCATCCACAATTTATTAGATCAGCCTCTATGGACACAACACTCACTTCTTGCCGGGGAGACGTAAAAATATATTGATTTGCCGTGTGTGGCTTTCCTCCCCTGTAGCGGGTAAATGTGCAAGTGAGAGGTGTGATAATTGACCCTCACCAAACCACAAAATATAAATACCAACTGAACATTTACTGTCTTTCTGGTTGTACACAAGAAGGACTTCCATCAATAAAGGAGAAACATTTGATAATTACCTTCTAGTAATCGGCAGGGAGCAGAAGCGCACATTTCTCCTCCTGGTTGTTTGTGTATTGAATGGAGCTTTCCCATTTATAAGCTAAGTATCATTCTATATTTTCATTTGTTATGGAAAATATTATCCCTCGAGCTGGAAAATATATGAGACTCAGTCTGTGGCCTTGTTCACACCAGGAGGTGCATTTGAGCGTGTGCACTTTTTTTGCACGTTCACATGCGTCGCATTTTAGGGCCGCCCATTAATATCAGGGCTGTTTATGCTGATCGTACACTAAAAGCTCTGGTTTAGTGTGCAGGCAGCTGTTTCAGCTGTGATGAGAGGACAATGTGATGCACATTCAAAGTGGTTCTAAAGCCCTAAAGCAGGGATCCTCAAACTACGGCCCTCCAGCTGTTGTGGAACTACACATCCCATGAGGCATTGTAAAACTCTGACATTCACAACCATGACTAGGCATGATGGGAATTGTAGTTCCTGAACAACTGGAGGGCCGTAGTTTGAAGACCCCTGCCCTAAAGGCTCCTTCAGAAAAAATACTGTAGCTGCTGACTCTTAATATTAGGGCACTTACCTGTACAGAAATCTAGCGGCGTCTTCACCCCAGCAAATTTTTCAATCAGCTCTCGGATGCTGCCGCCACCATCTTGGCTAAGGGAAACCAGGAGTGAAGACTTGAGGCTTCACAGCTGGTTCCCTACTGCGCGACGCACATTGTCCTTACTGGCTTGCCCAGCGGCAGGAGAAGGATGAGGGGGGCCAAACTTCTGGCTGAGTTTGCAGCGGCGAAGTCAGCTGCAAGTAGGAGAGGGTACCTGTAAAAACCAGGTACATGCTCCCAAACCCCCCCCCCCCCCGAAAAGTGCCAAATTTGGCAGTGGAGGGGGGAGGAGGTAAACAGGCAGATCTTCCCCATTTGGGTGGAGCTCTGCTTTAAGTTTTTTCACCTTAATGCATTTTATGCGGTCTCTTACCTGTGCTCAAATCCCAATAGCTGGTACATGTATGTAAACTTTTACATGCTAAAGGGGTGTGATCACTCTCTGTTATCACTCTCTGTAAAAGAGGCAGACAGTGCGTCTATGGAGCGAGTACGCACGCACGGGGGCTCCAATGGGTAGCAGCTTTCCATGAGGACATTTGCCGAAGAGTGCCGGTAGGGGTCCCCAGAAGAAGAGAATCGGGGCTTCTCTGTGCAAAACCATTGCGCACAGCAGGTAAGTATGACAAGTTATTTATTCAATTTTTTTTAAAAATGAAGCATTAACATCGCTTTAAGTGGATCACACATTTGTCTTTTTTTTTTTAAACTTTATCACTGCATTCATGTGCTCTGCAGCAAAATGTCTACATTTTAACACAGCTCTCTACACCACTGGGCTGTGTTGCAGTGCAAATGGGTACAAAGAAAACAATTGTTGTCTATGTGCCCCAGCAGGAACTGGAGTTCTTCCAGTACGGACAAAGGCCAGTCACTGCACTATTTCTATTTAATCCTAAATGGGTTGTCCTAGGCGAAATGCACAAAAAAAATGCATGGGGGTGCTGATAAGAGTTAACGACACCCATGCGCATCTGCAAAAGGGCAGCGTGTTTGTGTGTGCTGCAGGAAAGTATGTGATTTTGCACATATTCCCACACCAAACCTAGTGTAGATAAAGCCTAAAGGATTTCAGTACTTGGTAGTTCTTGCCTTTACTAAGTGGAACTTGCAAAAGTTACATCTTTGTCAACCCTGTACACAATTTCATAGCAATGCATTGAGAGCACAATAATGCATATGCATTGGCATGCTGAGTTGCAATGTGTTCTAATTTTCCCTGTGTTGTGTTTCTAGACTTTTTTTTTTAACTTCAGTAAGCTTTATTTGTAAAGGAAATGTCAACAGAATGTTTTTACTATTATCAAAGAGAAGAAAGGGAACGCTCACTAACTTAGTGCATTAGTATGTAGATGAAAGTGGCCATCCAGCGTCGCTCCGGCCACGTCCCCCTGACATGTTTCGTCCCCCCTGGCAAAATGCACTGGGTTTGTGAGCGGTACCTTTTCTACTCTTTTATAATGCTCTTACACCTCTGAATAATGCACTGACACCAGCTCCCTTCACTGCAACCAGCCGGGCGATCTCTGTCTCATCTTAATCTCGGCACTGCAACTTTCATTTGGATTAGACGTTTTGACTGTTTTATTTCGGTGCGTTGTAGTGTGCTTACATGCGTTTACACACAATTTGTTGTGCTGAAAAAAGGTAAGGCATGTTGTACACACTGGTGTGAACTGTTTCTATTGCTTTTACAATGTATATGCAATGCATCTGGTATGAATGAACTCTGAGCCTCGGGTTCACATTATATGCAGTGAGAATTTGCTGCGGATCCCACACTGCATCAAAATTGCATCCATTTATGCAAATCGATTGCAAAGTGTATGTTAAGTCAACGACACCCTGAAATTGATTTGCAAAATGTAGTGTGATTTGCAGAAACGGGTTGCATGGGTGTGAACACCCATGCAATCTGATTTTGGTGCAGACAAAAAAAGGGTCCTGCACGAGTTTGGTGCGAATGCGGTCGATTTGAGCCATGAGTTTGGTGCGAATGCAGTGAAATTTGAGCCATACAAATCCATGGCTCATATTGCACCTCAGAGACACCGTGTGTAATTTGCACAGGAGTGTGCTGCGATTCTTGTGCAAATTACATGCGGTGTCTCGCACCACATCAGTGTGAGACACTGCATGTCTATTGCTTAGGATTTCCAAAACATTGAAATAGGCAACGTATTTACAATCACCAATAGTAACTGCTTCAAGCACCAATTATGTGTTTCCACAAGTATATAGAGTATTAATCCAAAACAGATTCTGCACTGTTACCTTTGATACACACCACAATAAAAAATTTTTTTCAAAAAACTTAAATAGGCATCATGGTAGTTTAAATACATTTTCCACTGTTGAGTATTTTCCTCCGTAGGCCTTTACGTTATCCTGCTTTGCAGATTCAGTCCTATGACAACTGATGTTTTAAATACAATTTACATTTTAGGGCTGGAACTTCTCCTATGTGTTTCATTTTTTCCCACCCTTCCCCCAGACCAATTCCCCTGCACATCAATTGCTTCAAGCACACTTTGGTCAACCCCAGATTTTATGGCAAAGGTCTTGACCCAGATGTCACTCTGGTCCATACTACTGGCCCTTTGGCTGAATGATGATGCAGACGGTATTGTGTTGAGAGGTTGGTCTTGAGGGCAGTGCACTCACCCTAGAAATCGGGACCAATGAGCTTCCCAGCCGGACTCTTGGTGAACAATGGTTTAGTAGGGTATACAAAATCTCACAACACAAAAGAGCTTGTAAAAAATGTACATTTGACCACACCATACGTTGAACCTTCACACCTCAATTCAACTCTTCAACTTCTTTTTCACTGGAGAGATTAGATTTTTTTTTTCATCTTAGTGCCTCGGTGCATTTGTGTTATCATTTTTTTTTCTTTTAAAAAAAGAAGTGCTATAACATTTTAAATTATTGTCCAGTCATTTATTTTAATAAGCGTCAGGAAAGCCTTTTTGGAAATATTGGGTTGGTTCAACCCTCACTCAGGTAATAAATAAAATGTCAATATTTAGATCTGAATGGCTTGATTTTTAATGCAAATAGCGTATTGCATTATTTTATTCGCTTCTAAACATTAGCAGAATATCACGAGCAAGATCAGTGACCCCGTTTTCATTTGTGTTAACAGCTGTAAGCAACACTCTATAACATGCTCAATTCTTTCTAAGCTCCAGGCAATGTAATAGCTATGTGTTCATAGCTCAGCTTACATTACACGGTGAAGAGACGCAGTTGAAGGATGATTAATTAGCAATCCACTTCATCGCCGTATTTATCGTATTTGTATTCTTTATGTACTAAAACAAGAGCTTCTAGTGTAAGATCTGGCTGCTTGGAAATGTATCTAGCTATAGATTGTCCTGTAAAAAATTGAAAAAAAAAAAAAAAGTGTGCTCTTTTCCCAAGAAACATGGAAGGCTGTAAAGAAAAATATGAATTATGTATTGAATATATAACTATTTGTGAATCTGCTCTCATTTATCCCAAGGCACTCTAGGTTTTTAAAGGCGATGAAGCTATATAAAGTGTATACATCTACAGATACAGCTCAATGCTTTGTGAATGAAAAATGATTATTCCGGTCCAATCAAAGGTTGAAGTGATCCAGACCGATAGGGCATCCCGTGTTTTTCCAAAGCTGAAGCGGTGGGCAAGCTATAGGGCTATAACGTCTGTTTGGTGTATAGTCCTGATAAAGGAGCCTATGATCTGGATTTGCTCAAAATACATTAATGGCATCATCTTATTAATAGTTTTACCAAGTAACATTTGTCAGCTTAATAGGAAAGATTTATTGACACCCATTAACTGGATTAACTACCTCCTCGGCAAGGTTAAGTGCCTTTGTAGTGTTATTAATTATTGACACTATCTGTACTCAAGTTGTTATCAAAAACATCCCATGGTGGGTGAATACATAGGATTCCTTGTTTTGTATTCAGAAGTGAGCAGTGACATCTGGTGGAAGGAACTTGCCCGAGGCAGTTTAGGATACAGGCTGCCTTCCTTCTGTTCTTTTCTGATAGTCCTTGCTAGAATACCAACTAAATAACTAGTTCTTGAAGTATAGGGAGGTAATCTGTACCATTGACGTACATGGGTTCAGCTCTCGTCTATGATCCCCATAGGGGGAGATTTAGGATTTTTCAGGGAATCCTGATATTTATGTCACGTTCTTTGCCGTGTATAATTGGTTTGGATAGAAGATGCAGAACAGGAAGGCTTTGAGCCATACATGAAAGTATCTGCTCGTGTGCATCTGTCTCTCAGTGGTGCTGATTCATGCAAACTGTACAGGAAAAGTAGCTTTGTATCTATTAGTACATGTTTGGCTTTTTTTTTTCTTGCAAAAAATATTTTATTGAAGTTTTACACATATTACATTTATCAATTTTATTCTGTAATTCACTGTGAAAATTAATAAATGCAGAGGTATTTATAAAATCCTCACACTCATAGATAATATGCATCAAATGCAGAATATGTTTTTTTCCCCAAAATTTTAGGCCAGCATTTTTCAATCATGGTGCCCAGGCTCTCTGGGGTGCTTAGAGGTTTCTTTAGGGGTGCCTTGACAAAATGCATAAAAATTGCCCCAAAATTGTATACAAGCCAGCAGATGGATGAATCCTGCCCTTTAGTTACACAAAGCTACAGGTTTTCATGGTGCACCATTTGACTTTCTAGCCGCCGGCGTCCTAACAACCAATGACCCTCCCCTGCCCCTCTCTGTCAGCACTGGGGTCACATTAGCTGAGTGATGAGGGAGAAGAGAAACATTGGAATTACTAGTCAGTACCAGTGTGAAAAAGTGTATTGGATTTGGAAGAGTAAATCACCTCTAATGCTGGGTGTCCTACGTGTGTGGATGTTGATGTGTTATGTAAAACTATTAGAATAGTTTTTACATTTTAGAATGGGGTGCCTCGAGACTGTGTTCTGGGGTCACATTAGCTGAGTGATGAGGGAGAAGAGAAACATTGGAATACTAGTCAGTATCAGTGTGCAAAAGTGTATTGGATTTGGAAGAATAAATCACCTCTAATGTTGGGTGTCCTATGTGTGTGGATGTTGATGTATTATGTAAAACTATTAGAATAGTTTTTACATTTTAGAATGGGGTGCCTCAAGACTGTGTTTTGGGGTCACATTAGCTAAGTGATGAGGGAGAAGAGAAACATTGGAATACTAGTCAGTACCAGTGTGCAAAACTGTATTGGATTTGGAAGAATAAATCACCTCTAACATTGGGTGTCCTACGTGTGTGGATGTTGATGTATTATGTAAAACTATTAGAATAGTTTTTACATTTTAGAATGGGGTGCCTCAAGACTGTCTATGATTTTAAAGAGTGCCTTGACTGAAAAAAGGTTGAGAAACACTGGTTTAGACAGATGAATGGATGACTTGCAGATCTGGTGCAGCTCTCTGTAGAAACCAACCAGCTTCCTGGATTGAGCCTAGGTTCACACTGAGGCCGGTCTCAAATTGTGCGAGTTCAGCTGAACTCGCACGATTTCTAACCAGCATTTTCAGTCCAACTTCGGGGGCGATTTCACAGACATCTCTGCAGGTTCATGCACTGATGTATTTCATAATCACCTCCTGAAGTCACCCAAAGTAGTGCAGAGACTACTTTTGGGAATCGGTGTGGCGCCGCAAAGTCAGCGTCGCACCAAATTGGACGGTGCTATAGCCGGCAGTTGGCTTCTGATTTGACATGTCAAACCACATTTCAAAATGGACCAATGTGAACGAGGCATTTTTGTCAAAGCCGAATTAAACAAGCTGAAGTTAGAATCTGGTTGGCTACCATGCACAGCTGCACCAGATTCTGCTTTTGCACCAGTTTTAGAAAATCTCCCCCACACTATGGAAAGTTCACTTGGAAGTGCTATGCCTGGGATTGCTAAATTCAGGCCATGTTCTCTGGCCCTGAAAGGAGTGTCTTTGACTTGCAAGCATTCAATTGACTTGTTTATTTTTTATTCTTATTATTATAGAGGATTTATTTAGCGCGCAGTTTGCACAGCGCTTTACAACATGTTTGCTAATTAACTAATAATGATTGGAATATTTAATGCATTGCATTTTGGCATATATGTGATGTGTTTTAAGGCTGGTTGATAGCCAATTAATACTTTAAAGGATAATGAGGCACTTTGAGTTCCTTTGTTGGTAATATTAATCATAGCTGTCATTTTGTGTCCAGCTCTGAGCGGCTATTATTCACCCGAGGGAATATTATTTTTTTTTAAATGTGGCATTTGGTATTCTGTCCAATTACCTTCAGCTGTCACCCTCTTATGAAGTGAGCTGCTTGTTGAATGCAAAGTCCAGAAAACCAAGCAGTGAACCGTTTACAGCTTTCTATCAAAGATGTATACGCAGGGGGCTTTGGATAAGTACGACTTTTGATATTTCTTCATCTGAGCGATACCATAACTAAACCTCTGGTAATGATGGCTCACTCAGCTGGAACTCATAAGCAAGGAATTACTTTCGCAACTCCTTGACAGAGTGTCAAAATGCACTGCCTTGTAACATGATGTAGACCTCAGAACTGAGCAGATGGACTCCAATCTAAGTTTTCATGGGAAGACTTGGTATTTACAGGTTGCAGATCTCCCTCTTGCATCTCTGCTGGAGCTACCACCTTTTCTTTGCAGCGTTTTGTCATGTCATTTTCAACTGTCTCACATGAGCTAAGCACTCATTGTCGAAACACTAGGAAGCTGAATGGCAAAAGCTTCTTCATAACCATTTTTGGGTACTAACAACTCTGGATCATAAACAAGAATGATGGTCTGTTCATACCAGGTGCATTGGAATGTGCTGAGTAGCCTTGCCCAGGGCAGTCCCAAAACAAGACAATGCTCAAAGCCTTGTTTCCTATCATGCCAGTTAATACCAGTGTGCTGCAGTGATTTGTGTTGAAAATAGTATGGCATTCAGCCCTTTTAGAGCAGTGCTGTATAATGCAATCCATTACATCGCATCTCGCTGCTGGCCAGTAGAACTTAAAGTGGAACTTGACTCATACCAACTTGGTACAAAATAATGTTCTTTAGTAAGGAACATATATTCCACGAGAATGATTATGCTACCAAAATTAGTGTGTGCTGTAAATTGCCTCCAGCAATGCTCCTTGTTCTTCTTGCTGCCATATTGCTGAAGCCCAGAGCCCCTGAACAGCATTAAATTATAAAGCAGAACTTCAAATTTTTTATTGAAAGATAACAAAGAGTATAAAACAATGGTACAAAGTGCAGTACAAGACGTATTTTGAAACAGTAGATACCGTAGACATGGAATATACAATATTGTACAACATAAGCAAAGTATTGGGGTAAAGAGACAAAAAGTAACAAACAACAAAATGCAACTGGGGTATAACATGCATGAGGGGTGGGAGCGTAGTCGTCATCTCCCACTCACGACATAAAAGGTAAATGCAGTGGCTGTTTGGCACCCCAACTGGGGACAATACCAAAGAGCAAAAGAGATCTGGGAGACGACTGTTAATTGTGGGAGAAGGGGAGGCATATTGGGGGTAGCAAAAAACGGGGGGGTCAGATAAGAAAGGGGGGGGAGTAGGAGCGCAATATGGGCTTAATACAGGGAAGGGGTCCGCCTTAGTGGATGGACTGACATGATGACTGACTCAGTGGGAAAACGGCGGTTAATAGGTAGGTCACAGCAGGGTAATATCCAGGCCAGGGGGTAGGAAACGGGTTATCCAGGGGTTCCATAGCTTCTCGAATTTGTGAACGGTATCTTGAAGGACAGCCTCTCTGAATCATAGCTTATAAAGCAGAACTTAACCTATTTACTTGTGTCCTCTACCAAACTGTAAAACCATCAAATGGCTGGTGTCATTCATAACTGATCACATGTGCAGCACCAAGGCAGTTGCAGATTAAACAGCAGCTTCCTTGGCTGTATGGCTTCGTCCACACTATGGTACATAGGCGTCAGTTTTTCTGCAAGTTCTGAAAGGGCACAAAAACAAAACATGAGTATACAGTATATAGAATACACAAAATGCTAGTCACTAGGTCTAATGGCACTTTTCCACTGCAAGTACCGGCTAGTACCGGCTCGGCTCTACTCGGCCCTGCTTGGCCCGGTTTGCTTTTCCACTGTGGTACCGCATGGTATAGTGTCGGAACGGTTCGGTACGGTACGGTATAGGTTTGCTTTTCCACTAAAGTAGTACTAAAGTTAAGTGGGTGGGATAACAACGGGGTGGGTGGGATTCTCTGACCAATCAGTGGCTAGTAGTGACTGCATGCAAAGGATTGTGGGATATGGTACCAGTTTGGTACCTGTTGGAACCACAATCGAGTAGGTACTGTTTTTTCAGAGCCGTACCGTACCGTACCGTTCGGTTCCATGCAGTGGAAAAGCAAACCTATACCGTACCGTACCGAACCGTTCCGACCCTATACCATGCGGTACCGCAGTGGAAAAGCACAAAAGCGTGCCGAACCGGTACGGTTCCATGCAGTGGAAAAGCGCCATAAGTGACTAAGGTACAGTTACAGAATGTGTTGCATTGATTTGAGGAAACAAGAACTGTTCAGGCAGCATAGTAGCCAAGTAGTTATCACTCTTTGCTGACAGTACTGGGATCTTTGGTCCCCTTTCAAGGCATATGATCACCTTGGTGATTCTACATGTTTTCTCTAGATGCTCCATTCTTCTCCACAGTCCACTAACAAAAATCTAGGTTAACCACTTGAAGACCAGGCCTTTTAGTTTACAAAGTACAAATCAGTATTTTTTTGCTAGAAAATTACTTAGAACCCACAAACATTATATTTTAGACCCTAGAGAATAAAATGGTGGGTTTTGCAATTTTTTTTTATGCCACATGGTATTTGAGTAGCAGTTTTTCAAACACAGATTTTTTGGAATAAATACACTTTAATGAATTTAAATGCACACAAACCCAATATAATAACCAATTTGTGCTAAAATATAAAAGATGGTGTTACGCTGAGTAAATAAATACCTGATATGTCATACTTTAAAATTCCACACTCTACTGGAATGGCAACAAACTACATCGCCATAGGCAATGCTTTAAGGGCTTTACAGACTACCAGTTTAGAGTTAGAGAGGAGGTCTGGTGCTAGAATTATTGCTCTCATTCTGACTCTCGTGGCAATACCTCATGTGTGGTGCGATCGCTGTTTACTTATGTGTGCAAGACCAACGTGTGCGTTTGCCTTTGTGCGCAAGCATGAGGGAAGGGGGCAGGGGCGCTTTAATTTTTTTTTTTTTTTATTACTATATATTTTATTTTTATACTCTTTCTTTAAAAAAAAATATTACTTTTATTGCTGTTACAAGGAATGTAAACATCCCTTATGACAGCAATAGGCAGTGACAGGTACCCTTAATGGAGAGATCTGGGGTCTATTAGACCTCAGATGTCTCCTCTGCCCTAAACGCATCTGATCACATTGGTGTGTTCAGATGCTTTACCGACTTCAAAATGGCTCCATTTAAATCTAGGAAACCGAAAGTGATGTCTCTTACTATTTCCTATACCATCATTGGAGACCTTTCCTATCCTCCATGATCTCTGTGGTAAGCCTACAGACTCACCGACTTTCATCCATGCTCACTGCTGGGATAGGAGATCTCAGAGAGGCATCGGCGGGTGTTGGGGGGGGGGGGGGGGGACGACCCTTCCTGCCTCCTGTAAAAGCAGTCCAGAGGCTAATTAGCTGCTTGGATGGCTTTTACAAAAAAAAGCCAGCCGCTGGCTTTAAAGAATGATACGTGTATGTGATTTGGTGTTAAGTGGTTAATAGGTCTTTGGTCAAACTTGCCCAGGTGCGTATATGAGGATTTGTTTAAAACAGAGATGTAAGACTGTGACTGATGTGCATGTTTTGTATGAGCTCTGCCACATCATGGTGCAATATTCTTTAAAAAAAAAAAAACCCTGGTATAACAAATATAAAGCTTGGCAGGTGGAATTAAAAGGTATAGCTCATGTTGGTTTAAAATGGACAGAAATGGCTGTATTGCTGGTAAATTATGAAGATGTTTTCAGTCTTCCTTTGTGATGGATCTTTATAAAGTTTGCGTGGATTTGTACAAAGTACATTAAACCCATCCAATTAACTGTTTCAAAAAAGTTACATTTCCGGCACATGTAACACTTCCATTGGTTGTGCTGTCAACCAAAGTGTCAAACCATCCAATGGCTGGTGTCATAGCTGATCACATGTGCAGCACCATGGCAGTTGAAGATTAAACAGAAGCCAAGATGGCAGCTTCCTTGGCTGAAGTCAATAGGAGGGTTTACTTCAACTTTAAATTTAAAGGGTCAGTCCATTAAAAACAAATATTTTAATGCCATTTTTGGGGGCTTGTAATACGGGTTTTCAACTGGCAAGTCTTCTTTACTAGCCAGACCCAGGCCTACTAAAATGTCTATAATATGGCCACAGCCTTCCAGCTGAAGGAGGAATGGAAAGGTAGGCAGGAACACCTAAAACTTAAAGGTTAATGGGAGAAAAAAAAAGAATATGTGAGGAGGCTCTTGCTGTTGGAGTACAGAAAAATGATTTGAAAAAATCAGTGGTTATCCCACAAAACCTCAAACGGAACTGAAATAATCACTCCTGTATGGACTAGCCCTTTAATACTTTACTGTATTGCATAAGGTATGGTTAAAAGCACGTTTTAGTTTTGTTTTGGTTTTGTTTCTTTTAAAGGAAAAATGAAGATTATTTGTTATCACATATACAATAAGATGAGTCTCCTTAAAGCGGTGTTCCAGCCTCCCCCTCCAAAAATTAAAAGTCAGCAGCTACACATACTGTAGCTGATGACTGTTAACATTAGGACACTTACCTGTCCTGGAGTCCAGCGATTTCGGCACCGCAGCCAATGTTTCCATCGGCTGTTGGGTGCTGCCGATGACATTGCCGGTAAGGGAACCCGGCAGTGAAGCCTTGCGGCTTCACAGCTCGGTCCCTACTGCTCATTAGTGAAAAGCGCTGCACATTTGGATTGGCTCTGGGGCAGGGGAAAAAGGAGGGGGGCCAAACTTCCGAGGGACAGCGGCACGGCGCCGTCTCCCGGAAGTGGGAAGGGTACCTGTCAAAAACAGGTACCCGTTCTCCCCTCCCCCCTGAAAGGTGCCAAATGTGGCACCGGAGGGGGGGGGGAGGAACCAAATGAGCGGAAGTTCCACTTTTGAGTGGAACTCCTCTTTAATTTAAAATGGGAATCTTACCACTTCCGATATACGCCTTTGGATAAGCTAGGAACAGTATGAAGCGGTAGGGAAAAAGCAAAGACAAGAGATAGAAAATATAGGTTAAGATAAATGTAGAGATGCAAAAATAATGTGGTAGAATAAATTTATATTGATTTTTATTTACTACTGGATGGCATATGGCATATACATTTATACTATTACAGTTGATCTAAATGGAAATATAGAATGACACTTATATTTTTACAAAAGTTGTATTATGCATGATGGATACGTCAATGACCATTGTATGTCTCTTGTCTATGCTTATTGTATCATTTATTAACGTTGTCAATAAAAGTGATCTGATTTAAAAAAAAAAAAAACATTTTACTTAGTTGTCTTTTTGTTCTCTTGTTGTTAGATCCCAGAAGAAAATATCAAGTAAGGTTACTTGCCTATAACAATTTGGATGAAGGCTATCAAGCTGACCAGACTGTCAGCACTCCTGTTTGTATCTGTAAGTAAAACAATTAAATATCTTGGATCTGAAAAATTATTCAAATACCCCTGTTACCTGATGTTTATTTAATCATTCATGTTGCAATTTAACCGCCTCAGCTCCGGAAGGGTTTACCCTCTTTAGGACCTGGCCATTTATTCCTTTTTAGCTCTGAAATGTATTTACAAATAGAGATTTCTTTTGGCGGTATTTGATCTCCACTTGGTATATTTATTTTTTGCGTTATAAAGGAAAAAAGACAGAAAATTTTGAAAAAAAAAAAAAAACAATATTTTTTACTTTGTTATAAAACATATCCAACAAAATTTTTTTTTAAAAAAACGAATTTTATACCAAAATGTATTCTGCTACATGTCTTTGGTTTAGAAAAAAAATCCCAATAAGTATATAATTGGTTTGTGTGAAAGTTATAGCGTCTACAATCTATGGTGTATATACAGTATACTGAAATTTGTGTTTTATATATACAGTGGGTACGGAAAGTATTCAGACCCCCTTAAATTTTTCACTCTTTGTTATATTGCAGCCATTTGCTAAAATAATTTAAGTTCATTCTTCTTCCTCATGAATGTACACATAGCACCCCATACTGACAGAAAAACACAGAATTGTTGACATTGTTGCAGATTTATTAAAAAAGAAAAACTGAAATATCACATGGTCCTAAGTATTCAGACCCTTTGCTCAGTATTTAGTAGAAGCCCCCTTTTGATCTAATACAGCCAGGAGTCTTTTTGGGAAAGATGCAACAAGTCTTTCACACCTGGATTTGGGGATCCTCTGCCATTCCTCCTTGCAGATCCTCTCCAGTTCTGTCAGGTTGGATGGTAAACGTTGGTGGACAGCCATTTTTAGGTCTCTCCAGAGATGCTCAATTGGGTTTAAGTCAGGGCTCTGGCTGGGCCATTCAAGAACAGTCACGGAGTTGTTGTGAAGCCACTCCTTCGTTATTTTAGCTGTGTGCTTAGGGTCATTGTCTTGTTGGAAGGTAAACCTTCGGCCCAGTCTGAGGTCCAGAGCACTCTGGAGAAGGTTTTTGTCCAGGATATCCCTGTACTTGGCCGCATTCATCTTTCCCTCGATTGCAACCAGTCGTCCTGTCCCTGCAGCTGAAAAACACCCCCACAGCATGATGCTGTCACCACCATGCTTCACTGCTGGGACTGTATTGGACAGGTGATGAGCAGTGCCTGGTTTTTTCCACACATACCGCTTAGAATTAAGGCCAAAAAGTTCTATTTTGGTCTCATCAGACCAGAGAATCTTATTTCTCACCATCTTGGAGTCCTTCAGGTGTTTTTTAGCAAACTCAATGCGGGCTTTCATATGTCTTACACTGAGGAGAGGCTTCCGTCGGGCCACTCTGCCATAAAGCCCCGACTGGTGGAGGGCTGCAGTGATGGTTGACTTTCTACAACTTTCTCCCGATCTCCTGACTGCATCTCTGGAGCTCAGCCACAGTGATCTTTGGGTTCTTCTTTACCTCTCTCACCAAGGCTCTTCTCCCCCGATAGCTCAGTTTGGCCGGACGGCCAGCCCTAGGAAGGGTTCTGGTCGTCCCAAACGTCTTCCATTTGAGGATTATGGAGGCCACTGTGCTCTTAGGAACCTTAAGTGCAGCAGAAATCTTTTTGTAACCTTGGCCAGATCTGTGCCTTGCCACAATTCTGTCTCTGAGCTCTTCAGGCAGTTCCTTTGACCTCATGATTCTCATTTGCTCTGACATGCATTGTGATCTGGAAGGTCTTATATAGAAAGGTGTGTGGCTTTCCTAATCAAGTCCAATCAGTATAATCAAACACAGCTGGACTCAAATGAAGGTGTAGAACCATCTCAAGGATGATCAGAAGAAATGGAAAGCACCTGAGTTAAATATATGAGTGTCACAGCAAAGGGTCTGAATACTTAGGACCATGTGATATTTCAGTTTTTCTTTTTTAATAAATCTGCAACAATGTCAACAATTCTGTGTTTTTCTGTCAGTATGGGGTGCTATGTGTACATTCATGAGGAAGAATAATGAACTTAAATGATTTTAGCAAATGGCTGCAATATAACAAAGAGTGAAAAATTTAAGGGGGTCTGAATACTTTCCGTACCCACTGTATATATATATATATATATATATATATATATATACTAGTAATCCGCAATGATCCATGACTTATAGGGGGGCTGTGATAGTGCGGCTTGCAATCTGACACTAACTGATACTTAGGAAATCTGACTATCTGACACTGACATCACCATTGACACTAATACAGTGATTAGTGCTAATAATATACAGTGTCATTGTACTAATGATGTTGGCTGGGAAGGGGTTAACATTTAGGGGCAATCAAGTGTGCCTAACAATGTTACTGTGTGCTCTGTTTTCCCTAAGCAAACCGCACATCTCTGCTGTCTCTAGAGAGCCCAGTTTACCAACTCAGGGCTCTCTTCTGTCATTCGCTCAGCCGATCAGCGGGTTCCAGCCATATATCATTGACCGGAACCCTGTGATTTGCTTGTGCTGTAGCGAATGGCAGCACAGCCGGGGTGGTGTGTGAACCCCCTACCCGGAACCACAAAATCACATACATGTACGTAATCCAGCGCTGTAGGGCCATCCTGCTGCAGTATAAGTGCGGTGGGGAGTCCTCAAGTGGTAAAGGAGTTGTAAAGTCTCAAGGTTTTTCACCTTAATGCATTCTATGCATTAAGGCGAAAAACCTTCTTGGTTGCAGTTGTCCCCCAGACCCCCCATTATTCTTACTTGAACCCGGACGTTCCAGCGACGAGCACGAGCCCAGCTGCTCCAGCCGCTGTCTTGGATCCTCATTGGATAGATTGTTAGCAGTAGGAGCCATTGGCTCCCGCTGCTGTCAATCAAATCCAGTGACATGGGAATGGGTGACGGAGTCGAGTCCTGCTGTCTTTGTCAATGGATGCAGCAGTGGGACTCGTGAGTGCGCCCACATGGGTGCCCCCATGGAAAGCGGCTCTCCGTGGAGGCACCCAATGAAGAGGAGGTGAAAGTGGTTGCATTATCCCGACCGGACGTCATATGACGGCGGCAGGATAATGTGCTCTGCGCGCCCCCAGTCTGACTCCCCGCATCTCCGATCTCGGTAAAGACTGATGTAGGCTCTTTACCATGTAAACAGGAAGAGCCGTTGATCGGCTTTCCTCAGTACGTGTAAACGAGTAAAGGAGCACCGATCTGTGGCTCTCCTGACGGGGGGGGGCTGCACTGGTAATCAGATCATTGATTACCTGTGCCGACCCTCCGGGGGGGGTGCCACTAGAACCACCAGGGATGCCCACCCATGACCCCAGGGATGCCCACCCATGACCCCAGGGATGCACACTATGGCCACCAGGGATGGCAATCAGGGCTCAGGGAGCCCCCCAGTGCCCTCCCCATCAATGCTACCCGCCAGTGCTCTCCCCATCAGTGCTGCCCACCAGTGCCCATCATTGCCATCTATCAGTGCCGCCCACCAGTACCCATTATTGCCCACCAGTGCCGCCTATTAGTGCCCATCAGTGCCGCCCGTCAGTGCCACCAATCAGTGCCACCTATCAGTGCCCACCAGTGCCGCCTATCAGTGCCCATCAGTGCCACCTATCAGTGCCCATCAATGCCGCCTATCAGTGCCCAGCAGTGCCGCCTATCATTGCCCACCAATACTGCATATCAGTGCTACCTATCATTGCCGCCTATCAGTGCCGCCTAGCAGTGCCACCCATCAGTGCCACCCCATCAGTGCCATCCCATCAGTGCCTCCTCATCAGTGCCTGTCAGTGCAGTCTCATCAGTGCTCATCAGTGCAGGAAAAAACTTATTTATTTACAAAATTGTATAACATAAACAAAAAGTTTTTTTCAAACTTTTCTGTCTTTTTTTATTTGTTTAGCGGTGATCAAATACCACCAAAAGAAAGCTCTATTTGTGGGAAATAAATGACATAAATTTGGTTTAGGTACAGTGTTGCATGACCGCGCAATTGTCATTCAAAATGCAACAGCGCTAAAAGGTGGAAATTCGCCTGGGCAGGAAGGGGGTCTAACTGCTCTGTCTTGAAGTGGTTAAAAAAAAAAACCTTTACAGTCACTTTAAAGGGGTTCTAAAGACAGAAGGTCTTTTTTAACTTAATGCATTCTATGCATTTTACCAAGGGTAAAAACCACTATCAGGGTTTTTCACCAACTGTGTCTTCCTAGGCAGACTTCCCTTCACTTCCTGTCCTGTAAGCTTAGCAGGAAATGCAAAGATATCCTTCTAATTTAAGGAAATCCCCTCTTAGACAATTGTCCCAGGAACCACTGTCCATATTGGAAGATTTTCCATTTACCCTTACTTTTATTCCCTGGTATTTTGACAATCAAGCCAATTAGAGAGGGTAATGCTGGCCACACACTATGTATACGAAAAATTGTTCAAACTAATTTTCAAAAAACGAACACTGGGCCATGAGAGCAGACGATCGTGCCATCATGTAATGACCGATCAATCGTTCAATAGACATAAATGAATCCGGTTTTTGGTTCATTTTATCACATATACCTAGTGCAAACAGTTCGGACGAGAAACTCATTAACCTTTCAATTTATCGTTCGTTCGGCAGAAAATTTCCAAACTTGTCCTTCGTTTTTTCGGCTAAAAACATCCCAACTGATTACCGATTCATGCCCATTAACTGGCCGAAAAACGACAGAACAGTCCAAATGACCGAATTTCGGCCGATTTTTCGTATAGTGTATGGCCAGCATTAATCTCCCTAATGGGGACATAGACTGCAATAAAGACCTGACGCTGATTATATCCAAATCTAAAAAAAGTTTGTCTTTATTTTTATTTTAATGTTAAAAACTGAATGAGCTTTTTAGCTTATAGTCCAGTCTGAGCTAGTGGCAATAGCAGTCCATATGTTTATAAGCCATTCCACAGCTCCCGCACCCCAATGATAGCAGCCTGTAAAGGAGATGGGAATAACATATGTGTCCCATCCAGGATACAAATCCCATGATGCTGTGTGCAGTCTGTTCCATGCGGTCCCCCTTTTGTAGCATGTCATTACTTTGTGTGACTAATGTCTCCCTACTTCCTATAAGGAACAATTCACTGTGTCCTATCCACTATGCATTGTTCTCATTCTGAATAATCTGCTGCATTTTGTTTATTACAAAATAAGGGGCTTGATCTGATGAGGAGCTTTGACCTCACCCACATAGAGGACTTGTGCTTGTCAGTCAAAGTCAAAGAAGAAAAGAACTGCAGGAGTTGTATTATTGTATCCAGGGATAATTTCCGGCATTGATATCGGCTACCCTAACAGATTGCCGACTATCAGTATTGCCGTCTTTATTTTAAGTGATAGGCAACAGCACAGGAATGGGGGAGTAAAAACAAAAATGCTGACAACCTTGTACAGGGTTAAATAATTAATTTATCGGTTTGTTAATTTATCCAAAAGCATATATATTATCTGTTAGTTCGATATGTCTTCTTAGAAATTTGAACAGGTACTCTTTGATATAGCAATAAGTTAATGTTAAAGCGGAGTCCCACTCAAAAGTGGAACTTCCACTTATCTGTCTGACCCCCCCCCCCCTCCGACGCCACATTTGGCACCTTTCGGGGGAGACGGGGGAGCGGGCATCTGTTTTTGACAGGTACCCTGTCCCCACTTCCGTCGGACCTTGCCACAGCGAGGTACATCAGAAGTTCGGCCCCCTCCTCCTCCCTCCTACTTCCTCGGCTTCTGGGCCAGTAAGAGATAGCAGCGGGCTTTGCGCATGCGCAGTAGGGACCCAGCCTGAGGCTGCAAGGCTCCACTACTGGGTTTTCTTACCGGCAATGGCGGCAGCAGCATCCGACAGCCGATGGAAACATCAACTGCGTTGCCAACATTGCTGGACTCCAAGACAAGTAAGTGTGCTAATATTAAAAGTCAGCAGCTACAGTATGTGTAGCTGCTGACTTTTAATTTTTGGAGATAGGGCGAACACCGCTTTAAAGTGGTTGTGAATCCTTACATATACCCAGTGCAGTGACTGGCCTCAGGTGATACACAGAGATTAAACAAGTCCCACTATATAGGTTGTACCTGTTTATCTGCAGTCTTACCTTCTCTACAGCCGCAAAGTCCAGAATTGATAAAGCTTCTTTGAGCTGTCAGAAAACAGGGGGCTGAAATTGCACAGTGCATAGCTCAGTGGGGAAAGCTCTTGAGAGCTGATTGGAGCAAAGAGACACAACCCCCCTTCATACAACACACAGAAACAGAGCTGAAGCTGTCAATCACTGGCTGTGTGCTGGAGGTTCCTGCCCTGTCACCTTTTTTTTCTTGGTGTCAGGAAAACTTGTCAGAAGTGACTCATGCTGATAGGTTAGGAACAAGGCAGCAGACAGAAATGACACTTGGCATTCTGGAATGAGACACACTATAGATGGATATTCTTTGTTCGTATTTAATGTCTAAGGTTTACAACCACTTTAAACCTATAAAATTGTAAAGAATTACTGGTATACTCTGTTTTTTGGCATAGGGATAATAAAATGTACCAACACATTTAAGGACTGTAGGAGCTTCAGTAATTGAAAAAAGTATAATTGTTCTTTTTTCCTTTAATACAGCTGTCCCAGATCGCATCGTTCCTCCTCCTCCACCACCTCATCACCTGTATGCAAAAGCCAATAGCTCATCCTCTATCTACCTTTATTGGGGACGACCAGCATTCTCCTCTGGCCAATCCGTCAACTACACCGTGCGTTGTAATCCCGTCGGACTACAGAATGCATCTTTAGTACTCTACCTCCAAACGTACGTACCGTCTAATGCAACGTTTTATCTCTGAAGAAAAATTCATGGACATTTTCACCTTTGAAGAAACTCATTAAGAGGAAGGTCACCGGAGCAATGAGCTATAGCAGGAAGATTTCACCGCTGGTTTAATTGGGGGGTAGCAGAAGTTGCTTCTATAGGCGCTGCTTCTACAGAAAATATAATTAGCAATTTTGTTTGATCACAATTAGAAATAACCTTGCAAAAGCATTAGAATAAACGTTAAAAGCAATAAAAGCAGTATTAACCACTTCTTGACCAGAAGGATTTGCCCCCTAATGACCAGGCCATTTTTTGCGATTCGGCACTGCGGTTTTTTAACTGACAATTGCGTGGTCGTGAACAAATAAAATTGATGTCCTTTTTTTCTCACAAATAGAGCTTTCTTTTGGTGGTATTTGATCTACTGTGCAATTTTTATTTTTTGCACTTTAAAAAAAGAGCGACAATTCGAAAAAAAAAAAAGAAAAAATATTTTTTACTTTCTGCTATATAACATTCCCCAAAAAAATTTAAAAATCTAATTTTTTCATCATTTTAGGCCAATTTGTATTTTGCTACATATTTTTGGTAAACAAAAATCCCAATAAGCGTATTTTGATTGGTTCGAGAAAAAGTTATCATGTCTACAAACTAGGGATGTATGTCATTTTTATTTTTTTTACTAGTAATGGCAACAATCAGCGATTTTTAGCGGGGCTGCGAAATTGCAGCGGACAGATCGGACCCCTAGCTGACATTTTTTACACTTTTGGGGGGACCAGTGACATTACTACAGTAATCAGTGCTAAAAATATGCCCTGTTATTGTAATACTGACACTGGCAGGGAAGGGGTTAACCCAGGAGTGCTCAAAGGGTTAAGTGTGAGCCTAGGGGGTGTTTTCTAACTGTATGGGGGAGGGACTTGTGGAATGAACACAGAGACGTGTGATTCTAAACAGGAGGAACACAGGCACTCTGTGTTCATTCCAGAGAGAACAACGGTCTGCTGTGTTTACAACAGCACACTGTCCTTCTCTCCCAGTGGGGTACTCTCGTGGGTGCCCGGTGGATCAGCTTCCCCGCTTCCTAATGCAGCCGAACCAGTCAGTATATCTGCGGCAGGCGGTCGGCAACAGGTTAAACTAATATTGTAGCTTTTTGAAAAGGGTATATTGCTAGAGATTAAATATTAATTAGTGCACCACATCCCTATATAGAAGTAAAGACAAATGGGTATGGAAGTGGGACTTTAAAGGTGCCAATAATTATGTAAGACAGAGAAAAATGTCATTTTTCATAAAATATACTTTAATCAAAAAATTATTACAAGGACAATACTTTTAAAATATATTAAAGCACAAGAAGGCACTTGAATATGTCTGCTCTACATGTTTCACCATCTTCAAAATGGCTTCTTCAGGAGTCTGACGAACATCTTTTCACAAGTGAACATTCATATGTAGGATTTGATAGAACAAATCGGATATGTAATATGCACCAAGGATAAGGTAAAGATGAGTTTTTGAAATATAGGAATATCGAGACTTTTAATCAGGAATCCTTATTGCTGATATCAGTTTTAGGTCAAACTCTAGGGTTTAGGTAGATGGAAATGGGTATCCCAGGGGAGAAACACCTCCAGAATCACCAAATAGTGAAGTCTCGTGTTGTGCGCTCCTTCATCTCTCCCCAAATGTCCAGTGACATTTGTTCTATCAAATCCTACATATGAATGTTCACTTGTGAAAAGATGTTCATCAGACTCCTGAAGAAGCCATTTTGAAGATGGTGAAACATGTAGAGCAGACATATTCAAGTGCCTTCTTGTGCTTTTATATATTTTAAAAGTATTGTCCTTGTAATTATTTTTTGATTAAAGTATATTTTATGAAAAATGAAATTTTTCTCCGTCTTACATAATTATTGGCACCTTTAAAGTCCCACTTCCATACCCATTTGTCTCTAATATTGTAGCTTAGCAATCCTTAAATTTCTTGGCTGCATTTGTTTTCCTTTTTTTTTTTAGGGCTGGTTCACACTGGGATTGCACAGGAACATGTGCATTTCTGTGCAGTGCATTTTGACAGCCGGCTTATTTGAACGGGCTACAAAAAGCACCATAGCATGCAAAAAGTACTTTTAAAAGTGCACAGCACCAAACCACACATGGTACCACAGTGCCATATGATTTGGTGCCCGCAAATGGGGGGGGGGGGGTTAGCAATACATTGGCACCTGCATGCAGATAACAAGGGCAGTGCATTGGAGTGCAGTGCAGGAAAAACGTCTTTTTCCTTTATTTTCACTTGGTGATCTGGCCAGTAACGCTTCTGTCTAAGGTCTCATGCACACTGGACATTTTTACAGCTCAAATCTGTAAAGAAAAGCGCACGCAACCTCGGGCAATAACGCTTTAATAAAGGACAATAACACAGTACATTGGAATTGCACTCACACTTTTCCTTTAAGACAATCGCTTTACAGCATTCCAACAGGAGTTACTCGCTCCTCCCGTCCCTCCAGATGGTGACTCTGCGGTCTCCTCATTCGCGGCTGCCGCCGCTGTATCCCCGCTCTCCTTCACTTCCTGTGTTGCCTGGTCACCGGATGCCGGTTCTAGTGCGCCTGCACACTATACCGACGTGATCTACGGCGCCTCAGGAGAGCCTCAGCCAAAGCCGGAGCCACAAGTTGTACGGAGCTGCGAGGTGGGGGATTCAAGACACGGGTGCACTGCCTCTGCTGTTGCTACGGACAACGCGTTTCGGAGGCGGAGCCTCCTTCCTCAGGTCCCACCTTGCTTCCTGCTAACGCCCCTCCCTATATACCTGGGATACCATCGGCCCTAATTATTTGATTGTATATTCTTAAAGGGGCCAGTAACCAATAATCCTTATCCACCTTGGCTGGGACGGGAGAAGCAAGGGGCTATCCACTTTTAAAAACATATAATAAAGCGAGTAGCTCCTGTTGGAATGCTGTAAAGCGATTGTCTTAAAGGAAAAGTGTGAGTGCAATTCCAATGTACTGTGTTATTGTCCTTTATTAAAGCGTTATTGCCCGAGGTTGCGCGCGCTTTTCTTTACAGATTTGAATTGTTTTGATCCCCCCCCCCCCCCCCCCCCAGTGGAGTGAGAGAGGAGCAGCAGCAACCGGGACATTTCAGCTAAAAAACATACAAACAAAGGAGGTGAACACATGGACAGCGCCATGGGCTGGTGAAGTACTCCTCTTTGTACTTGTTGTATATCAGCATGTGCAGGATCTGTCCTTTTTGATTGACATTTTTACAGCTGCAGTTTTTGGCTTTTCTGCAGCCAGTAAGCTCCCCAACACGTTATCCTATGTGTCCATGTACACATAGGCTTTTAGCAGTTTTTGGCAGGGGCGTTTTCTGGCTGGAAAAAAAACCCCAGAACTAGTGGGATTTAAGAGGCGTTTTTCAGCTGTAAAAACGCTCTAACTCTGATAAAAGCTAAAAAATGCAGCTATTCAGCGTTTTTAAGCCATAAGCTTTTGTTGAAATACAGTTTTGCTGCAAAAACGCTGCAACACTTCTATAGCTACAGCTTTCTACAGCTAATGCTACTGGCGTTTTTCTAACGTCCGGTGTACATGAGGCCTTAAGGCCCGTACACACGATACGAAAATCGGAAGGGAAATTTCGTCCGACGAACGATCTGGTGATTTTCTGATTGTTAGTATGGTGCTTTCGACAGCCGATTACGAATTTTTGGATGACAAAATCTGGATGTGCAGGCTATATCATTTTTATCGTACGTCAACACAACTTCCAATTTTTGCTTATTTAGTACAGTTTTCGTCTGAAAAAAAAAAATTAAGAGCAAGACTAGGCATGCTCAGAGACGACAGAACACATACAAGAAAATCCAACACATGACATCACTTCTGGAGGTGAATTCTGTCATATACGGAAAATTCATATGAAAATAACCTCTTCACTTTCCACATCAAACTAGCATGCCACAAAAACTAAAGAAAATTAGTCCGATAATCTGATCGTGTGTATGGGGCTTTAGGGTGACTCCACTCTGCATGGAGGAGAAAAGGAGCCACCTTTGGACAGCAGCATTGTCAATCTGAGGAGAGGGTAGGGTTAGATACTGCTGCAGATTTAGATGGACTTGAAGAAAATTTAAAGCTGAACTCCAAATAACACTATTTAGGGAGTTATAGGAACTGTTTTGTTTCCTTCTGGGATAAAAGTTGTACATAAGTTAATAAACTCTAACCACTGTAAGCACCCCTGTCAGTGTTAAATGGTTTATCCCAACCTTCTAAACAGTCCAGCAAAAGTGGCAGTAAAGCCTCGTACACACGCAACGATTATCGGCCGACCGATCGTCCGTCTTTTGTCCAGAGTGGTGTTTTGTTGGTTGGAATGTGCCTAGACTGCACATGAATTTTCTCGTCCAACAAAATTCTACTTCAGAAGTGATGTCATGTGTTGGTTTGCTTTCTTTGTGTTCTTTCTTCACTGAGCATGCCCAGACTTGCTCATCAGATTTTTCCCTGTCGAAATCTGTACTGACTGCACGAAAATCAGCCGTTATGTTGACGGCCAACAAAAATTTTATAGTCTGCACACCAGATTTTTTTTCGGCCGAAAAGTCGGAGTTGGTTGTCGGAAGCATCATACTAACAAGCCGAAAATCGGCAGATCGGATGTTGGCCGAAAATTCCCTGCCAATTTTAGATGCGTGTGTACGGGGCTTTAGTCTGTTAAAGGAAGTTGAAAAAATAACACTTACTAGCCAGATCACCAGGTGAAATCAAACGACAAAATGTCCACAAAAAGAAAATGATTAAAACTTTTTGTATTTGTGTTTAACTGCATTTTAACCATTGTTTGCAGTGCGCTTATCATTTTTACTCAACATGAATTCTGATGATGATTTAAATATAAAAAACTACGGTACATACAGTTACTGCCAGTTGTTATAGCCGCTAGCAGTAACCATTGTATTCTGCCGGCCGGGAATGCTCCCTGCGCCCCCTGCTGGGAGCATACAATAGCGCAGTAGGAGGCATTCTCCCATCAACATTGACTGTGTTGATGGGGGAATCAAGCGCTTTTTTTTTTTTATACCTCCCACTCATGGTGGAAGGAAAGAAAATTGTATCATCTATGGCCTACCTTAGCATTTATTATTTCCACTTGGAATGTTTAAAAGGCAGTCAGATTCATATTGTCAGTGATGTCATTTACATACCCTACGTCACTGTTTTTGAAATAATTAGTATTATTTTTTATAAATATGTTTTAGCTTGTTCATCAAACCTGTAAATGGTGGACTTGGGACTTGACAGTTGAGAGAGAGGAATACATTTTTCCCCTTTTTTTATAAGTGATCACATTCCCTCTGTTTTCAGCCGAATAAGAGCTGGGGAAGGAGAAGCAGCAGCACACTGAGCTTCCCAGTGAAAGTCTGATCATTGGAGGAGAGCACACTGAGTTAGCAGCATAGCTAGAGAACTGACAACGATGTGCTCTTCTGCTTAGTGTGGTCAGTTTTTATTAGGAAAGCAATGGGTAGAGCAGGAATACCAGAGATTTAACATAAAGGAAGCAATACAAAGAGATACTTTTATGTGTATACTGTATGTGTATGAGATACTTTCTCATACACATACAGCAGACATATATCAGGAATATGAAGTGTCGGCGTAACAAATGCTTTAAATGTGCCCCTATGTAGTAGTACTGAATAATCATTTGTGGACAGTACTGGTAATATTATCATTTGAAATGTGTATTCATTTTTTCAATCCAAGTTGAGCCTGACAATATATTTCCTTCCATGCCATGCAATGACAGTGCTCTGTATTGTATTTTATGCATCTCTGCAGGACAGAACCTCATATTTTAGTTCAGGACCTTGAAGCGAATACAAAGTATGAATTTGCTGTACGGTTGCATGTGGACCAGTTGTCGAGTCCCTGGAGCCCTGTGGTTTACCATTCCACCTTCCCTGAAGGTAAGAATTATCAAAGCCATTTACTTTTCCAGTGTATTGAATGCTAATAGTCCCTCAGGTACTGTAAAGCAGGCAGCAGCATAGGCTCAGGACAGTTATTGTGAAGGGTAGTGTAGACTCTATGGCTTTGTGTGATGTGTTGATCAGCATGCTGACTTCTGTAGGCGAGGGTAATTCTCCCACATTGAATGTATTCATAACTATGATTCACGCTGTGTAGATTTAAATGCTAATACACTTAGACAGGTGTTTTTGTTGCCTATGTGAGTAGAATCTAAAACCTATTGTAATATAATGATACAGTATAACTCAGAATAATAAATGTAAAATATTAATAAAACGTATGCTATTAGCGAAAGCCTTGTAAACACAGGCCGAAAATCAGCCAAAATCCACCGGCTCAGCAGGAATCGGCTGACTTTCGGCCCAGGTCTGTCTTGCGACTTGCTTCTATTGAATGGGCATGCTGGAAAACCAGAATCCGACCCGCATGTGTGTTCTGGCGGATGGCGGGGGGATTCCCCGGGGACAGTCCCCCCGGTCAGAACACATACAGGGATCAATTCACAAAAAGTTATTTTACTCTTAAAGTGTTTGTTACCCTAAGGCCTTTTAACACTTGTGCAACTTGTCCTGTGACTTGGGACTGCAAAGTTGCATGACAAGTCGTACTCCATGATTTCCAATGAGTACCGTTCATATCTGTACGACTTCAAGTCACGACGGCTTCAAAGTAGTCCCTGCACTACTTTGGGACGATTTTTAATGCGTTTTGAGGTCCATAGACATAGGCATTGCTTCAAGTCCAGTCGAAATCGCAACAAAATTGCGCAACAAAAATTGCACGACTTGTAGGACGCAAAAGTGTGAAAGGGGCCTAAAAAAAAATTGAATCCTATTCCCTTAAAGCATGTTATACAGGCACAGTGCTTGTGCTGTGTAATTTGCCCCTCCCCCCATATCACCTGAAATACCTGGCTGATCCTGCCTGGTTCTGCCCTCCCCTCTGTAAACTGACCAGGGTATATCATGGCTGCTGAGCCCTGACACTGTGGTCAGTTTATGTGCCTCTGTCATCCACAGCTCTCCTCTGCCTTTCTGTCCCATCCTCTCCCCCCTCCTCTCTGCTCTTCCCCTGTCCCCTCCCTGACCATTCCACAATCCTCCCCTCCTGCTGCTCTCCAAATTCAACAACTTTGCAACAATCCCCTCTGCTATGTTAAATAATGTCCACAGTGCATTTATTTATTTATTTTTTAAATGCCGCTGTGTACCTGATTTCAGAGCGCTGATCGGCGCTCACGTGACTGGCCGCCTCTCTCCTCCTCTTCTCTCCTCCTCCTGGCTGACATCAGCAGTGGTTTCTCAGCCCAGCCCGCTTTGCTGTCAGCTTGAGAGAGGAGGCCGGTCACGTGAGCGCCGATCCAAGAATGAAGCAGCCGATGACGGCCGTTTACCATAGAGCTGACTGAGGACCAGATGGTCCCCGGTCATCTCTATGACCTTCGGAGGCCAGGGACGACGTTATGATGTCACGTCTTGGCTCGGCAGATCTAATCACTGCCATTTCTTGGCTGTAAAGCAGAGATCGTCTTTTTGTTTTTGTTTTTTTTATCTCAGGCTTTCCAGCCTAGAGGTGAGATCTGGGCACTTATACTGCTACTGAAACTTATACTGCTGTGAAGCCCTATTCCTATTACAAGGGGTGTTTACATTCCTTGTAATAGGAGTAAAAGTAATTAAAAAAAAAAAAAGTAAAGGGAAAGCATTGCGCAGAAGCGAACGCATACGTACGTCGTGCCCGCATATGTACACGCCATTCAAACCACACATGTGAGGTATCACTGTGAATGTTAGAGCGAGGCAATAATTCTAGCGCAAGACCTCCTCTGTAACTCTAAACAGGTAACCTGTAAATAATTTTAAAACTTCTCCTATGGAGATTTCTAAGTACCGAAGTTCGGCGCCATTCCACAAGTGTGTGCAGTTTTGAAGCGTGACATGTTAGGTATCTATTACTCAGCGTAACATCAACTTTCACATTATACAAAAAAATTGGGCTAACTTTTTATTGTTTTGCTTTTTTTAAATTCATAAAACTGTATTTTCCCCCCAAATACCGTGTGACATAAAAAGTTGCAACAACCATCATTTTATTCCCTAGGGTCTCTGCTAAGAAAAACATATAATGTTTGGGGGTTCTGAGTAATTTTCTAGGAAAAAATTATGATTTTTACATGAAGGAGAGCAGTGTTAGAATTGGCTTGGGTAGCAAATGGCTAAATACCGCATGCTTGGACCACTACTTAATTAACTCTGCATTTATTTAATTATTTCCTTAGTGAATTGACTTGAACCCCATTTTATGAGTTATTTAGCTCATGTTTTTGGTTTGTAAGGTAAATAACTCATGAGGGTATCATGAGAAAATGCGTCACGTGATTCAATTATCTCATGAGATATTCTTTGGTGAATTGAACATACAGAGAGGGTAAACCTCCCCTGTGGGGGACACAGCAATAAAACCATAATATACAGTGCCTTGAAAAAGTATTCACACCCCTTGAAATTTTCCACATTTTGTCATGTTACAACCAAAAAAAGGTAAATGTACTTTATTGGGATTTTATGTGATAGACCAATACAAAGTGGAACTAAATTGTGAAATGGAAGGAAAATTATAAATGGTTTTTACATTTTTTTACAAATAAATATGTAAAAAGGGTGGCGTGCATTTGTATTCACCCCCCAGAGTCAATACTTTGTAGAATGACCTTTTGCTGCAATTACAGCTGCAAGTCTTTTTGGGGATGTCTCTACCAGTTTTACACATCTAGAGAGTGACATTTTTGCCCATTCTTCTTTGCAAAATAGCTAAAGCTCTGTCAGACTGGATGGAGAGCGTCTGTAAACAGCAATTTTCAAGTCTTGCCACAGATTCTGAATTGAATTTAGGTCTGGACTTTGACTGGGCTATTCTACACATGAATATGCTTTGATCTAAACCATTCCGTTGTAGCTCTAGCTGTATGTTTAGGGTCGTTGTAGTTATCTTGCTGGAAGGTGAACCTCCGCCCCAATCTCAAGTCTTTTGCGGACTCTAACAGGTTTTCTTGTAAGATTGCCCTGTATTTGGCTCCATCCATCTTCCCATCAACTCTGATTATCTTCCCTGTCCCTGCTGAAGAAAAGCATCCGCACAACATGATGCTGCCACCACCGTGTTTCACAGATGGTGTGTTCAGGGTGATGTGCAGTGTCAGTTTTCCGCCACACATAGCATTTTGCTTTTAGGCCAGAAAGTTCAATTTTGGACTCATCTGAGCAGAGCTTCCACATGTTTTCTGTGTCCCCCACATGGCTTCTCACAAACTGCAAACACGACTTCTTATGGCTTTCTTTCAACAATGGCTTCTTCTTCCACTCTTCCATAAAGGTCAGATTAGTTAGGTGTGGAACTAATAGTTTTCCTGCAGATAGATTCTCCCACCTGAGCTGTGGATCATTGCAGCTCCTCCAGACTTACCATGGGCCTCTTGGCTGCTTCTCTGATTAATGCTCTCCTTGCCCGGCTTGTCAGTTTAGGTGGATGGTCATGTCTTGGTAGGTTTGGAGTCGTGCCATACTCTTTCCATTTTCAGATGATGGATTGAACCATTTTCCCAAAGCTTGTGATATTTTTTTATAACCTAACCCTGCTTTAACTTCTCCACATCTTTACCCCGGACCTGTCTGGTGTGTTCCTTGACTTTCATGATGCTGTTTGTTCACAAAGGTTCTCTAATGGCACTTTTCCACTGCAAGTACCGGCTAGTACCGGCTTGGCTCTACTCGGCCCTGCTTGGCCCGGTTTGCTTTTCCACTGCGGTACCGCATGGTATAGTGTTGGAACGGTTCGGTACGGTACGGTATAGGTTTGCTTTTCCACTAAAGTAGTACTAAAGTTAGGTGGGTGGGATAACAACGGGGTGGGTGTGATTCTCTGACCAATCAGTGGCTAGTAGTGACTGCATGCAAAGGATTGTGGGATATGGTACCAGTTTGGTACCTGTTGGAACCACAATCGAGTAGGTACTGTTTTTTCAGGGCCGTACCGTACCGTACCGTTCGGTTCCATGCAGTGGAAAAGCAAACCTATACCGTACCGTACCGAACCGTTCCAACCCTATACCATGCGGTACCGCAGTGGAAAAGCACAAAAGCGGGCCGAACCGGTACGGTTCCATGCAGTGGAAAAGCGCCATAACAAACCTTTGAGGGCTTCACAAAACAGCTGTATTTATACTGAGATGATGGACTCTTTTTACAAAATAGGTGACTCCTGAAGACAATTGTTTCCTTTAGATTTTAGTTAGAGGTATCAGAGTAAAGGGGGCTGAATACAAATGCACGCTACATTTTTCAGATATTTATTTGTGAAAAATTTGAAAACCACATTTATCATTTTGCTTCCAATTCACAATTATGTGGCACTTTGTGTTGGTCTATCACATAAAATCCCAATAAAATACATTTATGTTTTTGGTTGTAACATGACAAAATGTGGACAATATTGTAGGTGATATCATTTCTCTGTAAGGTCATCTAAAGCCAAAAAATGTATTACTTATACATGGCCAATACGTAGTATTGATCATTACACTTTAATATCTATATAAACTTTGTAGCATATTCAGGTAATTATTTTGGAAGTCACATACAGTAAATCATAGCTCTTAAAGTGAAGGTAAAATATCTGCATTTAGATTCCTATAGGAAACATGCCATTTTGAACAAAAACGTGTGTTTTCTAAAGAATAAAATATCATGTGGAAAAAGGATACTGCACATCATCTCAGGTGCTATGACCTGTGAAAAATGAATGTTACATCAATAGCATCTGCAAAACACTTTCATCTGTTTGGGAAAATGTATATACTGTGATGAAAAATGCAGGTTATTAGTATTGGTTTTCTCTTTCTTTTACTAATGACATCTTTGAATATTGCTGTCTTGATGCAGCCCCCAGAAGCCCACCAGTAGGTGTGAAGGTGACATTGATTGAGGAAAACACAGCTTTAGTTTCTTGGAAAGCCCCGGAGGATATGGATTCATCTGTCACCCGATACACAATATTATATGCATCCAGTAAAGAAAGTGCTGCCGGCAAGTGGCAGAATATTCATCGTGACGGTAATATACCTGCATCATTTTAGGCTGAAATTTTGTTACATATTTGGTGTTCGTTGTTTTCAAGGCTATTTTATGTTTTCAGTATTGTCTATATCTATTAAGCAGGTCATAGGTCAGTGGTTCTCAACTCCGGTCCTCAGGACCCACTAACAGGCCAGGTTTGCAAGCCAAATGATAATAATAATACATCACGGATGATATAATTTGCTGCTCAGTGATTGCAATACTCTAGTCTGCATCTCCCCAAGATAATACTTAAAATCTGGCCTGTTAGTGGGTCCTATGGACTGGAGTTGAGAACCACTGCCCTAGATGGTGTGAATTTTTTTCCTGCTACCATAGGAAAGCAGTTGTCTGCTCCTGGCGGGGGGGGGTTTGAGCGGAGGAGGGCGGGGCGAAGCCGACCCCACCATGAGGAGACAATGATTTTTGCTAGCGGCTATAGCAGCTGCTAGCGATAATCACAAGTGAATCCGGCAGGCTTGTTGTACCCAGGTTGATCGATCGATTAACTTTGTAAATTCAGCCTGCCCACACACAGTTCAAAACGATTCAAACCGTCTATGGCCGGTCTTAGTCTGATTTTCTTAATACCTGTAAGGTAATAGACAAAGGTAATTGTACATGCAGCGTGAAATTCATTACAGTAGCGCTCCTGTTTAATTCCCACCCGCCCACCGTCAAATGACGGCGGAGCAGAGCAGTGCAGCTCTCGTTCTGGGACGGCGTCATATGACAGTGCCCCAGAGCGGCCGCTCTCGTGTGCCTGCGGCTCTTTACCCATGTGATCGGCTGTGTCCAATCACAGCCAGTCACATGTAAATGTGGAAGTGCCGTTTGACAGAGTGTGTGGCGAGGTGAGCCAATCAGCGGGATCTCCACAGGGGAGATGTGTATAGGTAATCAGGGCACTGATTACAGTAAAGCCTCAGCAGTGCCCATCAGTGACACCAATCAGTGCACATCAGTGACATCAATCAGTGCACATCAGTGACACCAATCAGTGCCCATTAATGATGCCAGTCAGTGCCCATCAGTTCCGCCCATCAGTGCTGCCCACCAGTGCAACCTATCAGTACCCACCAGTGCCGCCTATCAGTGCCACCTATCAGTGCCCATCAGTACTGACTATCAGTGCCGCATATCAGTGCCACCTTTCAGTGCCCATCAGTGCAGCATATTAGTGCCTCCTCATCAGTGCCACCTAATCAGTGCCCTTCAATGCTGGCTCATCAGTGCCCATAAGTGCCACCTCATAAGTGCAGCCTATCAGTGCCACCTCATCAACACACATCAATGAAGTCGAAAAATGACCGTTACAAAATTTCCAGACATAAACCAAGAAACTTTTTTTTTCAAAATTTTCAAATCAAAGCTCTGTTTGTGTAAAAAAAATGATTAAAATGTAGTTTGGGTACAGTGTTGCATGACCGTACAATTGTCATTCAAAGTGTGAGAGTGCTTAAAGCTGAAAATTGGCCTGGGCAGGAAGGGGGTGAAAGTGCCCAGTAGGCAAGTGGTTAATGAATATTTCCAATAATATATGACTGATGAATTACCAGTAGTAGAGTCTTTTACTGCTTTGAATAATGCAGAAGGATTGACGTTTAAGTGATTCCCTTTATTGACTAATTTTAAGGACCCTGTCACACATGAACAGATCCCCTGCTAAATCAAAGCCAAACAGAATGGGTGTTACTTTTGTGACATCTGTTCAGTTTTTTCCCTAACAGAGCTTAAAGAAGTATGGCCGAAGCTATTTTGGCTGTACTTCTCCTATGATTTACTGGAGTGCAGTTTGTTCTGCACTCCTGTGACCCGTTTTTAGCCGACAGCGGGCTAAACTCTGGCAGGTGGCTCAGCCTCTTAGGCTCGGTTCACACTATTGCGATGCGGGAAGGCTGCGAATTCGCAGCCTGTTCCCGCATCGCACACGCACCCCCGGCAGTTCACACTGCCATATGCGATCCGCTGGGGGTGTCAATGTAATCTTAACGACACCCCCAGTTTGATCGCATATCGCAGTGCGATCGTGCAGTTCGCACAGGATCGGATCGCACAAGTGTGAACCGCTGTGCGATCCGATCCTGATGCGGCAGCAAAAATGCCTCCTGTGCGTCTTTGCTGCGGGTGCGGTGCGAATTTAGCCATACAAACTGTATGGCTAAACTCGCACCGCACAGCTGATCGCATGTCATGTCGGAGCAGTGCGCTCCGACATGACATGCGAACCCGGCACACGCAGAAGTGTGAACCGGGTCTTAGTGAGCCACTGGGAGACTGAGCCAGCTGCTCCTGCCCCCTCCACAGCCCAGCGCTACAGTGAGCACTGGAGGGGCAGAGCAGAGAGCCAGAGATTGACAGTCACCACTCTCTGCTCAGAGCATAGGGGGAGTGATCAGTGATGTTTGAATGCTCAGTTCTCAGTGCATTCCACTTGGTGAGTATAGTTTTTTTTCAACCCTTACTCCTCTTTTAACACACCCATTTGAGGTCTATGGACATATAAAATGCCCCCATATAAAATGCCCCCATTTACATCCCTGTACCTTCAATTTGTCATGTGTTTGTCTGAAAAACTGTAAAAGGATGCAGTCCTTTGTCTTTTATTTTTTTGGAAGTAAATAGATGTGCGTCCATTTACATCCGCCTGTTTATAGATTACCATTCAATTTCCATTCAGATCCATCTGAAATAAGAATGGTCGCGTGAACGGGGTCTTAAAGAGATGTGGGATTTAAAAAAAAACATACATGTCCCCTGCCAGCTCTAAGCCCAAGAACTGAGCATTCACATCACCACTGATTGCTCAGTTCTCATTCTGCTCTGAGTATGAGACTGGGTTGTCAGTCACTGCTCTCTGCTCTGCCCCTTCAGTGCTCACTGGAGTGCCAGTGGCTGTAGAGAAGGCGGGTATGGCTGGCTCTGGCTCTCAGCTGTGCACAAAGAGGCTGAGCCAGCTACCGGTCAAATCCCAGCATTATTGTCAGAATCCATCTAGAGCCTGGACCGGCTCTGTGACATTAGCCTACAACAGGCTTTCTTTTTTTTTTTTTCTTATCTTTAAGAAGTTTTATTGAAAAGAAAAAGAGCAAACAGAACAAACAATGCAGGTTCCAGATAAAACATTACCATAGTCATATTGACATAAAATCACAGTCCACCATTGAAAAGTTACCCTCAAAGCCTGCCCACCGTACTAAAGAGTAGGGCCAACATAGCAGTATATAAACCTTCCTGACCATATTGAAAACAATGTTAAAGAAGTAGTCTGTCCAGGACCAAATTGACTGGGAAAAGCCCAGGGGTATCTAACCACAGGGACCATAATTATTAAACTTGCCAGGACGTCCCCTGTGTTGGAAAATATACTTTTCCAACCTTAGGGTATCCCCCATTTGTGTAGTCCATTCTTTCAATGTAGGAGGGTCAGCCGCCTTCCAATGCCTTAGAACAGGGGTGTCAAACTCAACTTCATCGAGGGCCGCATCAGCATTATGATTGCCCTCAAAGGGCCAATTGTATCTGTAATACTAGAAGTCCAGAGTATCCCAACCCACTTACATCAGATGTCAAGAGTCCCCAACCACCCCCACCCCTTACATCAAAGTGCACCCCCTTACCTTGTGTTGCTGCTGGGAAGAAGCTGGGAGCAGAGCTAGGAAGCAGAAAGTGAAGGGTCTGGGGGAGGCCCAAAGGAGGGCTGGAGCTCTACTGAACCTCTAGGAGAGGTGTGAGGGCCACATGAATTGGCCGGATTCGGCCCGCGGGCCTTGTGTTTGACACACGTGCCTTAGAATAAGCTTACGGGCCTAGAAAAGGGCTCTGCCAATCACCTGTTTGGGATCATCCTCAATTGGAAGGTCACTCAGATTACCTAATATACATGGTTTAGGGTCCGCCTGGGTGTTGACCTGGAATATTCTATTAATGGTATTAAGGACACCAGTCCAGTAGAGATGTAACTGAGGACAGCACCACCGATGGTGAATAAGGTCTCCATAGTCCCTAAGAGCATCTAGTGCACTCCCTTACTCCAATTTTTACATCAGGCTTTAGCACAACTGCACTCCTGTGACCCACAAGAGGAAAAGCTTTAGCAGTACTTCTCTTTTAGCTATTGAAGATGTAAGTCTTTTGGATCTTTAGGTTCCTTCTTCTGACTTTATACAATTCATACAGTATATTGATGAATTAGTAAAGATATATCTCATACATAGCATACAGAGATGTTTTTGACACCATTTAGTAAATATTTTTTTGGTATGTATCTTTTTTTTTTTTGGCCTCAGTCAATAATGTTGAAACGGTGAATTCATTAATGAGTTAATGGACTTGCACTGACTAAAGCACCCTGGAGGCTCCTGCAGATGTTTCTTTTTTTTTCATGTAGAGGCTTTTACTGGGAAGCCTTAGATCTAACTTCCCCTTGAAAGTCAATAAGAATCGCAGTCTCTATAGCGGTATTTTGATCAGTGTTTTATAGTCTGAGAGTCTGTGAAGTATCCGAGCCCCATGACAGCTTTATAACGCACAGGCACATTATAGCAAAGGTTATGTCACAAAGGACAAGACACAGCTGCTGCTCAGAGTGCTCCGCTCACCTAACACTTCATAACACAATTTGAGTAGCGCTATGGACAGTTCTCACTTTATAAAGTTTTCCGTTACTTCTTTGATTCCTACAGGCTGCACAAAAAGCATGACGCTGGAGGTCACAGTTTAAAAGCCTTGTGCATTGCATTTGGAGAATGAAGCCCTTGAATCATAAAATAGCTTTATCTCAATTAACTGCAGCATTATGCACGACAACCACCGTTCTGTCCCTGGTTATTTCCCAATAGGTTATGCTGGCCATACACACAGAAATTTTCATGCAAGTTCTGGCAACCCTAAAGTGGAACTAAACTGCATATGACTTTTTAAACTGAAAATGCTATTTAATTTATTTTTACTATTCAAGCAAACTCATCCATCCATTCATGTCCAGAAAGAAAATTACGATTCTTGGCACCTTACTCCTGCGCTCAGAATCAGGTTCTCAGGCTGCCTCTATCCCGGGACTCTATCTTGGCATCCACAAATGGCTAAGCCTTGCTGCCCTCTACGACCGGGGTGGTCGACAAAACACTGTAAACATAAACAAAAAAGAAGGGCGCACCAGCCTAGCACATTATCCTCAGTAGGCTTTTATTGATAAAATGTTAAAAAGAGGCTCTGAGGAAGAGGCACAGCCTCGAAACGCGTTAGCTTTCACCTTTACGAGACATTGGACTCTTACATCATGGACATTGTTCGATGGAGTTGATATGCTGGTTTACATCGCATGTTTGTGAGTAGCCACTTTTTAACATTTTATCAATAAAAGCCTACTGAGGATAATGCGCTAGGCTGGTGCGGCCTTCTTTTTTGTTTGTTTACAATCCATTCATCTCCCCATGGTTTATTTTGTTGAGAAATCACTTTAAAAAATACCCCCTAGCATTTCTAGCTGCAGTCATCCTAAGTAAGGGCAGATGATTCATGTAAATAAAGGGGGTAGGAGAAGCCAACTGAGTTCTCCTGAAGGTCAACACAGGACAACTGGGTATAGCTACACCAACTATACCCAGTTGTCCTGTGTTGACCTTTAGTAGAACTCCTTTGGCTTCTCCTACCCCCTTTATTTAGATTGGTTATTGAGTAAACGGACTGCACTGTAGCTAATGCTTTGGTGTGTGGGTGAAAAAGTTTGGGTATTGGTCAACGACTTACCCCCCCCCCCCCCCCTCCTCTCTACCCTTGGGTTCAGGTGTGATGTCCTTCTTTTTGTACTAGATGATTCATGTAGCATTTACTTCCTGGAATCCATCTGCCCTTAGCTCAGGCATGCAGGCAGGAGCGTGTGCTTAGCTGAGACTTCTGGGAGGTATGACATTTTGGCCAAGGCCAGAAATACGGAAGCAGCTGAAGAAAAGTAAAAAAAAAAAAAAAAAAAAGAGTTTAAGGGTAGATTCACACAGTTACAGCACAGCAGCAAGTGTGTGTTGCAGTGAAGGCAGTGCTGATGTTCCAAACCCGCATTGCATTGTTCACTTTTTTTTTCTTAATAAATTTTATTGAAATGTCACACAGTGACATTTCATAAAGCTCTGTCGGCCAGCATGTGGTGACTGCTCTGGAAAAAATTACTGCACGCAGTACTTTGTTTTAGTGCACACTGCCTGCACAACATTTTGCAGAGGGGATCAGCTGGAATAGCCGCCCAACGCAGTCTCACTGGTGTGAATGCACCCTAAAACAAGTAAATCAAAAAAAATACCTTGCTATCAATTTACTAAGGCTAACAGAATAATGATTAAAGGAGATGTACAGCCAAAGCTAGTTTAGCTGGATATCTCCTATGGATCACAGGAGTGCAGATTGTTCTGCACTCCTGTGACCCGTCTTCAGCCCACTCTCTGCTGACGTCATAGAAGTCAGTCCAGGCACCGCGTCATCATGACATTGGAAATCAGGATCTGCCCACATGCCTGGACTGACACCTGGCTCAGCCTCTCAGCTCCCCGCTGAGAGCCTGAGCCGGCCTCTCCCACCCCTCCACAGCCCAGCGTTCTAGTGAGCGCGGAGGGGGCAGAGCAGAGAGCCGCTGACTGACAGGCAGCAGCTCTCTGCTCGGGGAGCTGTTAGAACCGAGTGATCGGCGGGTTCTCAGTGTAGAGGTGCTGGCGGATAGATGCAGCAATGGGCCGATGCTGCATCCACCTAGGTAAGTATATTACTAGAAAAAAAAATGTAAAGCCATACTTGTCTTTTAAAATGAGTTAGGGTTGATGGAAAGAGGTTAGTTCCACTTGAACTATCTATATAGCACAGTCACTAAGCCCTTGAGCAGGCTTTGGCCGAGTTGCACTCACTTGCATCTTTGATATTTTGTTACTGTTTTGGTCAATTCAGCAATGCACATCACATTGGAAACCATTGGTCAGAAGGAAAAGGTTGATTTATCTTTTTAAACACAGCTTCAATGGAAAGTTTTTGAAACATCGAGCTGCGTCTTACATGTGTCATTGTCGTAGCTTTTAGTAATAATTGCAAGGTAGCGGTGACAGAGTTTCATATCATTTAGCTGCCTGACTCGGCTGTTCATTATTAATGAACTCCTCTAAAAGAATGCATGTAACCAGCACCCGTCAAAGGTACTGTGGTCTACTGGCGGACTTTACACTGCTGGAACCTGACCTCTGTGGCGTGTGAGGTGTAATGTTCATCTCCGATGATAACTGATGAGCTTCTTCACATATATAAAGGAGTACAGTCATTTGTAATGAACCACAAAGAGTGTTTAAATTCTCTGCCTTGTAAATTAAGACTGCAGTTTTCTGACAGTGAGACAGTGAGAAGAAGTTAATTATTAATGATTGTCATATGCATTCTAACACTAGGGATTCTACGCAGCTAATGAATTACTCAATAGCTACCACAGTAAACCTTATTACTCTACAGTATTACATGAGTACAAAATCTGGCATGATTAGACCCCTAAAGAGCTAAAAGATAATTCCACTTTTATTATAAAAGTTTTTATTTCAATGCTTGAACGGTCTGGCGCTGCTGTAATTGACTGAAGTAGCATTAGTTACATACAGTAAGCAGTAAGGGTGACTTCTCCTCTGCTGCAGGATATAAAGAGAGTTGTTCTTAGCATATCTCTGCCATTCAGGGGAAGGCTTGTATTTTTAACAATGAATACAAGGCTTCCTCTGATTGGCCGAGATGGAGCTCATGATGTTATCCGCCCATCTCACTACCTAAATGACAGAGATGCACTAAGACTGACTCTCTTTATATCCGGCAGCAAAGGGGAAGTCGCATGTACACAGCGCCGCTTAGGCTAAGTTCACATGTAGGTGCTTTTGGGGCGTTTTTCTGCTCTAGGATCAGCTCGAAAAATGCCCAACAAGACAAATCCTATTCATTTCAATGGCCCCTGTTCACATATGAGCGTTTTGACGTTTTAAGCAAAACGCCCAACGCTCAAAAAGTACATGAGCTTCTTTTTGGGCAGATTACAGGCGTTTTTATTTTTTTCCATTGGTTACTAGTCAACCTAAAAACGCCTGCACAAAAACGCCTGAAAAAACACCCATAAAAACACCTGAAAAAACGCCTGTAAATGCCAAGATGTGAATGTAGCCTAAATGTATGTAGCTGATGCTACTACATTCTATTACAGCAACCCAAGCTTGGTCCAAATGAACTATTTCAAGTAAAAGTAAACCTAGAATATTCTTCCAATGTGATAAGAACACACCGCATTCCTTCTTCTAAAATAAATCTTATTTAGACAAACAGCAGAGACTCTCCAACCTGCTCTTCCGCTCTATCACTTTATCATGTTTAGCCCCCTGGAGGGGCTCAATCATAGTGGTAACTTTGCAATTACAGTACATTTACAGTTAAGAACTTTAAGTTTTGGATGGATAGAGTAAGGAAGGGTTAGGGTCCTGGTGCCCAACCTACAGACCAAGGGCTGCATGTGGCCCTTTGGTATATGAGGTTCAGGCCTTGGACCTCAGAAGTCTGTAATGGAAATATTTGTTTTGGTAATAGCATTGATCTTTACTAGCCTCTGGTTGCCAGTTTCCTATTGTCTTCTGCAGCATATCCCCAGCATGTAGTATGTCCTCACTCTCTGACCTCATTTCTTCTATCAGGACTGCAGTTTCTGACAGTCCTCCCAAACATTACATATATTGAACATTATGTGCAGCCCTTTGGTGATGTCAGGTGCTGCATTCAAGGCCCCCATTTAGCTCAGCTAACATTCACTGGGTTAGGGAGTAGGAATAACCCTGCCAGGCTATTTTATAGATGTCTGTATCCTAATAGAGAAATTCTATGTCACTTCCTGTAACAGGAAGCTAGAGAAAATCTCACAAAGCGTATCCCATTTGCACATTGTAATTTTGACTTCTGCTTGGCTTTGAGTTTAACCTCTCCCACCTAGAGCTAAGATTCACCCCTACCGTTTAAAATCCAATATGGTAGCCTCTATTGGCCACAAGAGCTTTCACATTGGAATACTGAATAGGGTGGAATGCTGAGCACTTTAATAAGTGGGTCTTAAATGCAAGTAGAGGCCCTCTGTATAATGAGCACCTAGCCTCCATGTGGTAGATAAACAAACATACTTATAGGTAGCACTTAGAAAGTATTCCCTGTCTAGTCATTTTTTTTCAGCTTTAAAGCTCCAGCAGACACCAAATGAATTATGAACACATTAATTATTGCAGAGCATAGTATCTTAGACATAACACACTAAACTTTTATGTACACTAGACCCAACACCTCCTAAGCCACTTCTAACACTCATAGGAATTAGCACCAGACACCTTATATTTGTGTCTCTTTTTTATCCCTAAAAGCCCAACTCCAGTAAAATTTAAAATACCCCCTTGTAGTGGAGCTATGCCTGCACTGCAAAAGTTAACTTCTCATTAATGTCTAGGGTCCTGGTGCCCAACATGCGGCCCAAGGGCCACATGTGGCCCTTTGGTACATGATGTGCGGCTCTCGGGCCTTAGTGAAAACATTGGTTTGGAGAATGGCATTGATTTCTACTAGTCTCACGTAACATGTTCCCGGTTTCATATTGTCTTCTGCAGCATATCCCCAGCCAAAAAAGTAGCATTTCCATACTCTGTGCCCTCATTTCCTCTATTAGGTCTGAAGTTTCTGACAGTCCTGTTAAGCATTACATGTATTGAACCTAATGTTGGTCCCTTTGGTGATGTCAGGGTCTCTATTTGAGGCCCCCCTTTAGCTCATAGGTTGACAATCACCGGTCTAGGGGTTGTAGAAAAGAAGATTTACTTACCTAATCTTCTGCTACCTTCATGCTGTTAGACCCTATGCTCCAGTGGTCTAAGGTGCTGATGTCATAATGCATAGTCCACAGCAATGCCATGGATGTGATGAGGCTGAGGGACAGCCTCCCGCTGGAGCATGGTGGAGCACAATCTGCCATGGTAGCAGAGGATATCAGGTAGGTAAAAGTGATTTTTTCTCTCCTCTAGACCTAATCTAGTAGGTAACCCTTATAGTGCAGGCGCAGTGCCACTGCAGTGAGGAATTTTCAAATCTCCTGGAGTTGGGCTTTAAGTATCTATATCAGCTCTCTAGGGAATGACTTGAGATACCCATTTCTCATTCCAAAATTTCAATGAATTGAGCTGTAATACATGTCTTACACATGACTGCTGTTATCAACACTCATTGGCTCTCAGTGCTGAAAATATAGGTTATGTTAAGTAGCGGTCATTATAGCTTGATGAATTGAGTATCAGTAGTCATAGGGAAGAAAGCTTTCAGCTGACTGAGCACCACTACTACAATTAAGTCTGTTTAGTGCACCTGAATTTTAGTTGATCATTTCTGCATGTATGATTTACCTGGATGTTAAATTACAGGAGCGATAACCATGGCTTTGCTGGAAAACCTGCTGCCTGGAAACATATACCTGATCAAGATCTCGGCTTCCAATGAAGTGGGAGAAGGACCCTTTTCTAACACAGTGGAGTTGGATGTCCATCCTAAGGAGATGGTACACAGCAGCATGAAGTCAAAGCATTTTAATTCTGCCAACAGTCAAGGTCAGTTTGGAAATAAATGAAACAGTTTCATTATTTACTCGGAAGCAGCAATTCTTCCAGACATGCTTTTGTTTCTCCCTTGCCATAGTTTGCACAGCAGAGACAAATGACCCCATACAGAGCGAGACTATCCAAGCATACCAATAACTGTATACAGAGGAGATACACTGTCATTGTAATAAACGTAAAATAAACAAATTAATGACAGTGATTTATATGTGGGTGTAAGTGCAAGTCCAAATCGTATATCATGGAATTTGCAATCCACTGCAGTTTTTGGGGAGAAGTTCAAATTCAGCAATACTAAATTCTGCTCTGTTTTATAGTTGTAATTTCTGCTGTACCAAAATCATTACAAAAAATGAGTTCTAATTAAATGAGGTCTCAAACAAAGACAAAATATGTTCTACAATAGATATGGAAAGCCAAATACTGTTTAGGCTATATGTTTCACTTTATCTCAGACATAGAAGTTGATTTACCTAATAAGTGGAGACGTTGCATTTAGCAAAGTGAATGGTCACTTTGCAAATGAAATGTTCACTTAGCTGAGTAAATGATATATGGTGTGTTCAAGTCAACTAATTATGTTTTAGCTACATTTTCTGTTCAGTTTTGCTTGCACATCATTGGGTATTCAAAGTTAGTAAAGGTTAACCTTTTTTACTGTCATTTAGTTTACAAAGTAAACACACACTTTTCAAAGTGCACATTTACTTTCTAAGGGCCCTTGCACATGGACCATTTGTGCCCATTGAGCATAACTGCCGGCGTATTTTCTCCACTCAGACAGGCCAGGCACAGTGTACAGTCTTCAATTGAACAAGTAGATGGTTGCACACTGTTTTGAAGATACTCCAGAATACTTTATTGTAGCATTATCATGATAAAAAAACATCACAGCACCAGGATCATGGGAGAAATGTTAACGCGTTTCATGCTGAAAGGTTCTTCTCATACTCATTGGTTATGAGTAAGCACCTTGGAATGTAAAACGCTTTAACATTTCTCACTGGATCCTGGTGCTGTGATGTTTTTATCATGATTTTGCTACAATAAAGTATTATGGAGTATCCTTACTACAACGTACAGCCATCCATTTGTTCTATTGAAGTCTCCTTGGTTGCAAGCTTGGCAAGCACCTCAATGGCTTCCTGGAATGGGTAGTGAGTGCATGGACTGACCTGGAGCGGTGCTTTATTATTTTCGCACAGCATACAGTCTATCATAGAAAATGTTATACTTGTTGCATATGCCCCTACGCTGTACTCATGTTTACAATAGTGCCACTGTATATATGGGTAAAACAGTGTACAGCAATTCATGCACTGCCTAGGCGGAGGAAATATGGTTGTGTTGGATGGGCTCAGCCCTAAGTGAACAGCCTCAACTTCTTTACTAACCCAATCCTATTGTGGTACATAGTGTCACAGCAGGTGGATGCCTGTGTGCTCACCCAGGTTGCTACGGTTTTGTTTATAGCAAATGTGACATTTTCTTAATAAAATCATCAAAGGGTAAGTTCGGCCTCTTCCTGCGCGGGGGGGGGGGGGGTCGGTGAGCATGTACCTAGTTCTGACACGTACCTGCTCCCACTTCCACTTGGATTGCCTTGGAATTCTGAGTGGAAGTTCTTCTCCCCCTCCCTCCACACAACCTTATGGGACATTTCACAGGTCCCAAAAGGCTACTGGACCATTCACAAAGCGCAACGCGGCTCATGCATCCACAGTGGGCAGCCGGCTGTGAAGCCGCACAGAGTCACAGCTGGCTACCCATGGATGGCGCTGGACCCTTGGACAGGTAAGTGTCTGTTAATTGAAAGTCAGCAGCTACAGTTTTTGTAGCTGCTGACTTTTAATTGTTAAAGAAATGACTGAAGAATCACTTTAAAGCTAGCTATACATAAGCTGAACTAGAGAAAATCAAGTGATTCCACCATATATGCTGAACAGCATGGGTGACTGAATTCCAAGCATCAACCATTGTATTTGGCAATTGGATGCAGCCAATCATTTTCTAACTTGCTCAGCAGTTTTGTTGACCTAGGTGGTGTTTGCAGGTCCTTTTTGAGGCTAGAATTTCAGCTGATTTAGTAAGAATCGGCCAGAAGTTGAGACATCCATGACCCACTTTACACACTGGTGTTTATTTGCATAGCTACCAGTAGATATGTTACAGTGCCTGTTTGTTTTGTTATACACGTGTCATGAAATATATTCAGCAAAAAATGTATCCATTTCTGGGTGTACAAAATGCACTAGCGTAGAGGTTCACATTAAAATGAAAAAGGGATGGGGGGGCTACTATTTCTGATCTTTCCTGGCTCTCATGCTGATACTTTGGCTTCAATGCTTTCCAAGTCTCTAACCTGGAACAAGCTTCTGGGAAAGAATTCTGACACTTTTTGATACTAATTTAAAGCGTACTAGTGATGGGTTTGTATTTCACAATTGTTGAAGCCAGACAGTGACAAGCATCTAGTATTTTTAAAAGAGGACCAGGAATGGCTGCCCCATACTTTCTTATGAAAGTGTCACTTTAAACTGTGTATGACCATTCTGAGCCAGTCAGGAGTCCATGGTGCATGCGGACAGTTCTCTAATGTCTAGTAGAAGCTCAGCGACCATGCAACAATCACTATATAACTATGACATAGAGCCATCTCTCCCCGCTTATTTATAGACACTGCCCATTTATCCAGGTTTGATGTGCTCTTATGTGTAAGTGACAGGTTTGTCTTTGTATTGATCTTCTACCACCTAATCAGAATTACATATAGGTACAAAGGCGACCACCTTGATATTGTGTGGACATGACCTTCTATTCCATTGTTATTTTGTACTTGAAAGTCCTAGAGAACTATAGTTCTAAGCTGTTAAATATGAGCCTGTGAGCATATAAATCTGCTCAATGGTATTAGCTTACTTGTCATGTTTTCTGTATTAAGTGTGTGTAATTATAATTACTGGGACTGCATTTTACAGATGTGCACTTTGCTGATCTTGCGTATTCTGATTTTTTTCACAAAGACAGGCAATGACGGGCTTTCTAAATGGCTTCTATATTGCAGATTATTCCAGTTTCTACCATCTGGACCAGAAGTCAATGACGGGAATTGTTGTTGGAGTGTGCATTGCATTAACGTGTATTCTCATATGTGTGCTTATTCTTATTAATCGTGGCAGAGCCAGGTTGGTATTTCAGAATATTAGGGAGTATACAGTATATGTACCAAATAAAGTATGTTGTATAATGACATCTTGAGGTTTTTACTGTGCCTATTAAATGGAAGCCTGAAGCTGTAATGTTGCCTGTTATCCATATGGTATCAGCATGTACAGTACGTATTGTATAAAATAAAGGATACAGCTTCAGATGCACAATCCCTGCTCTTGGTGCCAGCTTGCCAAGTGGTCCTTTTCAAAACCGTAGACTCACCAGTAAAAAGAAAAAAGTTAGCTGCATTCCAGCATAAAAGCTGCCATCAAAATGTAATACATGATCTGCTGCAAGATAGCAGGTTTTACCCTGGAGTGGGGCTACCTTTTTCCTGCAGTTATATGGTATGTATTGTTGTTTTAAGGCCCCACATATGGTTGTCTTAGGAATGATCTAGTGTTTCAACAGAAAATAACAGTTGTAATTTAAAGAATTTGATCAAAATTATAAAAGAACGTAAACAAATATATTAATCTTTATGGAATTTGTGTAAATTGTTTATAGGGGAGATGTTAAATGTTAAAGCTGAACTCTAGGCATAGTTTTTATTGCATAGTTACATTGGTGCAGCTTGTCAATGTAAGTACCGTATATACATATTCCACACCTGTGGGGCCTACTGTGATTCCAGAGAATTACTGTATTTTCTGGCGTATAAGACTACTTTTGAACCTCAAAAAAATCCCCCAAAAATTGGGGGTTAACTTATACGCCGAGTATACTATCTCCAAGGTAACCTAAGTATAAGTATTACCGGTAGATGAAAATTAGGGGGGTCGTCTAATACGCCCAGTCGTCTTATACGCTGGAAAATACGGTAATAGTAGTTGCCACTACTACAGTGATCACCGTGGTCTTCTGGGTCCCTTCTGCATAGTGAACACAGGGGATTACTCGCTCGGCACTGCCACCACTCACAAAAGGCCTTCAGTTTTTTAAATAATTGAAGGTGTTCTCTGATTGGACGAGGTAGAAGAGTTATTTGCATTTCAAGACTTGCAGTGTACCCCTAAACTAATTGCCTTAGTGATATCCTGTTACTCATTGTGCCACTGTGGGTGTATCATTAGGAAGGGAAGGAGGTTCTTTGAAACACCAATCCAATACTGTAAACCTAAAGACATTCTCTAGATATCTGCATTGCTGTCTGCATGTACAATGTGATGTTTTGCCATTAATACATTTTTATTTTTAAATACAGGAAAGCCACAATTGCAAAACTTGCTCAAGAAAATGACCGGATACCCCAAGCAGCTGCATTAATTTCTCATGAGAGCCAACAACGAAAGACTGTGAATCAGCCAGAAGGGAATGCAGATCCCTTAATCTCTGCTGTTGAAGCAGATCCCTACCTTGATACAAAGGTAAGTGGAAGGTTTGGAGATAAGTAGTTGCATGTGTCTGTTCCAAAGTACACTAAATGATGGTAGATGTAGTCCTACTATGTTTCATACACTTATGTGTAAATTTTCCATGTTCTAAATATCATATATGCTGTAAAACCCAAATGGAATTCTAAAATTAGGTTATGGGGTCCTCTAGTTAATAAAAAAAAGAATCTTTTAATTCTGATGTAAAGTATATTTGCTTGAGAATGAAATAGCTTTGGAAAATTTGGGGTTCCCAAAAAAGTCACATTGACACCTGTTATCTCATTGTGAAATACTGTATATTTACTCACTACTATGCCGAGGTAAAATTAATGGGATAAATCATTTTAAACCTTTTGCCTACAAGATAGTTTTTGCCCCACATTACCATATCCTTCCAGCTAATAAATCAATATGAATTTTTTAAGTTCAGTAAAGCGGTGTGACAGCATCAAATATGTTGAAAGCCTGGCAAATGCATTTGAAAATGGCTGAAAATTTTTTTTTGACTAATTGCAAATTATAGTGATCTTTTTCATCATTCTTTTTAAATACTGACATTTAAAGCTAGGCCTGTTTTTACTCTAGGGTGGATCAGATCTTATCATTAATGGCTTTGGACCAGTTGTGAAAAAAAACACAAAGAAAAAATGGTTATTTTTCAATGACCGTAAAAAAGACCACTTGGAGCAGGTACATTTTTTGCTTGCAGTTAGGTATTGGGTATTTGCATATTTTATGTGACAACAATAACCAGATATTTTTCCTCAACAGTCCAACTCAAGAATTGTAAAGGCTACCTGTTTATACCAACCTGGTACGACTGTACTGCTGGGAGAAGACACATCCTCCACCCCACCAGGCCACCAAGACATGTTCCAGATAAGAAGGAGCATAGCAGCAGATACAGAGCATTCTGGGAACAGCGAGGAAAGCCAGGAGACCAATGATTCTGGACGTTACTCGCATGAATCCAATGATGAAATTAATCTGTACTCTGTTATCAGCACCACTCTGCCCTCACCTTATTCATTTAACAGCGAAGAATGTGCAAAGGACCCTGTCTTAACAAAACACTAAAAAAACTGGCCAGTGTCTGCTGCTGAGGAACATTTTGTCACGGTATCTCACAAGATCCACATGCCCAAAACATGAGATGACGATTCCTTTAAAGCTAGATGCGTCCTACATTAGTGTCTGTTCGAAGGACAATGAACGGAGCTAAAACAAATGAATGTGGAATCTGGTTTCTCACATCCCATACATCACAATTCTCCCACAGAATGTTCCGTAGAGTAAATCTATTGACTGTGAAGGTTGGCTTGCTGGAAAGTGAATGGATTAGAAACTCTCCAGGTTTTTTACGCCATTTATCTTTGTTGTAAAGGGACGTCAAACAGTCCCTTAGATTTATGTCTACCTCAGCTGGTCACACGATGAACTCCATTTCGCTGCTTTACCTATATTTGTGTTTGTATGTCTCCCCTTACCCTTCATCAGAAATACTTCCTAAATGTGTTTTTTTTATTATTTTTCATGCTTTGTGATGAATGTTTTTACCTAAGGAGTTGTAAAGGCAAAACGGAGAAACGGTCTCTGTCAGACTTTGGATACAGTACTGTTAATTGGGCGATTATAGCATGGCTTCCTTCCTAAAATACCTACTACCTCTGTAAACAAGCATGTTAAACTAAACTTACTCTATGTTCTTGTTGGTTTTAGACAAATACTTATTATTATGTAACATTTGCCATCTAAACAGACAGCTGTGCCTTCTAGTATCTCAGTAAAACAGTACTGCCTTACTCAAATATTATTCAGGACATTACTCAGGAGTAAAACAAGAGGCCTTAAACCCTAGGACATTAGTGGAGAACCTCAACCACCCTTATAACCATTTATAAATTCTCTTAAAATGTTTGATTTCTTTAGAAGGTTGGCTATGGTCATGTAAGTTACAGCACAATTGTAGAAGTATGGAAGTAGACTACAGTGCTACTGAGATGTGTAATGAAGATGGAGTCCTATTTATGGTATGAATACTATGATATACTGTATATACTTACCCATAGACATAATCATATTTTAAATGAATCACAGCCTATCTGGGACTGATGCTTGAGATTCTTTGCCGTTTACATGCTTGTTTACACTCGGGGATAGAGAGTGACATGCTAGTCAGCCGATGTATTCAATGTTGGCTGAATGTCAGGAGAGCCTTTGCAGAGCTGTTTACTCAAGAGCCAATTGTGCCTGTTGCCTTTACAATTCCTGATTTATACTACCTCTTTTTTAATTGATGTTCTTGTTAATTTCCTGGACTCAGGGAATTGTGTATTTTATGTGTGTCTGTACCTCATGAATATATGGGGAAAATGTGACAGGGTATCATGCTTTTCTCCTTGGTTTTTAAAGAAGATGAAGTAGGTCAATTAATTCGTTTGATACATTATTAAAGCGTTCCTGTTGCATATACAGGCAGCCACTTTAAGTTCTAAAGCTCTAGTTTGGTATGTCATGATTAGGTATGAGCTTGGTTTGGACCGAACTCATGTTCGGCTGAATCCAGAAGAAACCTGTTCGATCCGGCCCAAAAAGCTGGGCATTACCTGCCCCGTAACAGCATATTCACAAAGTGGAGGGGATGCTGTTGATATCATTGATCTATAATGGACACATGGCATGTTTGGTCAAATTCATTGACCTAATATAGCCATGTAGCCATATTAGGTTAATTATGCCGCAAGCATCCCCTTTGTGTATATGCAGCTGCGGAGAAGGCCACACAGCTGGTTGGCCCTGGCACTGACAGCTTCCTTTTGGGTTCCAACTGAACCACAGCTCATCCTTAATGGTGGTCAATATACAAAAATCACCATAGAATGAATAGTTGACAAGATTGCATTCCAGCCATGTGCAAGCGTTCTTGTAAAGGCTTTCATTCAGAATGGCTATAGGTTTATATGGCCAAATCTGGCAAAGAACCCACTGTCTGAACTCCAGGCAGAGGAGATGGAACTGTTGCTTTGTAGTTGCTGTATCAGCTGTAATCAAGTTCCTTAATTGGCTGCTTCCACTGTGAATATGGAACAGGTACCCTTTAATAAAGTCTCCAGATATGAGAATTATGTCATACCAAAGATTGCCCTTTACTTTGTAAGGGAAAGCAAATTTTTTCTCCAAAAGAAAAAAAAAGTTATTTTGTTTGCAGCATAACTGCTAAGTAGTAGTAGTAATAGGGATTGTAATAGATAAGTAAGGATGAATACAATCTGCATTTCAAACTACCTTTGACTTTAAATAGTCATGTCCAAAAACTTCCAAGTTCCACTTTTAGTATTTAGCTATTAGCTCTTTATTATAACAGTATTAGATGACCTATTTTTTTGAACAAATTGCTTTATACAATAAGGAAAGAAACTGTAACCAAAGATTTATTTTTTGGGTCTTGTCTTGCTCTTTGTTTAGGTGAGTTTTTTTTTTTTTAAAGTCCATATCTTGTATGGACCAACTTTCACACTAAACAGTTAATATGCCGGAGCAGCTAAAAACCAAATCATGTTATCCTTCCATAAAGGGATATTAATGGGATATTACATTATGTTTGAGTTTGTGCTAAGACATCAAGAAATGTAGCAATAGTCTAATTTCATAATATGTGGAATTATTACAGTAAACCCCCCTCCATTGCGGGGGTTACGTTCCGGACCCAGCCGCGAAAAGTGAAATTCCGCGAAAAAGAAAAACCCTATTAAAATGCATTGTAGGCATGTTTTTTTTTACTGTCCCTGTACGTGTAAAAGCATTTTAAGGTCTTTAAACACACTTTTAAAACAATAGAAACTCATTTGAAAAACATAAAAGATACTAAGAGACATAGCAAGAGCTATGGAAAACACAAAAATATTTCATTTTTAATGATTTATATAGTAAAATAACATTACAAAAAAAAACGCGAATTACCGGGACCGCAAAAACTGAACCGCGATGGAGCGGGGGATTACTGTATACTGTAATAACATATCAGGCAATAGTATATTAAATAGACTGTTCATAATTAGAAAAGATTCTAATATCCCAGTAAACAATACCTCCATCAAGCAAACTAAAATCCAACTCTAAGCAAAACCTTCTGTCAGGTTTTTCTTTCTGTCTGTGGCATTTATGGGGAGATTTTAGATTACTTAGTGTCTTTTTGATGTTTGCCAAACAGCAGGAAGAAAGGGAAAATCTTCAAAGACAGGAATAAAGACCCATTCTAACATTTCCCCTCACTACAAAACAAAAAATGTTTGGGTTGTAGTTGGACATTACCTACTTTCCTACTGATTTTACTGATTTCATTAGTTCCTGAAATGAAAATATCATGCCCTTATTGCAAAGCAAGTAATGCAAAGTATTCTCTAATTGGATGAGGTGGAGCAGTGATATCACGATCTCCACCTCATCCAATCAGAAAAGGCTGTCACTGATAACAGTGCCGAGCTAGCAACCCCCTGTGGTTAGGGTTCATTAGGGCAGCCATTGAGCATGGGACCCAGAAGACTGCACTGATTAGCTGTCACTGCTACTACATTAATGTGATTTTCTGCTTCTAAAGCAGTCCCACAGGTTGATATATGCATACTTACATTGGTCCAAGCTGGACCAATGTAACTATGCAATAAAAACTATACCCGGAGTTCAGCTTTAAGCTAAACAGCATGGATGGATGAACCTTCACTGTTGGCTGTTGTATTAAAAGAAATGGCTGTCGAAATATCCAAACAGCGACTGCAGATGATTGGCTGCTTTCACTGTTTGGCCGACAATTTTCCACCCAGCTCCTTCGAAGGTTGTTGTGGCAGCAGGACCACCCACAATTAGAATTTTGGCCGATTCACAGGAATCTGTTGATTTTCTGACAGCGTAGACTAGAATTCTTCAGAAGACAAGAGGCCCATTTTCCCTACATATCAGCAGCAGTGGCAGGCTGGTCCTGCTGCAGCTAAGTCAGCGTGAAAGTAAGTTTGTCCAAGCAGGAGTTATGGAACTGATAGAAGTCGAGTTACTTTGGAAAAACAGTTTGTTAGACTGAAAGAATATATTTCAGCAGTGAGCCCTAAATCTGCTTAAACGTTGCTACAATAAACAGCAACTTGTAAGCATTGTTAATGGAGCACAAGCTTTTCTACCTCTGTTGAATCACTGTTGCTGCTCTTAAGCAATCCCATATGCATGCAGTGAGATATTTTTGTTTCTGAAGGTTACCCATGAGACTGTTATACATGTTGGTTCCATTTACAGTACTTTACTGTAAAATATGTTGGAGAGCAGTTTCCATATAATGTAGGAAATAACATAATAGTGCTAAATCATAGTAAGTGGCTTCCATATGGATATCAACCTAAAGCTTACAAGGGCAATTGCTTGTCTGAATTCTGCAATCTCTAAAATAGAAGGCATTCAGTCCAGTCTACACTAAATAGGCAAGCTATTGCTTAGCATTGGAAATAGCTCTTGAGCAACTCATAAAGTGACATGGTCATCGCAGTAACATATCTCATTAAAGTAGGTTGTAAAGCTTTCTGTGTGAGATCGGTTTATTCTTAAATTCTTTAGAAAATAAGTTTGCAGTTTTGCACCTATTCCTCCCCCACCTCCTAAATGCCCTTATGTCACCACAATTCTGGCAGCTTTTTTGCAGAAGTCCTAAAGAACCAACTGAGATCATGCAGAAACATTCAGTAAGAGCTAATTGTCTATATATATATATATATATATATATATATATATATATATATATATATATATATATATATATACTGATGTGGTCAGCCCATTACATATATCGTGAAGACAAGGTCACCCTAAATGAAAATCTCTGCAGCTTACCACTGCTCCCTGCCTTTCTACCTATCTGCTCTAGGCTGTGGTTTTTTAGTACTTTTCTTTGCTACTCATCCGAGGGCCCCAAAACATTGCCATAACAGCAGTTTTGTCAGCAAGCAACAAACAACTGCTTATGGCTTATGTTAAATATGTCCCATATATCCCTTATCTTGGTTAACGATTTATGCCAAAGAAATTTATGGCTGCTCCGGCATATTAGGCAGTGGATAAGTCTTTAAAAATAATGTTTTGCTTGCTGGCGTTTTGGCCAAATGTACCGTTTATTACTGCATGGACCATTTAATTTAATTTTTTTATTTTATCTTTTGTGTTTAAAGCAGTTTGCACCACATGTGTCTCTTGCTAGTTTTCAAGTTGGAATAACCAGAATTCCAAGGAATGGGGGGTGACATATGCTCAGAAAAAAAATGGTGTGTTTTATTTGTACAGCAAGCTGCACTTTGAAATTTTGATGTTGAGTGCCGCTTAGCCCATAAAGAAGCTTATTTAATGAGGAGTAGTGATGATCTTGGGTTCGCCCAAACTTTAAAGTTAGCTGCCATTGCTAGGACAATGAGCCGTGGGTGGGAATGCTTGTGACATCATTGACCTAATAAGGGCATATAGCCATATTGGGTCAGTGATGTCACGAGTATCCCCGCCCCCTTTGTATTCATGCAGCGACGGGGTGGGGAATCTTCCACCTGCAGCTCATTAGCTGCCGAACCCAAGCTCATCCCTAATGAGGTGGTGCAGGGGGCAATGATTTTGTCTGATGTACAGTATTACATAGCAAGCATCCAAAAATAATTTCCTAACTGATTACATTAAATTGAATTTGGATGCCATTAGGTACTTTGCAATTATTAAATAAGCTTGTTATATATTTCGGACAGCAGTGCTGTACACTACTAATACCACACCATTTTATGTCTTGTGCCTCTCAGACCTTGGGATTCTCCCCACTCTGTTGTATTACTGAGGTTCATTTTATATCTGAATGTAAGATGTGAAGATATCAGGTTTGTTCTGTATATGTATATACAGTATGCAGTGTATACTGTTATTTTTAATGCTCCTTCTGTCTCCTCTGCCAGAAATGGACAAGTCATTGTCCATGGCATCATCTTCTTTTAATTCATATTCCTATTTTCTGTTGCAGTGTTAATTTTCTTTTCACTTAAATGAACCCTAACCTGAAAGTATTTTGAGGCTTCCACAGCTGTCCTTAGAATTCCAATTGCCTGTCCCATAACAACCATGTGTTGAATATTTTTTTCCAACCTCACAAACTATGAATAAAATCAGAGCAAAGTCCGAACACTGAAACTGCATACTTGGTCTGGATTAAGCCTCGTACACACGCACCGATTATTGGCCGACCGATCGGCCGACTTTTGTCCAGTGTTGTTGTGTTGGTTGAAATGTGCTCTAGACTGCACACAAATTTTTTCAGCCAACAACAACTAACTTCAGAAGTGATGTCAAGTGATGGTTTACTTTCCGTGTGTTTTTTCTTCTCTGAGCATGCCCAGTCTTGCTCATCTGATTTTTGTCGAAATCTGTACTGACTGACGAACAATTGGCCGTTCTGTTGACGGCCAACAAAAATTTTATAGCATGCACACCAGATTTTGTTCGGCCCAAAAAGTCGCAGTTGGTTGTCGGAAGCATCATACTAACAAGCCGACAATCGGCCGATCGGACGTTGGCCGAAAATTTACGGCCAACAATCGGTGCGTGTGTACGGGGCTTTAGTGACTTGTTGAGATTATTGAAGACAGTAGAGCAGCTTTACAGCCAAACAGAATTTTGAGAAGACATCAGCAGTGGCAGTCTCCACAATTCTCTCAGAACAGGTTCCCTTTAGCACTGTGTTGCTCACTCAGTGTGGTTGATTTACCAGAAGAGAATAATGCCCAGTGAAGCTGTGGTCAGATCAATCACCTAATCATTTTCAAGCAATTGCTGCTGATTAGAGAACTGTAGGCCTGACTCTGCAGAGGTTGGGATGAACTCTGCAGAGACAACCACTTCTCTTACACAGGGCTAAGCAGTCCTCTGCGTCACACAGTGGGAAAATTATTTTTTTGGTTGGGTCTGAGGGACAATTTTCAAAAAAGCAAAGGCGGGCATAGAACTAATTTTGCTGCACCCTAATTTCATTTTTAGTATTTAGCCTGAAGCTGCAATTGGCCTTTAAATGCCCTGCACATGATTAGGCTTTAGCACAGCTTTATGGGGTTTCTGAAATGAACACAGCTTTATTGGGTTAAAAGAATCTTCTAGTAATTCAACCTTGTTATATTTAGAGAACCAGCTGACACAAAACTCTATATACCACAGTGCCCATGGTATCTCATTGCCTTTGGGCAGTCTAGAAAAACAAGCTAATGACCATGCAATTCCAAAAATGGCTGGTCTTAAAAAGGGGGAACTTTTTATTAAATAGTGGAAAGTATTCTCTTTGAAATACAGTGTGCAATATAATATCCCAGTGCCGGCTTGGTACTTTGGGTGATTATTATACAAATGAAGGCTAAAACAATATGGCTTTTGGGAAGATGTGCCTTGTAGATTCATGTTATGTCAGTGCCAAGTGCTTAAACATGCCAAGGCCCAAACCTAAAGAGTGTGTTCGTATACTTTAGCTGTGGTGAATGCATTCACCTTTTATCATTACTGTTTTCTATGGATGCTGGCAGCTGGTTAAACCCAAAAGTATTGACAGTTTTCCAAATGCTACTCTAATTTGAATACCACCCTCTAATGTTGGATGGTCAGTTGGGAATGTGAACTGCGGACATATCACCATCAGTATGTCCTAACATTTGTGTTTGCTGTAGAAGTTAATGATGCCTGTGATTACTCAGGTATCTGTGATCTGGTTGAGGTTAATGTAGTTCTGCTGGACCAATATAACGGCACGCAGTCATGCCAGTGTTTTCATGGCTTTGTCTGCAAACATCAGGCCACTAGCAAAGTTGCATACATAATCTTTTATCATGGGTGGATTCTGGTTTCCCAAAGTGTGAGAAATCCAGATTTTAGGGAAATACTAGTCCAACCATATACCTATGTTTAATTTAAAAAAGCCAAATATGCCTTCATTCCCTGTATGAATACAAACTCATTAAAAGTCAACAAATTTCCCATCCACTGTAAAATGTTACCAGGGCTTGCTAAATTTTATAGACTGCTGATTTCACAAACGTTTCTGGTAAAACTTTGCAAAAAGGTAATTCTTAGGACCAATATCAGATTATCTAAATCAACTTTGTTGCTGATTTAAAAAAAAAAAAACACACCCTGCAAAGAAAAAAAAAAAAAAAACATTTTTATACTTATATGCCCCACTGCCTGAGCATTGAATTTTAGGGCCCATTCATGCCACATGTATTGAGTTGCTTTGTTCATCGCTGGCCCAATGCAAAAGCAAGCAGAAATATATTGTTCCCAATAGACTGAGTTTGGGTTTTATGAAAATTAAGACACGGTTCACACTAGCGCGACTTGTCAGGCGACTTGGTTGCCTGACAAGTCGCGGTGGGTCGGACACAAGTCGCTCCGACTTAGAAAATGGGTCCTGTACTACTTTGGGGCGACCTGGAGGCGACCTGCATAGACTTCAATGATATGAAGTACGTGCATGTCGCGCCGAGGTCGCGGTGCACTGTGCACCGCGACTTCACAGGTCGCCCCGGCAAGTAGCGTCGCCCCTATGTGAATGGGGTCTAAACGTGCTGTATTTAAACACAGCACAACATGATACAATGTGCATTTAACATGCATCAACATAAGCTGAATGCATGCAATGGAAGTGTTATGAATTTAGCAATGGGACAGTGGGACATGTAAGTATAAATACTCTTTGTTTTATAGGGTGTGCTTTTTTTTTTAGTTCTTTATTATCACACACAACATCCTACTTGTCACCAAGGCTTTTTTTTTTTTTTATTTAAGAATGTATATTTATGAACACAACACAAACTATACATTTGTACATGTGTGTATTTCTTATGCAAATATTTTTATAGCTGTATTTTCTTGACTTTGAATATACTCGTCTATTTTATCATCTGTGAAAAAATGTATATTTAACTAATTGTATTGTTGTAGGCTTACGTGTACAAGTAATGTATCACAATGCTTATGGAAATATTGAATATGTGCCATAGAGATCAATAACTATTAATATTTGTGCCCAGTAGTTTTACAGTTTTATACGCATTATGTTGGAATATCAATCACTGGCCATAGAATACATCACATTTTTTGGAAAATCGGCAGCTGTGTTAATTTAAAGGGCTTTTCACCCAGTTTTAGATTTTTTTACATGAATCCAAACTGTTGAAAGACATGAAGGTTGTGCTTTGAAACACTCAGTTAGTATGAGTGACAGGACTATATCTTACCTGAAATCAAACAGTGCTGATCAGGAATGTGTTATTATAAAATATTGGGGTTGGTTTACTAAAACTGGAGAGTGCAAAGTTTGGTGCAGCTGTGCATGGTAGCCAATCGGCTTCTAACTTCAGCTTGTTCCACTAAGCTTTGACAAAATACCTGGAAGCTGATTATTTATTATGCAGAGCTGCACCAGATTTTGCACTCTCCAGCTTGAGTCCCGGTTCACATATGTGCGATAATAGACATTGCATGTGTTTCGGAGCACACTGCTCTGAAAATCACATGCGATGTCTGTGCGATGTGAATTCAGCCATATAAATTGTATGACTGAATTTGCATCGGATTCGCACAGGACCCTTTTTTGGGTCCGCACCAGAATCGGATCGCATGGGTGTTCACACCTATGCGATCCAATTCATGTCTGAACTGACAGTTCGCACTGCGATATTGGCACTTTTCCACTGCAAGTACCGGCTCGGCTCTACTCGGCCCTGCTTGGCCCGGTTTGGTTTTCCACTGCATGGTACCGCATGGTACGGTGTTGGAATGGTTTGGTACGGTTTGGTATGGTTTGCTTTTCCACTAAAGTAAGTGGGTGGGATAACAAAGATTCTCTGACCAATCAGTGGCTAGTAGTGACTGCATGCAAAGGATTGTGGGATATGGTACCGGTATGGTACCTCTTGGAACCACAATCGAGGTGGTACTGTTTTAGAGAGCCGTACCGTTCGGTTCCATGTAGTGGAAAAGCGCCGCCATAGCGTACCGTACCGAACCGTTCCAACACCATACCATGTGGTACCAGCAGTGGAAAAGCACAAAAGCGAGCCGGTCCGTTCGGTTCCATGCAGTGGAAAAGCCCCATATGTGAACTGATCTGGGAGTGTCGTTAACTTTAGGCGCTTTTCCACTGCATGGAACCGTACCGGTTCGGCACGCTTTTGTGCTTTTCCACTGCTGGTACCGCATGGTATAGGGTCGGAACGGTTCGGTACGGTACGGTATAGGTTTGCTTTTCCACTGCATGGAACCGAACGGTACGGTACGGTACGGCTCTGAAAAAACAGTACCTACTCGATTGTGGTTCCAACAGGTACCAAACTGGTACCATATCCCACAATCCTTTGCATGCAGTCACTACTAGCCACTGATTGGCCAGAGAATCCCACCCACCTCGTTGTTATCCCACCTACTTAACTTTAGTACTACTTTAGTGGAAAAGCAAACCTATACCGTACCGAACCGTTCCGACCCTATACCATGCGGTACCAGCAGTGGAAAAGCAAACCGGGCCAAGCAGGGCCGAGTAGAGCCGAGCCGGTACGAGCCGGTACTCGCAGTGGAAAAGTGCCATTTGTATTAACACCCCCAGCGATTGGCATATGGCAGTGTAAACTGCCTGCGAGTTGAATGCGATGTGGGAACCCGCAGTGGATTTGCAGGGTTCCCGCATCGCATATATGTGAACTGGCAATTAGGCCAGCCACACACGGTTAAGTGCCGGTTCACATATATGCTGATGTCAGGTTGTCTGTTGATGTCTTGCACCTGCTACAAGATAACCCTTTACCCTGAACCTAAATATATTTGAAGCTGGATAGACAAATCCTTTAAACAAAGGAGATGTCAAGTGAGTATGTTTCATTTACAGGCAGAGCATTAAGTGTTCAGTTAAGCAGGACTTTTACAGTTTAGGCCTCTTTCACATGACAGGTCCACTCAGGTCTGCCTATCAGTTTTTCAGGTGGACCTGACCGGAAGCTCCACATTGGGTGGGGGGGTTTACTAAGGCCCTTTTCACACTAGCGGACTAATCGGGTCCTCCTGTCAGTTTTTAAGGCGGACCCAATCGGACTCTCCAGTCTCCTCTATGGAGCGGTGGGTGTCAACGACATGCAGAGTGGACACAGGCACAGCCCACTCTCCTCTATGGGTGGTCGGATATAAACAGAATGCCTGTCTATTTGCACCCAAAATTCAATCTGATCCTATCCACTAAAAACAGATGAATGGGGATCTGTTCCCCATCTGGCAGATTGGATGGAAGTCGAGTGTAAACAGACAGGTGTTTCGTTTACATCCGACCACCCATAGAGGAGAGCGGGCTGTGTCTGTGTTCGGTCTGCATAAGCAAAGCGGACACAGGCCAGCCATTCGCCTGCTCAGCGGGATTCCCTGCTAAACAGGCGATCTCCAACAGAGCCCGCCCCTTGTGGGAGAGGCATAAAATTGCAGCATGCAAAATCTGGTGTACTTCTCCATAGAAACCAATTGGCTTCAAAGTTTTATTGTCAAAGCTTAATTAAACAAGCTGAAGTTAGAAGATGATTGGCTACCATGCACAGCTGCACCAGATTTTGAGTGCTGCAGTTTTAGTAAAAACTTTTTATTCTTGGCAGAGTGCGTGTGATCACACAGGGCCAATCAGCACTGTCCAGACAGAGGATCAGGGGAGAATGAAAACTCCTCCTACAAGCGTTAGGCAGAGACTGATACAAGTCACACATTGCTTTATACTGCTGATGAGAAAAGGTCTTTAGCAGTTTATATTTACAAAAATAATTGCATTTCCATATTCTGTGGTAGACCAGATATAGTGAATGCAGGCTCCTGGGTTTAGTAACACTTTAACTCGCTTGCGGGGAATTTTAAAAACTATTTCTGCCCATGAATGTTTGAAGTGACTCCACTTTCCCACATTAGTATTTCAAGCCTTCAATGTCATTATTCTGCATTACCTAAGATGAAGTGTTATGCTACATGCACACATGCATACTTACACATAAAATATGCTTAGCTCAAAAAACACGTGTTTTCCCCCTCGACAGGGGTGCCGCAGGTGTGGCACCTAGCCGACTATAGAAGTGAATGGCTGTACTCTCCTGTAAACACTTTTGCTACCGTGCATCACATTTGACCCGCGCATGCACGTACAACGTTCTGCGTTTGGGAAAATACGCTGTACGCATTTGTGTGGGTAAAAACCAAAGCACAGAAGAGTACAGGAATGTGCAGATATTCACGTCTATGGCCAGCTGTACGCCCCCCGCAGCTCCCCAGCCATTGGAAAATGATGTCTTTTTACGCTAGGCATATTTTATACCAAAGTACGTCTATGTGAATGAGGCCGTAATCTCTCTGAAGAGCGCAGCCGGCTTCTCATAAAGTGGTTGGAGAATGAACGTGCATGTTGAAGTGGCCTTGAATTCCACAAAATAATGCCTCAAACCTGCGGCACACTTAAACTGCAACATTTCTTTCTAGAAATAATGTTACACTGTGTATATACATGAGTCAAATGTTATCAACACCTTTTAAATACTTTATTATGAATGTATGAGTTTCTTTCCAATAGACCGCTGTTACAATACTCTAATGTATGGAGAATTTAGAGCGAGCATCTTTTTCTTTTCCTCTTCTTTTCTTTTCATGTAAAGGTGACACTGGTGTTACTTTGGAGGACACGACTGATTTAGTTTTGTAATGTACTCAGGGAATCGGCTTGTCGCTCTGTTGTGCTCTGCCTGTTGTTCTCCTTGAATTGTGAATGTAACTCGTTTTCTCATTTCATGTACTATTGTTTAAATATTTTTTTTTCTCCTTTATTGTTTTTGTATAGAAAATGGTTTTAGTTTGTTGAGAATCCTTTTTTTTTTTTTTTTTTTTTATACTATGTTGTTTATTGGTCAGTTTACAGGAGTGTTTCAGCTCTTGTAAGTCTTGCCAAAAATGATAGATGTTGAAACGCCAAATGTTTTTGTTTCTGCTGCGATAACAGTCAGGATATCAGTGAGTTGCACAGTTAAAATAAAAGTTTTCTTACATAAAAGTTTTTTACAGTCGTGTTTATTTTTGCATTTATTTATTGTATGTACAGTTGTGCTCAAAAGTTTACACACCCTGGCAGAATTTATGATTTCTTGGCCTTTTTTCAGAGAATATGAATGATAACACAAAAACTTTTCTTTCACTCATTGTTAGTGTTTGGCTGAAGCCAATTATTATCAATCAACTGTGTTTACTCTTTTTAAATCATAATGACAACAGAAACTACCCAAATGACCCTGATCAAAAGTTTACATACCCCAGTTCTGAATACCGTGTATTGCCCCCTTTAACATCAATGACAGCTTGAAGTCTATTGGGGTATTTGTGGATGAGGCTCTTTATCTTCTCAGATAGTAAAGCTGCCTATTCTTCCTGGCAAAAAGCCTCCAATTCCTGTAAATTCTTGGGCTATCTTACATGAACTGCACATTCTGCACGAGACTGAGATGGCCACTCCAGAACCTTTACTTTATTCTGCTGTAGCCAATGACAGATCGACTTGGCCTTGTGTTTAGGATCATTGTCATGTTTGAATGTCCAAGTACGTTCCATGCGCAGCTTCCGGGCTGATTAATGCAAATTTTCCTCCAGTATTTTTTGATAAAATACTGCATTCATCTTACCTTCAATTCTGACCAAATTTCCTGTGCCTTTGTTGCTCGCACATCCCCAAAACATCAGCGATCCACCTCCATGTTTCACAGTAGGAATGGAGTACCATTCGTCATAATAAATAAATAACTAAATAAATGGTGTTCCATTTCATCATAGGCCTTGTTGACTCCTTTCCAAATGTAGCGTTTATGGTTGTGGCCAAAAAGCTCAACTTTGGTCTCATCACACCAAATGATTTTGTGCCAGGTTTAAGGCTTGTCTCTGTGCTGTTTGGCATATTGTAAGCGGGATACTTTGTGGCATTTGCATAGTAATGGTTTTCTTCTGGCGACTCGACCATGCAGCCCATCTTTCTTCAAGTGCCTCCTTATTTTGCATCTTGATACAGCCACACATGTTTTCAGAGAGTCCTGTATTTCACCTGAAGTTATTTGTGGGTTTTTCTTTGCATCCCGAACTACAGTGCCTTGCTGAAAGTATTCGGCCCCCTTGAACTTTTCGACCTTTTGCCACATTTCAGGCTTCAAACATAAAGATATAAAACTGTATTTTTTTGTGAAGAATCGACAATAAGTGGGACACAATCATGAAGTGGAACGAAATTTATTGGATATTTCAAACTTTGTTAACAAATAAAAAACTGAAAAATTGGGCGTGCAAAATTATTCAGCCCCTTTACTTTCAGTGCAGCAAACTCTCTTCAGAAGTTCAGTGAGGATCTCTGAATGATCCAATGTTGACCTAAATGATTAATGATGATAAATAGAATCCACCTGTGTGTAATCAAGTCTCCGTATAAACGCACCTGCACTGTGATAGTCTCAGAGGTCCGTTTAAAGGGCAGAGAGCATCATGAAGAACAAGGAACACACCAGGCAGGTCCGAGATACTGTTGTGGAGAAGTTTAAAGCCGGATTGGGATACAAAAACATTTTCCAAGCTTTAAACATCCCAAGGAGCACTGTGCAAGCGATAATATTGAAATGGAAGGAGTATCAGACCACTGCAAATCTACGAAGCCCTGGCGTCCCTCTAAACTTTCAGCTCATACAAGGAGAAGACTGATCAGAGATGCAGCCAAGAGGCCCATGATCACTCTGGATGAACTGCAGAGATCTACAGCTGAGGTGGGAGACTCTGTCCATAGGACAACAATCAGTCGTATACTGCACAAATCTGGCCTTTATGGAAGAGTGGCAAGAAGAAAGACATTTCTTAAAGATATCCATAAAAAGGGTCGTTTAGTTTGCCACAAGCCACCTGGGAGACACACCAAACATGTGGAAGAAGGTGCTCTGGTCAGATTAAACCAAAATCGAACTTTTTGGCAACAATGCAAAACGTTATGTTTGGAGTAAAAGGAACACAGCTCATCACCCTGAACACACCATCCCCACTGTCAAACATGGTGGTGGCAGCATAATGGTTTGGGCCTGCTTTTCTTCAGCAGGGACAGGGAAGATGCTTAAAATTGATGGGAAGATAGATGGAGCCAAATACAGGACCATTCTGGAAGAAAACCTTATGGAGTCTGCAAAAGACCTGAGACTGGGACGGAGATTTGTCTTCCAACAAGACATATCCAAAACATAAACAAAATCTACAATGGAATGGTTCACAAATAAACATATCCAGGTGTTAGAATGGCCAAGTCAAAGTCCAGACCTGAATCCAATCGAGAATCTGTGGAAAGAACTGAAAACTGCTGTTCACAAACGCTCTCCATCCAACCTCACTGAGCTCGAGCTGTTTTGCAAGGAGGAATGGGCAATGATTTCAGTCTCTCGATGTGCAAAACTGATAGAGACATACCCCAAGCGACTTACAGCTGTAATCGCAGCAAAAGGTGGCGCTACAAAGTATTAACTTAAGGGGGCTGAATAATTTTGCACGCCCAATTTTTCAGTTTTTTATTTGTTAAAAAAGTTTGAAATATCCAATAAATTTCATTCCACTTCATGATTGTGTCCCACTTGTTGTTTACTCTTCACAAAAAAATACAGTTTTATATCTTTATCTTTTTTTATATCCCTTTCCTGTTTTATACAGTTCAACTACCTTTTCCTGCAGATCCTTTGACAATTCTTTTGCTTTCCCCATGACTCAGAAACATCAGTGCTGCACTGGATGAAAGATGCAAGGGTATGTCAGAAGTCCAGAAACTCATTGACCTTTTATACACACACACTAATTACAAGCAAACAGATCACAGGTGAGAATGGTTACCTTTAATAGCTATTCAAACCCCTTAGTGTCAACTTGTGTGCATGTTATCAGGCCAAAATGACCAGGGTATGTAAACTTTTGATCAGGGTCATTTGGGTAGTTTCTGTTGTCATTATGATTTAAAAAGAGTAAACACAGTTGATTGATAATAAATGGCTTCAGCCAAACACTAACCATGAGTGAAAGAAAAGTTTTTGTGGTATCATTCATATTCTCAGAAAAATGGCCAAGAAATCCTAAATTCTGCCAGGGCATGTAAACCTCTGAGCACAACTGTATATAAAGCAACACAGCGGGTGGTTTGTGGTGCGATGCACTCCTGGGTTACTGCAGTGCAAGTTGCAGAGCATTGCACTGTTTATCTTTTTTTTACATTTTTGTTTTTTTAAAAACAGACTTTATCGAACTCATAAAACGAAAAAGTGCTGCTCCAGGTCTCCAATCCAATTATCTCCAGTGACTTTCACTGGAAAGGTGTCAGCATGGAAAGAGCCCATCCCGGCTCAATACACACACTGAAAAAGTCCAAATGTCGCACACCAACATAAGCCCCCTTCTGCATTATGGTAGCATTTGTATGGAAATTGTAAAGGAAGTATGGACTTTTTGGGCACATACACACTTATTTTTTTATAAAATCATTATATTTGTATTTCATAATATTAAAAATGTTTTATAAAAAGATTACAACAACAAAGATGGAAATATATAAAACAAGGGTAATGCACCCAACAGGTTTCGGATATCCCCACAAGGTAGGCAGCATACAATTCAATGAGATATAAGCTGACAATATTACTATGCAGTTGAATGTATGGGGATTCCATAACCCACAACCTTTTGGCTCAACATGTTTCACGGCTATGCACTTCTTCGGGAGCTCTTAGGGTGCCTCTGAATGAGATGAAAGTACATGGGTATCATCATAACAAAATTCAGAAATGGGAAATCCACTGCAGGCTCTGGAAGGATCCCCAACTATATTGTTGGAATCCACCCAGCTGCCTGATTGACAGCTGACACCGCTTCTCAGTACATGGCTGAGAACCGAACCCAGCTGCCAGCTGTGCTTGCCCTCTTCAGCCCGGCGCTCCAGTGAGCGCTGGAGGGGCAGAGCAGAGAGCGGTGACTAACAGTCACTGCTCTCCACTCTGAGCAGACTGAGAAATGAATGATCAGCAGTCATGTGATCAATTATTTCTCTGTCCTAATTCTGACGTGGAACAGCTGAAACATCACAGCGATGCTGCAGCATAGAGGTAAGTATTAAGGTAAATTTTAACCTATTATAACCTATATTAAACCATAAGCTTCTACTTTAAGCAAAATAGGCCCAAAATGTTGTTCAGGCTTGGAAGTGGATGCTTGTCACATTTGTCCAATGCATTTTTTATAGGTAGACCCCTTAGTCTAAAATGTTCTGAAATATCTATTATCAATTAAAATTCACTTCATATTGAACTAATACCTGTCTCACACACTCATCAGTCATAGATATTTCTTATTGAAAACTATTGCCATGCCTCTGAAGGACTCAAAGTCTACTGTCTGAGTCTGAGGCTAAGAATGAGGTGACGGCTTATGTTAATGTACCCTTCTGTTTCTTGGGTCGCTTTTTTTTGGGAACCATCAGGAATCTATAAAGACCGAAGCGACAAACCTGCATTGCCCATAGTAACCAATACAATGATACTTCATCTTTATAACTATCAATAGAACAGTGCCAACTTTGGAACTTCATTCACTGTTAGGCCTTATTCTTATGGGCTCTGAGGTCTGTAGACTGATTTGGTCATGTGTATATACGACTAGAGCGGCAAGCTGCTATGTGCAGGCAGCCTATATAAGTGAAGGGGAAGCAGCAGCTGCAGGGATACAGCTGCTTGTACCAATTTGGCAGGGATGCAGGTGGGGGTAAGCAGCCTGAAACGCAGGCAGTGTGCATTGGGGATCACTCATCCGCACATCTGTCAAACTGGAATGAGTGGCTGTGTTCATGCATCCACTACATCCCCTTACACTTGGGCTGTCCACATGCAACGTCTGGCGGCTCAAGTTGCATATACACACAGCCCATTTACAGGCTTCAGCGCCTCTTTGAATTAGACCTTAAGATGTATTAGGTCCTCTGATCCTTTCCTACTAAAAGATGGGTTTATGTTTTTGTCTGCATCCCTGTTGGAGAGAAGGCTATGGTTAGATTTTAACGCCTACTTGTGTCCCTGATAGGCAAATGACCCCTTATTTCTGGTTAGTAAACTAGGGTACACAGACAGCAATAAAACAAACCAAGAAAGGCTCTAATCATTCCCTCTATATTCAAATTTTTTTTTTTTTAAGGTTTTGGATAGAGTAGAAACACCTGTCAGTTTTTATTACTGTTTGCCATTATCATTAAAACTGAAGGTAAAAGAAAATCCAACATTTTGGGTTGACATCAAAACATTAATAGAGCAAAAATCTTCCAATGGGAACACTAATTCGGGTGACCCTGGTGACACCCCAGGCTTCCCTCACTTTGGAGGGGTTTTCTCTTTCTTCCTGTTTTGGCTATGGGATGGAAAGTGAAGAGAAATCTTCCCAATGGGACACAGATGGCAAAAAAAAAACAAACAAAAGAAAAAACTGTCAGGGATTCCTCCCTTATTAATTCCAAAAATAAAAAAAGTTTTGCCATTAATGACACTTCAATCATAAAGAAAAGCAGTACACAAAACAGCATCCTAGTCTTAACCATGTGTTATATGCAGCTACCTTCAAGTGATTAGACAATAACAAAAAAGCTTTTCTCCAGAGCGTTAGGATACTATACATGAACCCCACCTGGAAGAAGATGCGGAGCTGGCCTGTAAAATTGCTTCAGTCACTGGATCCTGCATGGGTGCTCACCTTGATGTGTACTGCATTGCACTGAATTAGCCGTAGGGTGCTATACAGGTCCAGTGCCACGAATCATTAGTGAAGGAGGCCTGTCCCTGAAGACCCGTTGGGGGAGTATGCCCATTGTGGAAGGGGAAGCTAGGATGGGACTGGTCCTTATCATTCTGCTCCCCTCTCTGGTCTCAGTGTGCTGACGCTTTTTCTTTAAATTGGCACAAGTCTGTCACATGGGCAGCGCCTGCACAGCCTCACTCTCCCTGGCCCTAATGTGCATGCACGCAGGGCCGGTGCTAGATTGTTTTGCGCCCTAGGCAAGATCAGCTACTTGTCATATGCAGTGACCCTGATCTGATGGTTCCTCCATGTAATGCTGTCATACCCAGTGACCCCCATATTCCTCCATGTCACACCTGGGGACCCTGATGTCCCCCTATTTCACACCCAGGGACCCTGATGTTTTTCCATGTCCCATCCTGGGACCCCACTATTCCTCCATTTACTGCTGTCATACCCACTGACCCTGATGTTCCTCCATGTCATACCCAGGGACCCCTGTATTCCTCCATGTCATGCTGTCATACCCAGTTACCTCAATGTTCCTCTATGTCACATCAGGGGGTCCCTGATGTTCCTCCATGTCATACCCGGAGACCCTGATGTTTTTCCATGTCACACCTGGGGACCCTGATGTTCCTCCATGTCACACCTGGGGACCTCAATCCCCCATGGCACACCTAGGGATCCCAATTCCTCATAGCACACCTGGTGACCCTGAACCCTTGTTACACTTGTGACCCCTCTCCCCCATGTCACACCTGGTGACTCCGATTCCCCATGGCACACCTGGCGACCCCAATTCAATTTCACACCAGAGATCCTCCATGTCACACCCAGGGACCCTGATCCCCTGCAGTATGAAGAGAGTGGCCTGTACTCTGCCCTCCTTCACCGTGATCCTGCTTATTCCTTCTCCCAGGACGCTCCTCTCCTGGACCACAGTGCTCAGCACAGCTCCAACCGGCTCCTGGTGGATGGAGAAGCAGCAGTCAGAGAGCTCCACACCTCCTTCATCACCAACATCCTTAGACCATTCCAGTGCCTTGTCGCTTCAGCTCCAGTAAAGGTGCCGCCCTACAGTGCCGAGCTCAGGTTCAGCTCTCCTCCACTCCCTGCTTAATACCGACCCAGGGAAATGAATGGCTGCCCACCAGTTCAGTGTAGAGAGTCACTTCCCGCCCAGGGTTTAGGCTGCTCAGCTCTAGACGAAGAGGACCATTATGCAGGTAGCACTCCGGTGGGCTTCTTTCCTGCCCCTTGGGGCTCCCCCAACAATGGTGGAAAGACCGGGCCTGGTAGTTCTGCCACTGCCCCAGACACCTGGCATCTTCCTCTGTCCCTTCTTCCTCCCCCACTGCTGCCCCCCCCCCCCTCAGCTCACAAGGATCATTCATGATGGAGAGTGAGTGCTGACTCCTGGATGTGCCCCTAGGTGGCAATGTGCCCTAGTAGGCTGCCTAGTGGAAGCACCGGCCCTGCATGCACGCACTATTTTCTTTCTCTTGGCATACTTTCTACAGTTGGGAAAAGCTACTTCTGTCTCTTGCATACAACACAGGGATCCTTGGATGCTTTCTACGTTCCAGCAGCCTACAGTACCTGAAACAGTAGTATTCACCCTTCCCTCTACACAGCAGCGAAATTTGTGAGTACCCCTCTGGGAAACTTTGTTTCTCCCTTGGGCTCACATCTTACCTCCTAGAGGAGTTTTGTGCCACCCTGTCCGACTTTGTGAGATCGAAGTTCTGTTGGATGCTGATTCACAGGGGTCACAATCGAGCCCCACCAGCCTCTCTTCCTGAGTCAGACTCTGACTTTACTTTTGCAGCAGATGCGCTGCCTGAGAAGGAGGCAGTCAAAGTGGATCTGTCCCTTGGTCATTAGGAACTGGCCCATACCTGCTAAGACCTACCTAGTTCACTCACCTTTAGAGCTCGTTTTGTATGACTGCCCTCGCACTGAAATAATTTTTGTCCCTCTTAGACATTTTTCTCATGGATATCCTATCAAAGGGTTTTGCCACAAATGGAGGATGCCGGACATGGAACTTCTGGCATCCAGAATCACCAACAAATTGTACAGGTTTGCTTCCAGGTCCAGTGACCCTGGGGCCTTGGCAGTGGATGCTCTAGTGATCCCAAGAAATCAGTTCAACCTCATCTATGCCTTTCCTCCTCTACAGCTCCTCCCTTGCCTGCTCCAGAGCACCCAAATGAAGGGTATTCCAGTGATCCTCATTGCACCAAGCTGGCCCAGGAGGATGTGGTATTTGGACCTACGTATATATACTCTTGGTGGACTTTCCATGAGCCTTTCCAGATTGTCCCAAACTTCTGTCCTTGGGACCAATCCACCAATCTGCTTCTAAATTGTTGGTCTAAACAAAGCCCAGGTTTTCCTCCAGTCAGGTTTGGACCAGCAGCCATCTAGCCTTGAGTAACATCAGAGAGCAAATCTCAGGCCTGACCGTTGTGCAGGTTGTTGTGCATATTATTCCCCCTTACAATGCTTTGTGACTCTGTGGGACCTTAATCTGGGCCAAGAGCCAGTGAGTGGGGAGTGGGGCTGAGCCACGCTCTCTGTGTTTTATGGACACAGAGAGTTGGCTCAGGAGAAACCATGCAGGAGTGCCCCATATCAAGGTAGGGGGGCACTTGGCATGGGGGAGAGGCCCAGAGCACCAGAAGAGGAGGATTGGGGCTGCTCTAAGCAAAACCATTTTTTTTTTTGCTTTTAAAAACACTTTGAAAGGCTTCCCCAACCAAATCCATCTCTGCAACTAAGCTAGGTTGAGTGATGCATTCATTGGTAGGTCTATTTGGCGTTGGTTGGCCAGATAAAGAGCATTGAAGGAAGTTATGTCAGCGGTGTGTGGCCTCTATCTTTTCTATCTTTGGTTTGAATTTACAAATCTTTGGAGATTACTGCCATCCCCATGAATTTAGTGAAAACTGTGAAAAATCATTGATGTGGAAGATTTAAAAACAAGCTAAAATTACAAATATTTTTCCCACCATCACCCTCCTTAAAATTAAATTAAACTCAAAGCCAAAAATGTAATATATTGCAGCTTACCAATCATTAGATGTGGTGCCTGTATTAGTTTAGGTTGTTTTCCCTCTGTTTTCACCTGGTGATCTGGCCAGTAACACACCTGCTGTAATACAGTGCCCCCACTGGGGATGAATGAGCACGGAGGGCACAGCATTACTAATCTAGGGGAAGGGAGCATTAGATATACCAGCAGATTTAGATACACTAACAACTTAAGGCTGAACTCTAGCTAACACTTTATAATCAGTTACAGCAAACAGTTTTGTTCTTTTTAGGATTAAGGTTTTACATAAAAAAATAAAAACTGATCATTGTAAGCACCCCTGTCAATGATAAATTGTTTATCTCATCCCTGTAACTGCTACATCTGCAGGACCGCTTGTTCTGTTGACAATAATAAAATATGCCCTGATGCACCCCGTGACGCACCTCCATCCCTAAATAACATAGAAAGTTGCAAAGATTGGTCCTTGTGACTTTAAATGAGGTGCGACACGCCCAATGATGAAATATATAATGCAAGTTTATTGGAACATACAGTGTTAACATGTAAACACAGGAAAGTACCGTACTATCAAACAGATTTGTGATGTTAGACATAGTATATTATATATTCATGGTCAAGTTCAGTATTCCGTAGAACAATCCATGGTAGGTATGAAAATGCATCCTGGTAACCCGACGCGTTTCGTGAACAACCGTTCACTTCCTCAGGGGTTGATGTGATACATAATTACTATGAAATAAAACAGTTTGTGGCATGTAATAACGATAGTAGATAATGTAATACTAATGCAAAACACTAAGGGGCCAAAAAGGGGCCCATACTTACAAATCTGTTAAAAAGAAATCGCATGCTCATGTTCAATTGGCTGACGCTGGGAATGTCTATCCCGGGAGCTGTGGGCCTGGGATCCACAAGGGCCCGGCAGGACAAACAGGGCAAAACACAAGCACAGACCAACATAGTGTGGTATCCATGGTGATGACTAGAGGAGACATATCTATGTGTCAGACTCGTATCTAAAGTGTATAGGAATAGTAATATCAGCAATCAGTACAAGGAGTATAATACTATGCAGTAAGTAGGGGTATCAACTAGTTACACTAGGAGTGAGCCTGGGTTCAAAAAGTATGTATCTGATGCTCACATTAAATGCTAAAAGTGAGCAATAAAACAAAAGAGTATCAATGATGTGTGATTCAAATTAAATGAAAAGACAAAACAAGAAGCAAAACAAATAGCTCCTGGGCCCAGAGGCCTCAAAAGGAAAAGACAAACAACAGACTTACTTACCAGATCATTAGAAGAAAATAAAGGAAAGAAAGCCTAAAATAGAAAAACGAATGCAGCCATCACATCTAAGAATTGGTAAGCTGCAATATAATAAATGTTTACTTTTGTGTTTTAAAATACTTTAACTTGCACACACTGAAAAAAATTAAAACTCAGACCAGGTTGCATTCTTCCCCTCTTTGACGCAGGCATCCAACACTCCAGAACATAGAAGATGCAGAAGATTTTTCAGAAAGATCAACCCCATAAAATGGCAAATGTTTGACAGCACAGGACAGGGGACAGTTAACTGGCTGATGTCACGCTGTTCTGTGTGCATTGCAGCACACACGGTAATACAAAAGTGTTGGTGTAAATTGGTTCATATTGTTTCCTTTTCAAACTAAACTGCAGCACATATATGTGACCACACTTAGGGGAAGCAATGGGATTTCTACAAGACATGCATATCCATGCAGTAAAAGCATGAATTTTACTACATTAAAGTAGACTGGGTTTTTCCACATTGATTCTTTACTTTGCATGATTTGTTGTAATGACCTTTATATATGCACTGTTGGTATGTATACTTTGTATTTCTACCAATAAAAATATTTAATGAGAAAATAGACAGGGAGGAATGGGCGCTAAGTGTCTACTCACACTTGGCCGTTTTAAAACACAGCAAAACGCATGAATTTTTCTGCATGGAAATGTCTGATAATTGGAATCCTATTGTTTCCTACACTCGTGCATTACCAAGTGCACTGTAATGCATGCAGAGCAATGTAAATCCAGCCTAAAACATATTCTTGTGCTTAACAATTTAAGAGAATTACAGAAATAGTATGTCAGCATAAAATTCATTAGTATCCACAGATCTACACACTGGGGATATTTATATAAGAAATACATCTGGTATTTTCTGTCCATTTCACACTTTTTTCCTAAGTAGTTTATTTTTAGATAACAGAAATGCACTTTTTTATAGTAATGTGAAGCCTGTGATTTTTTTTTAAACAGATGGTGTCCCAAAAGGGCTATGGCATTCTATGATATAACCTGTTGATCCCTCCAGTACATTTATTTTCCATTTCTTTTAACAGGGTTACAGTACTATTTTCTCTGTGGTGAAATGGCACAGCAGCATTGTCAACATGCCAATAGGGTAGAGTTAAAGTGGTTGTAAAGCCACTTGGTCAGGAACATACAATCCCCTCTGTTTAACAACGTTATGTGCCCCACATTACGTGTTTTATAAAAAATATGTTGATTTCTACCTAATTTCAGAGCACCTCCCGGCGCTCACGTGACTGCTCGCCGCTCTCCTCTCCCAGTCTGACAGCTACAGCGGCAGGGGGCGAGAACTCCCGCTGACATCAGAGGAGAGAGGCAAGTAGTCACGCGAGGCACTCTGAAATAAGGAAGAAATTTATATATTTTTTATAAAACACGTGCTGTGGGGCACATAATGTTATTAAACAGAGGGGATTGTATGGATGTATTGCAATTAATATAGCAGCAGGAAGGGAAGGGGCAGAGAGCAGAGCGGCACTGTCATGAGTTGACAGGCAGGGAGGAAGGGGGGAGAGGAGGACAGAGAAGGGCAAAGCAGGGCTGCGGATGACGGAGATATGTAAACTGATCACGGTGTCAGGGCTCAGCAGCCAAGACAAACTGTGGTCAGTTTACAGGAGGGACGGCAGAACCAGGCAGGATCAGCCAGGTTTTTTAGGTTATACATGGGGACAAATTACACAGCACAAGCACTTTAATTCATGCTTTAAGGGAACAGGATTAATTTTTTTTTTTTTAGGGTAACAAATGCTTTAAATAGACAAGTAGTTTTTATTGAACTTTAAAATGAACATGTGCACAGCCTGTGCACAAGTAATAGCATGTTCTGAATAGGAAGTAAAAGCCTTTTAAAACAATTCATTATTCAACTCTGCAGTTATAGGCATTGTGGGGAAATTCATCTTCAAACTTCACAATGGAGGCACTGCAATGGGAGCTTGTCTCTCCATTTTACTTTTTATGGAGTGCAGAATCTCATCAGCCCCCAATCCTTCCAATGTAAACACAAGGAAGATGTTTCTAAGCCATTAGAAACAGACTAATATCTGGTTTTCATCTTTGTTCTCATCTTAGGGGATCTGTGAGAATGGATTTATCCCCTGTACTTTAGGCATTGTTACTAACTGTCCCTGATTTCGAGGAACTGTCCCTAATTTGGAACAAAGTCCCTCTGTCCCTCTTTCCTCCTCATTTGTCCCTCATTTTGGTCTGATATATATAGTTGTATATGTAGCGATACCCCAGAAGAAACCACTTGAGTATGTTTGGTTCTGTACTCTGACTCTAAACCCCAAGAACCATCCCAGCCCCTCTGGAACACCTGGCGTAAGTCTTAGTGCGAACACCACCAATGAAAGACACACGTTATAGTAAAACACAGAAATGGTCTTTACTGTGAAATTTCTTAGGAATAGAAACAGACAGAAGCAATATAGCTGAACAGTGGATGAATATATCTCAAATAAGTGTGTAATAATGACTGAAATCAGGAGCAATAGAACTCAATAGTATTGTTTGGCTGCTTTCAGGGGACTCCTCAAGGCAAGTAACCCAGAGAGCAGAGGCAAAACACTTTAACAATTAACAGGCCACAAAATGGCAAACTCTGTAACAAACTGGTCACCACTCTACTTAAATTGGGCTCTATGAGTCCAGGAGGAGAGCAGAGGATTGACCCTCTTTTATGTCAGACCTCTTCCTTCTGTCTCCTAACACTACAGGCCCACAAAAACCATAAACACTGCACCTAGTTCAGTGGTCAATAGCATAACTCCCAAGTCAGACTACCCTGCTCATGCACTACATATACTGAGCCCCAGGTATTTGTGTATGTGTACATATGACACCAATAACTTCAGTTCCTTGGAAGAAGAAGGCCTTGGACCTTCAGCTAGCCACTTAAGTTGGTGCACTTAGAGATCCTGTTTGGTAGGAGTGATGCGAAGTATACTGTGTAATTCCTGGAGCAGAAAGAACACTTTTACTGCCTGGCCGAGGATAAGAGCAGCACAGTGTTGTTTTAGTGTAGGTAACCACAGGCAATGTTGTCTGCATGCAGTGTTTCTGTATCTTTGTAAAATGGGCAAGTGCCCACTCACTAATCCTGTGATCAAGGCCCAAGCAAAGTGTCCTGGATCAGGCATATTCTTCAAATAGCCAACCGGCTACCTCACAACTGGAACGCTTCACGCCGTCTGTACAGGTGCACCTGAAAAATGCACCTGGGATCACCCTCTCAGGCAGGATGTCCCCGACCGGCAGTGGATCTGTGGGAGGAATGGCACACCGACCCGGGAGGAAGAACCTCTACCCTCTGTTCAGTCTTCTTGCTTGCCTTGTGGTGCCTGACAAGCTCCCAGTCAGCCCCCCCCCGGTGTCCTTTTTTTCTTTTCACCTCAGGGCTTGCTGGGGTGTGTAGTCCTGTCCCCAAAAAAGGCTATAGGTCTGTTTTGTGTTTGGGACTATATGTCCCAAGATGCATTGCTGCAGTATTCCTTGAGTGTCATTGGTTCCCTCCCCCTGCCAATGGGGAAGCAGGGAAGGGAACACAACAGGCTGCTAGTCTTTCAGCGAGCGCCGCTCACACACTACACAGAACGAACTGGAGAGTAAGGGGGGGAATTCCCCTACAGGAGCTGACAGGCTTCTCTCCCTTGTGAGAGCCTGTGTGATTCCCTGCGGTGGCCGGCAGAAAGTACAGGGGCAACTGCTACCTTTTATTCTCCTATTCTCCTTTATGGGGGCGTGTCTTATGCCTGCATACTTTTGCTAATAGATGTCCCTTGTTCTCATCTCAAAAAACTGGGAGGTATGCTTTAACCACTTGCTTAGTGGGCACTTTCACCCCTTCCTGCCCAGGCCAATTTTCAGCTTTCAGCGCTGTCACACTTTGAATGACAATTGCGCAGTCATGCAGCACTATACCCAAATTAAGTTTTTATAATTTTTTTTCAGACAAATAGAGCTTCCTTTTGGTGGCATTTAATCACCACTGGGTTTTTATTTTTTTCTAAACAGATAAAAAAAGACCGAAAATTATAAATAAAATATATATATATATATATTTTTCATAGTTTGGTATACAATTTTGCATACAGGTAATTTTCTCCTTCACTGATGTGCGCTGATGAGCCTGCACTGATAGGTGGCATTTATGGGCATTGATGAGGCAAGGCTGGTGGGCACTGATGAGGGGGAACTGATGAGGCTGCACTGATAGGTGTCACTAGTGAGCACTGATAGGTGACAATGATGAGGAGGCACTGATTGGCCGTTGTGATTGGCTCTTTATCCCCATCTGGGATCAGCTGGGTCGGGAAGACTCAGCAATCACAGAGTGTTAAGGTCTTTGATAACGCCCAAGTGGAAGGGCGAAATGCGTCAACGTATTTCAGGTGCGGCACCTTCTGACGTCACTTCCTGGTCATTTCCTGGTTCTCTGTGGAACGCAATCGGCCGCGCCGTTCCCGGAAACCTCTTGTGATACGCTCTCCTCTGCTTTTATTACTACCATTTTTTATGAGCATATTTATTCTATGCATCAATAAAATATCAAAAACGGGCTTCACTATTTTGGAATCCTTATTGTTTTTGGAGCTGCCCAGGGTCATCACATTGAAGGGATATTATCCAGCTTATTGTATCTCTCATCAAGAATAAGATTTTACATGCTATAAATCTCCAACTAGCTAGGAATACAGATTGGAGGATCCCTCTTAATACAAGCGTTTTTGACCCCTAATAAGGGTCCACCCTTTCTGGTGAGTGGGGTTTCTGATGGGGTTCAAGTCACCTGGCACCAGTGATCATCTTAAGAGCACCTTAACACCTGCACAGAAGCGCCTTTATTGTATTTTGCATTTATTTATTAGTATTTTTATTTTTTATATATTGCACTTTTGTGCACATGAAATTTGAATTTTCCCAATTTTGTGGACTTTTAACCATCAGTTTTCTGGACACTCAATTAACAGCATTTTTAATTTTATTTATATTTTGCACTTTATGCACTGGATATTTGCACCTATTTTGTGCTTTTATACTTGGTTATTTTAGGCACTTAATTTGCAAGCGCTGTGACTTCCTGTTCTTACCACTAATTTGTCCGAGTTTTTTACTTGGTGAACAGCAGCTGCACTACCCAATTTATTGTATTTTTTATATATATTTATTTAATTCATATATATATTTTTATCACATTACTATATTTATTTAGCGCTGGTTTAAATCTATATATCACAATCACAGAGTGTGCTGCCAGCACGCCGCATGGGGGCTTACATGCATCATGATCACAGGAGGGCCTCAATAGACGCCCTCCCAGCAAATGAAACCTGCGCTGTATCTGTCATTTGGCTCTAGAGTGGGAAGGGGTTAAGGCCCCACCCATTCACACCTGAACATATATGAGGCTCAAAACACTTCAAGCGACAAAAACACTTCAGGTGTGAATGGGGCCTTAAAGTATATCTAAACCCAAAATCCCATGGATTTCAAATGTGTCTGCGTAGTGTAGCTTTGAATCTTGTAGTTCAAAGTACAAGCTCCTTTTGAGCTACAAGCATCCAACGTTTTTGGCGCCGATAGAATTTGAAAAAAACTAAAAGGTACAAAATTTTATTGTGAATACAACATATTTGGAATCCTCCAATCCCATGTAAGATACATAGTTCCTTCCATTTGGGTAAGAACCTTTCATAATGTAGATGTTCCACAGGTATTACTCTATCCTTTAAGCCCCTCGGGATAATTTTCTGATCTATATGAGTTTCCAAGGAGGAAACGTCCCATTTACGATTCAAATGTCTAATGAGTAGTTTTTTATGTATTTTAAATTCCCTCTTAATTTCATCTTCACAGCTTTCCGTGTTGACTGGATCTCCCCTTAGCTCTAATTTCTTAGCTCAAATTTCTACATCAACCTCCTCACCTAAAACATAGGCCATGGGGTTAGGTCTAGAATAAAAAGATCTATAGTAAGATAGAGGGAAGTCTTCTTCAAACACTTGGAGGGAACATTCAGTGCACAACTACAAACACCAAACGAATGCCCCGTACACACGTACCGATTGTCGGCCGAACGATCGGCCGTCTTTTGTCCAGTGTTGTTGTGTTGGTTGAAATGTGCTCTAGACTGCACACGAATTTTGTCGGCCAACAACAACCAACTGCAGAAGTGATGTCATGTTCTGGTCTACTTTCCGTGTGTTTTTTCTTCTCTGAGCATGCCCAGTCTTGCTCATCTGGCTTTTGTCGGCCGAAATCTGTACTGACTGAGGAACAATCGGCCGTTCTTTGTTGGCCAACAAAAATTTTATAGCCTGCACACCAGATTTTGTTCGGCCGAAAAGTCGCAGTCGGTTGTCGGAAGCATCATACTAACAAGGCGACAATTGGCCGATCGGACGTTGGCCGAATATTTACGGGCGACAATCGGTACGTGTGTACGGGCCTTAACATACAACATTATATAAAACATGGAGATGGGGGGAAGTTACTGAATACCAAAGATTCTCAGGAAAGAGTCACCAGTACTCTAAAGCATATAACTACAAAACAATAAGCAAGGGAATGGGGATATTAATCAATGAGGATGTAATTAACATCCTCTAGTAACCCACTCACTCACTCTTATAAACAACATAAAGTGGAGAGTGGGGCTCTATGGCAGCAAACCAGCATACATAACAAAAATAGGCAAACAAGAAAAGTCGCCTAAAGGACCATATATGAGCCACCGGGGAATAGTTACAAAAAAGTTGATCAAACACTACAAACGATGTAGCAAATGCTAACTAATTTTATTGTGAATACAACTTATTTGGAATCCACCATATAAAAAATATACAAGGCTAAGGTTTACCAATTAAAAAGACAACGTTGTCTTAAAAACAAAAAAAAAAACACGGTGCACCAGACGCCATACGTTCACATACACAATGAATCAAGTCATATGTTCTAGTAAAGGCCCGTACACACGTACCGATCGTCGGCATACAAACGTCGGCGGACGAAAGATCTGCCGATTGTACGCGTGTTAGTATGGTGCCTCCGACAGATGTCTGCGCACAATCCGCGGACAAAAGTCTTTCGTGCAAACATGAAAATTTTTGTCTGCGGACACCAGAACGGACGATTGTTCGCCTGTCAGTACAGAATTCGGCCGACAGACCGCAGATTTGCAAGACTGGGCATGCTCAGAAAATTAAAAACACAGGGAAAGTTAACCATTACATGACATCACTTCTGCAGTCAGCTGAAGTCTGCAGACAAAATTCTTGTGCTGTCCTTGTGCTGTCTTTGCACTTTTCAACAGACACCGACATCCCGGGGAGAAAAGACGAACATTTGTATGCCGACGATCGGTACGTGTGTACGGGGCTTTATGCTACAAACAATCAACCAATATAAAGTGCATGGAGTTCACCTATCAGACTCCATAAATGGTGCAGCAAATATAGAACAAATATGCTGCTAAAAGGAATATGAGGCGATTAATATTCTACAGATGCTGCAGCATTAATCTGAGTCAGCGGTTGCGTGCCAGAATGTAATATGGCAATGACACTAAGATCTGCTAGGTGCATATAGTTGATCAAATGTTCAACAGAGCCCAGTTATGTGAATGTTTATCAATGAACTCAGCTGTTGATCAACAGGTGTCCATCAGGTGTATAGCAATAGTAAAATCATGGAATTAACACAGCAGCTGTTGCACGAAGTAGCAGGTAAGCAGCAGTGGAGGAGATGTAGCAAAAATCAATGTAGCACCATCTGTAGACAGCAATGTTAACCATAGATTGAAACGTCATTAGTTCATCATAAGCAGTAGAAGTAGAGATAGCTAGTAGACAGTGTCAACTTGTTAGAGCAGCATGGGGAGAAGAAAGCAGCAGCAACACGGCAGAAAGGTATATGCATCAGAAACTTAACATATGAATACGTCAGCGGAGTGCAGCACTGATAGACAGAGTACGGAAGATTCAGCAGGGTGACCTTACATCTTAGAGAGCTAAAGTTTATAACATAATAGTCTGGATTCAGAGTCTGCACTTTGTGGAATAACCCAGTGATCCAAGTATGGAAGGCTGATCCTAAGGTTTTAAGAAATATAAAGAATCACAGCAAACTCAAACCGGATTCCTGGTCCCCAGTGTATCCATATATCCTTCCTTCACATGCCTTCAATGTAGTCGTGACTGCAGTCCCACTATGCCCTATAGGCTCTACCTGCTGTTGACCGATTACCGAGTGTGCAGTCACCAATCAGCCCGGCAGCTACTCCCATAGCACGATCCCGGGTGAGTGAGAGTGGTAACAGGCATGATCAATGGCGTCTGGACAGTACAGCATGACGTCTACGCATTTTGCTGAGAAACCGGCTTCTTTAGGACGTAGAACCCCCTAGCTGGAGTGCATTTAAATACACTTTCTGCCCAAGCTTCAAATTTCATTTAAAGGGGACATGACAGTGGTTAACAAAATTATAAAGAAGTATAATACACTCTAAGATCAGTCAGTCATTTTTGCCCCCGAATGCCCAGTCTGCAGTTATGCACCGAATGCCCAAAGAGGGGCCATATTTAAGATTTTAACACAGAAACAAAAAGAAAAAGAAAAAGAAGAAGATGAAAGGAGCAAATTCCTGAGAAAAAGGGATTCATTTTTCCAATATTTTTCCATATATGCTTTTAGTAGTGTTATAACTTCCCGAGAACAGCCTTGTTCTAGGAATCTATTCCTTTCAACTTCCATGCCATCAAGTGCAGTCTTTCTGGAGCTGGGTGTAGGAATTGGCCTTGAGAGAGAAGGTCTGGCGTAACTGGTAGAAGCAATAGGCTCTCTAAGCTTAGTTGCAGAAGGGTCATGAACCATGGTCTCCTTTGCCAAAAGGGGATTACTGCTATCACTGTTGATGCCGATCTCCTCAGTCTGGATAGGAACCTTGCTATCAGAAGTGTTGGGGGAAAGATGTAGCCCAACTGGAAATCCCAAGGGTGGTGAAGGCATTCTACTCCCTCGGCTGAGGGGTAAAAGGCTCTTGCTAGGTATCTCTGACACTTGGCATTCGCAGGTATTGTTGCCTTGTCGATCTCTGGAGTTCCCCAAGTCTCGATCAGAAGGGAGAAGGCTTGCTGACTCAGGGACCATTCATTGTTTGACCCAAAGTCCCTTCTCAGGCTATCAGGTAAAATGTTCTGTGCTCCTGGGACATATATGGCTCTCAGATCTTGTAGATGTATTTGAGCCCAATCCAGGATAGGACGAACTTCCTTTGGAAGTGTACGATACCTGGTTTCCCCTTGTTTCTGGATGTAAGCTACTGCTACCTTGTTGTCCATGCATAATAGAACGTTCTTTCCTCTTAGGGAAGGAGCAAATGCTAGAGGTGCCTGGTTCCAGTGTATTTGAAACCACTCCGTGTGATTTGAATCGCCAATGTCCCTGGGCCGATTGGTCTTGATAGTGAGCTCCCCATCCTTCAAGACTGGCGTTTGATGTTGCTATCTCCAGATGCAGAGGAACTATATTCCAGTGTCTCTTGAGGTTGTGAACATGTGTCCACCACTATATGGATTGCTTCACCACCCTGTAAATATAAATCTGCTGAAGCATCAATAGGATCTTTTTAAAGGTTCTTAGTGGAGTGGAGATTCTGAATGACAAGCTTTGAAACTGGAAGTGTTAGTTGTCTACCGCAAAACTGAGAAATCTCTGAAAGATGGGATGTCTAGGAACATGTAGCATCCGATAAATCTATGGACAGTATGCAGTCTCCTAAATTTATTGCAAATAGGATTGACTGAAGACTCTCCATTTTGAAGGATTCAACCTGAATCTTTTTGTTAAGGTTCTTCAAATCCAGAAGGTCTCCCGTTTTTTTTCTTTCCAGGAATAGTGGAGAATAAAATCCCGTCCCTTTCTAGTTCGCCGGGACTTTTATGATTGCTTGTTTTAAGTAAATTCAACACATATTTCAGTAACATTCTTTTTATTTCCATTATTGTTGGTAATCTGGTTGGTTGAAAATGGTCTTTTGTAAGTCTGCTTTTGAATTTCCACTTGTGACTGAATTGAATGGTGGAAATTGTCCAGGGGTCTGTTATATGATCCGCCCAAACCTTTATGAATAGCTTGAGTCTGGCTCCCACGTTTACAGGTTGGACTGGCTCACCTTCAAAAGGACTTCTGCTGATCCATTGTTGAGGAGGGTTTTGACTTTTGCAGCCTGAGAAAGGAAGACTGGGTATTTCTCCAGTTCCTCTTGAACTCTCTTCCAGGTCTATAGGATTTTGCATCCCTGTATCTTTCTGGAAGGTTGCTTTTGAAAGATGGGCTTTTTTAAAGTTTTTGTCTTCTGTCGGAGGGAATCAGGCCCGATTTTCCGCCAGTCACTTTTGATATGGCGCAATCTAGTTTTGACCCAAATAGATTTATCCCGTATGGTATTTTACACCAGTTAGTTTTGGACGCTGTATCGGCCATCCAGGGCTTTAGCCACAAGGCCCTTCTGGATATTACTGAGGCCAACATGGCCCTAGCAGATGACCTAATGATGTCTACTGATGCTTCTGCCACAAAATCTCCAGCCAGCTTGAGTTCCTGAAGAGAGGATATAATTTTTCCCTGGTCTGATCCTGTAACGCTCTGGGTTCTTAGTTCAATGGGGCTGGATCTACAGCTGCAGAATTCCACTCAGTAGTCTTGTAGAGATCTGTTAAATCACCTGATCCAACTCTCTTGACTCATCATAGTGGTTCAGCCTGATTCAGTATGCACATATACAAACACTCAGATAATGATGTTGCAGGAGTGATAGGTAATTATGCAGGTAGCAGTGAAATGTTACACTGAGGGTATAGGCTTTGCAGGAGTGGTAGTAGATGATGATAGGTAGAAGTAATAGTTACACAGGTATGTTAGTCTCTTTGTAGGTGTGTGGAGGTAGGTTGGTAACTGATGTCAGAATCAGCTAGGCTGGTAACCGATGTGAGAATCGGATAGGGCTGTTAACCGATGTGAGAATCGGATAGGCGGGTAACCGATGTGGGAATCGGATAGGCGGGTAACCGATGTGGGAATCGGATAGGCTGGTAACCGATGTGAGAATCGGATAGGCTGGTAACCGATGTGAGAATCGGATAGGCTGGTAACCGATGTGAGAATCGGATAGGCTGGTAACCGATGTGAGAATCGGATAAGGCTGGTAGCCGATGCGGTGTTCAGAGGTATGCACAAAACAGAGTTGCAGGATAACAGATAGCAGTAGACACAAGAGCTAGCAATCTAGTTTGGTAATGCAGGTGATAGGTAGTAGCAAGCGGTAAGCACAAGAGCTAGCAATCTAGTTTGGTAATGCAGGTGATAGGTAGTAGCAAGCGGTAAGCACAAGAGCTAGCAATTAGGTTTAGGCATTAGGTAGCAAGTGTTGTTGATAAGGTGGGGGCCCCTATGGGGTACTTATCCTCATAGGAGTGAGCAGCAGCGTTTAGCAGAAGGCAGAGTAGCTCCGGTCGGTCCAGCAATGAGGTACAGGGTTACAGGCAGAAGCTCCGGTCAATCCAGGTATAGGGTATGTAGCTGGAAGATTCGGCAGCGTCAGGATAAGCCACTGCTGAGAGCGGTTGCACGAACCATGTGTGAGTGCAGACCGTCAGTTGAAATAGCCACTCAGTGCGGCGCCTGATGATGATGTCAGCCCTGTTAAAGGAATACACACCTATATGCGTTCCACCTACCTGAGTGGTGGAACGCAACCCGGAAGTGAGGAAATAGAAAGGCACTGAGAGTGCCAGGATCTTACAAATCCTTCCTGCAGTGACTTTTCAATACTGAAGGTCCATCCTGAAATCGCTCTCCCGACCGCTGCTGAGGCGATGGTTGATCTGCCGGTGCCGCTTGCTCCTGAGTTTGCTTTCTTTAGGTCAAGATCAATCTTACGGTCGAGTACATCCCTGAAGGTCACTTCATCTTCTATGGGCAGAGTTACATACCTATCTAATCGCATCAGAGAGGCATCAACGACCGGTGCATAAATTAATGGGTTCACATTGAGTTCTTATCAAGGTCTTACCTTGCCCTCCTATTGGCAGCCATCTTGGACATGTGCAGACTGCTGCCTCTTATAAACTTTAATTGCATCATCATTTGCCTGCTGCCTGGGTGTCGCACAGTGATGATGCTGCTCACCTGACTATATCAATCTCCTGATGGGTTGCAGTCCTAGCCCATGCATTTGTGCTCTTGACCCTGACTTTTTCCTGTTCTCGCTTCCTCACTCTTGCTGTGTGTTTATTAATGTTTGCTCCAATAAACTGCCTTTTTTTACCTGCATCCCCGTGTGGTCTGGTTCCCTGGCACCCTGACAGTTCTTTAAGCTGGTATAATTTTGCTAACCTATTATTGAGGATAGTCTTTTTGTCTGGCTTCTGGCACTCGTCCTTAAAGAGGTCCTTTAATTCATCAATGAATGGAAAGGACTCCATTCTGGTGTTTCTTTTGTCTCCTCCCAGCCAATCGCTTCTTTGCCTGACCTGGTGAATGGTTTGACTAATGTGAAGTCAAATCCTACTGAAAGATACAAGTCTTCACTGTCGGATGAAGAATCTGTCCGCAGTAGAGGGTGAGAAGTCATGGAGAAAGTGTTTTGAGAAGCTCTGTCTGGTTCAGGAGCTGATGCTTCTAGAATTGTTTCTCGCACCTCTCTGTTACCTCTCTGGCATCTGACTCTTTTTCTCTTCTTGCCTCATTGAAGCATGTGCGGCAGGCTAGTTTGTCTGGGAGGGCCGGTGCTCCGCAAACCCAGCAGGCATTTGCTGCAGGACAGGTGTGATGACCGCCGTGGTGACAGGATGAAGAGGAGCCTCTGTGACGTGAGTGGTGGTGGCGAGAAGAGGACCTGGACTAGCTCCTTCTGGATCGCCCATGTGCCGATGTAGATGCAGGATTTGAGTGCTCTTTGTGCCTTGAAGTCGATGATCATGACCTGGTAGGGCTGGCCAGACACTATAGTGTTAGTGGCTGTGCTCTCTTTTTCTAATCTTCACTACTTACCCCATTGAGAGAACCACTTGCATTATAGTCTGAGGATAGTCTGCTTGAGCAGTGGCCTCCATGAGCAGTGCTAGAAAAGACAGAACACCTATAGCACCAATAAGAAGAGTGTATTAGCAAGGTCTCCAAGAGAGTACAGAGTATTCTACCCACAATAAGAAAGAGTAATAGCAAGACAAGTACCTTAGGCAGCAGTAGAAGGGATCCTGAGAGGTGCAGGGACTTAGATCTCCTTGTGGATCTAAGATCAACACCAGCCACATCTGAGAAAGAAGCTGCAGCTTTTAAATCCGCTGCCGCCGTCATGGCGGAAGTTACGTCATTGTGCATGCACAGTAGCGATTCACGGAATCCAGCACCATCTTAGATAGGGGTGAACTGGGTGCCCACTCACAACACTTATGGTCGCACATGCGCGGAAGCAGTAGAAACGAGCGGCCACTATGTTTGAACAGGTCCCATCGATCTGTGGGACTACAATCCCCAGAATGATAGAGAAAACACTGTGCAGGAGAGAGGAAAGCCTACCAGAGGACCACTGCAGAAATGTAAGCCTATTTAAGGCTTGTATGCAACACAGGTGTTCCAAATTCCCCCAAGACCACCAGGTTGGGGTTCCTTCCATTGAGCTCTATTAGAAACTGTACAGGATAGGACTTCCATCCAGGAGAGGCTTAACCTGGCCGGGACGAAGTGCGGTAATGGCCCTACATGTATTCATCCATCCTATCAGGTGAGGAAAAAAAAATAGAATGCTGTGGGGGTCTCCTTCAAAAATGAAAACAGGAGTATGCAGCGCTTGGTGGAAAACACAAAAACCAGCAATCTATGATAGATATACAGTATTTTCACAATATAACAAAGTACATTGAAAAAGGCAGTGAAAGAAGAGTCCGTGAAGAGGAAAAAGGTCCAACAGGAAGCTCTGGTGATGAGTTGAATAGATGTGCATACCCTTTAGTGTCCTGTCACACAACGCAGGAGACCGGGCTGCAGCTACCGCACATTCCATCTGGAGATCCCCGCAAGACTTATACCTAGATGCCTATATGTCGTGGTCCACATGTGAGTGTAAAACCTACTTTCTATTAAAGTATTACTTTGAACGTATTACACCATGTGAGGTCTTTTCTTCTTACATGTGGCATGACTATATGTTCCCTCGAGAGGATCTTATTTGATGGTACTGAGGCAGTTCTTTGCTGGAGGTGATCTCTTACATGTACAGACATTGAGGAGTGCTGTGAAGTGTGAGGAGCCCTTGTTGCAAGCGCTATACGATCTCTGTCATGGGGATCATATAGGTCTGGTAAGAGGCCATTGCTTTTGGGTGTTTGGTGGAGGTCACATCTATTCAACTCATCACCTGAGCTTCCTGTTTGACCTTTTTCCTCTTCACGGACTCTTCTTTCGCTGCCTTTTTCAATGTACTTTGTTATATTGTGAAAATACTGTATATCTATCATAGATTGCTGGTTTTTGTGTTTTCCACCAAGCGCTGCATACTCCTGTTTTCATTTTATCGGTTTGAGGTACAACAACTTTTTTATGCTAGCAGCTGGTAATATTAAAACACTTTTTTTTACTTTGATCTAGCGCAGTATATACCTGTTTTTATCCTTCAAAAATGTATAGCTAACCTATCAGGTTGTGGGGGTGGAGTCACAACCCAGTGTGTGCTGCCATGATGCGTCAGGAAAACTGTCTATGCAGATAAGGAGCGTCTGTAGATAAGAACCAACTGTGCAGCTTTGCCCAAAGTTGAATAATGCCCTTGCAATAGGTGTAGGCCATTTACAGCTGCAGGCATTATTCAGATATCCTCAGTCAAAGCCCAGGATGTCATATGACGTGCTGTGGGTGGGACCTAGTTAAATCAGAGATAGAGCTCACTCCTGTCTTGGTGAAGGTATGTAAATGGCCTACACCTATAGCAAGAGCATTATTCAATTTTGGTCAGAGCTGCTCAATTTGTTTATATCTACAGACATTCCTTATCTGCATAGGCAGTTTTTTGGTAAAGTAACCCTTTAACCACTTTACCACCAGCCACTGTGCTGCTACTGCGGCACAGTGGCTCGTTATCGTCCAGCGACGTAGACCTACGTCGCTGGACTCCTCCCCTTGTAGGCGGCGCTCGCGCGCCGCCGGAGGCGCGCTCCCGCTGTTTTCATTCTTCATTCACAGCGGGAGTCGGGCCAGGGGAGGAGCGGCGGCGATCGCCGCCGCTCTTCCCCGATCGTTGGGGAATCTAGTTTGGAGATCCGCCCGCCTATGTAAACAGAGCGGGCGGATCTCCTAAGTGACAGGGAGTGACAGATCGGAGTGTTCAGCATAGCTGAACATCCGATTTGTCCCTGGCTCACTCAGTCACCTCCCCCCCCCACACGTTAGTAAGCACCAGGCATACATTAACCCCTCCCTCTCCAATAAAATGAACCCCTTCCCTGCCAGTGTCATTTTTACAGTAACAGTGCATATATATAGCACTGATTACTGCAGTAATGTCACTGGTACCCCCAAAAGTGTCAAAAATGTCAGTCAAGGGTCCGATCTGTCCGCCGCAATGTCGCAGTCCCGCAAAAAAAAAACGCAGATCGCTGCCATTACTCGTTAAAAATAAGACACCAAAAATGACAGAAATCTTTCCCTTAGTTAGTAAACGCAATAACGTTTGCGCAAACCAATCAAAATATGCTTATTGTGATTTTTTTTACCAAATATAGGTAGCAGAAAAAAAATTGGCCAAAAATTTAAAAAAAATTAGATTTTTACATATTTTTTGGGAGGAATTTCATATAAAAAAATGTAAAAAATATTGTTATTTTTTCAAAATAAACGCTCTTTTTTTGTTTATAGCGCAAAAAGTAAAAATCGCACAGGTGATCAAATACCACCAAAAGAAAGCTCTGTTTGTGGGAAAAAAAGGACGTAAATTTCGTTTGGGTACGGCGTCGCACGACCGCGCAATTGTCAGTTAAATTTGCACAGCGCCGAATCGCAAAAAGTGGCCTGGACGTAAGACAGCAAAATCCTCCGGTGGTAAAGTGGTTAAAGCAGCATGCAGGGTTCAATAAGTTAAAGCAGGTGGTGGGGTGATGATACAACGCCTTCCAATGGATTGTCAAATGCTCTCTAAAGAGTTATCCAAGAGTGGATTACTCTTCAGGGAGGGACACTAGTGCAAACAAGACCTAAGATCCTAATCACATAAGCGCTGAGGCCTGTACACTGCCAATGGGCCCGTTTGTTTATGTGGCTGGAACTGCCAGGAGCTGTGGTATGCGCTGGCAGCCCATGTAAGTGTATTGGGATGCAGCAGCTGCATGAACACAGCCACTCGTCCTAATTTGGTGTAAGAGGCTCCGAATGCATATTCTTTATCAAATTAGAATGAACGGCTGTGTCTGTGCCGCTGCAGCATCCCTATAGACTTGCATGGGCTGCCAGCACACACACACACCACAACACCTGGTGCTTCTGGACACATAAACACATAGCCCAGTCACAGTGTACAGGCCTCAAGTCCCTTGTGAAAAAGGCCCTAGGAATGGTTTATACTAGTGTTGCTCTTTGAAGCATGATCTGATCTTCAGAAAGCATTTAACAGGCAGTGTGGAGGTGTTGTATCACATCCTCACCACCTGCTTTAAAGGGTTACTTCATCTTTACCACAAAACTGCCAATTCAGATAAGGGACATCTGTGAATGAAAACAAATGGTGCAGCTTTAACCAAAGTTGAATAATTCCCTTGCTATAATTGTAGGCCATTTATGTACCTCATGATGCCTGATCTGAAAACTCCTAGGACGTTACTAAGTAAGGCCTAGCTATTACTGTTTACCTTAAGGCCCCTTTCACACTTGTACTACTCTAAAGTTGCGCGACTTTGGAGTGCAACTTTTGATGCAACTTCAGATGGGTGCAACTTTGATCCGACTTTGGCTTTGAACAGTTTTAATGGACAACTGTTGCACACAAGTTGCATTGTATAACATTCAGGTATGACTTTCATGCAACCTCTGAGGGTTAACATTGCAGTCTATGGTAGGTAGGACCAAAGTAATGCATGAACTACTTTGAAGTTGCTGCAACTTTAAGCTGCACATATATAAATGGGTATCATTGGAAAACATGGGGAACAACATGTCACGCAACTCTGATGTCCAAAGTTGCATGACAAGTCGCATAGGTGTGAAAGGAGCCTTACCATCACAGGGTTGAGCTCTCAAACACTGAGCTCAGGGTACTGCATCAGGGGAGAGAAAGAGAATGTGAGAGGGTTTGAATCAGAGAAAGAGCTCACTCTGTGATGGTGTTGGCCAGGTTAGCAGTAATGACTAGGCCTCGTTTAACAACATCCTGGGAGTTTTCAGGTCAAGTTTCATGAGGTGAGTAAACAGCCTACACCTATAGAAAGGGTATTATTCATAGGTGTGCACAGCCTTTCACATTAGGGTGTGCACCTCAAATCTCAAACACATCTGTGGATGAGCATGTGTGTATATACTGATGGTGCTAGTAAGGCAGTGGATGGTGTCAGTAGTTTTTATTTGTATTATTTTATTATAATTTTTTACAATTTTACAAAGATTTTAGGAGCCCCATTAGGGGGCTTTGGTGAAATATCAGGGATTTAAACAGGGGGGATCTGGTGATTAGGGTGTGCCCATGCACACCTGGCATACCCTGTGCGCAGGCCTATGGCATTACAGTTGTACAGTTTATTTTTAGCTACATGTAGGCAGGTAGCCTACTGTGTATGTCGTATTATGTAGCATTCGGCTATCCAGGTCAGGGGGAAGGGGTTAATGTTTTGCTACCATTGCTAGGTGTGTTTGCAGGCTTTCTCTGGGGTCCAGCCTCCCTCCCATGTTATATATAAGGGAAGAGGCCTGAATACTAGGGGGCTCCAGGAAACGCTGGAAAAACTCATGGGGAACACACAACTAAAGGCTTTCTGGGACAGATGATCCATTCTGGAATGCTGATTCACTGGAAGACCCCCAAGAACGTGAAATTCCCTGTTCAAGCATTGCCAAGTATGGACTTTTACCAAAGAGGTGGCTTCCCCTGTGCAGGTAAACTGGAGCAGCTACAGTTATGGGCCATACACACTATAAGATTTTCTGAAGACTTTTTCCTTTAGACTTACCAAAACCAGATAATATGAGGTCAAACCTAAACACTTTCAATTTGTATGCAATCAGGCAGGCCCTTGCACTACATAGAAAAGGTAAATCTGAAGGAAATCTAACCACAAAAGTTGGATAGTGTGTATCCAGCTTTATGATAGGGGTGTTAACGCATGTCATACATGTTTTGCCAAGTTTACAGGTAAAGTTGATTCAACTGCTCAAAACCTGGTCTGATGTTACTCAAGGGGTGTATGTGGGATCTTGGCATATTACTAAAGAACTTGGGCCCATAACCACAATATGGGGTCCTGTTAGGGCTCCCACCTCATCCCTTTAAACCAAGACACACATTAACCATTTAAGCCCTGGAGGATTTGGCTGCTAAAAGACCAGGGGGTATTTTGCGATTCGGCACTGCGTGACTTTAACGGACAATTGCGCGGCCGTGCGACGCTGTACCTAAACGAATTTGGCGTACTTTTTTTTCCCACAAACAGCGCTTTCTTTTGGTGGTATTTGATCACCTGTGCGATTTTTTTTTTTTTTTTTTTTTTTTTTTTTTTTTTTTTTTTTTTTTTTTTTTTTTTTTTTTTTTATCATGCGCTATAAACAAAAAAAGAGCGTAAATTTTGCAAAAATAACAATATTTTTCACATATTTTTTATATGAAATTCCCCCCCAAAAAAAATGTAAAAATCAAAATTTTTTTTAACATTTTCGGCCAATTTGTTTTATGCTACATATGTTTGGTAAAAAAATCGCAAAAAGCGTATTTTTATTGGTTTGCGCAAAAGTTATCGCGTTTACTAACAAAGGGAAAGATTTTTGTCATTTTTGTTGTTGTTTTTTTTAACGCGTAATGGCGGCGATCTGCGATTTTTTTTTTTTTTTTTTTTTTTTTTTTTTTTTTTTTTTTTTTTTTTTGCGACATTGCGGCGGACAAATCGGACCCTTGACTGACATTTTTGACACTTTTGGGGTGTTACCAGTGACATTTCTACAGTAATCAGTGCTATACATATGCACTGTTACTGTAAAAATACACTGGTAGTGAAGGGGTTAACTTTATTTCAGAGGGAGGGGCTGTGTGTGTCCCTAGGGGCATGATTCTTACTGTGATTGGCTGTGGCTTGAGCTGTAGGAACAATGATCAACGGTCCTACATTGTAGAACCGTGTGATCAGTGTTTCTACACAGGGGAGAATGACAGGTGGCTTGTTTACACAAGCCGCCTGACTTTCTCCCCCGACGATCGCCGAGTGACCGGCGGACATCGGGTCCGCCGGTCACACGCGCGCGGGGGGGGGGGTCCGGGAGCGCGCTCGCTCCCCAGAGCCTCACAGGCTAGCGAAGTAGACCTACGTTGCTCTGCCTGTGAGGGGCTGACTGCCGCAGTAAATATACTGTGAGCAGTCGGCAAGCGCTTAAGGTGGTAATTAAACTCACTTAGTGCCTTAAGCAGGCCATACACGATGCAAATTTTGAACAATTTATCGTGTGATAAACTCAAGCGGCATCATGTGAGTGTACCATCAATGTGATCCGAAAATCGTACTTCCAAACACTATTTTTTGTGCTCTTTTAACCACACCTCTACTGGACACACCCCCTACTGTTCTGTGTTTTGTTAGGTGAAATCATACAACTCCCCCCATTAATGATACGAAATTGGCCAATTTTCGCAAAAAAAACCCAACATGTTGGATATGTGAATTTTTGCTGTTGCACATACCACACTAACGATACGAAAATCGTTTGAATTCACTGGCAATTTCAATTTTCGGACAAAATTCACATCGTGTATGGCCTGCTTTAGGCCCCTTTCACACATACGGTCCGTTCAGTTCATCAGTTCAGTCACGTCAAAATGTATCAGTTTTTCATCCGTTTTTCGTCAGTTGTCGTCCGTTTTTCATCAGTTGTCGTCCCTTTTTTCATAGAGATACATTGATGTCCGTTTTTCATCCGTCAACGGATGGATGAAAAATGGACAGCATGTGTGAAAGGGGCCTTATGTGCATTATATTAGCCTCAGAACCTATGTAATAAATGTGTCCTGGTTTTAGGCCCCTTTCACACAGGCCGTTCAGAGCCGCCTGTCCGTTGTTTTTTTTTTTGGCGGATCTGAGCGGATGCCCCATGCATCTCTATGGGGCATTGGATGTCAGAGGAGACATGTTCGCTGACATCCGATCCGTCAAATCTGGACGGATGGAAACCCTATGTTCCATCCGTCCAGCGGAACGGATGAGAACGGACAGACGGTCCATTCCCATCCGATTCCCCCATAGAGAACAGCGGGGACTTGACAGCACACAGCACGGAGACAGAGCAGCCATCCGTCTGCTCAGCGGGGGATCGGCAGATCGATCCCCCGCTGAGAAAAACCGAGTCCGCCGACGGACTCCCCTGTGTGAGAGGGGGCAACCCTAGGTACTGTATGTGTAATATCACTACGACAGAGGATTATTTAACAAGACATGGAGGAAGAGGTAGTTGCCTTGAGTAATCGCAAGAAAAACCAGAAACCAGTCATTGGCGTTAGGTGACCTAAGTCTTTCGGTAGTGAGGGGGTCAGTGCTTTGACTCCCTCCCCAGCTGTCTGCCTCAGCCAGACACTGGGAGTGGACTAGCATTACTGAGATCTGTGGCCTGGTCACTGGGAATGGGAAGAGAAGATTTAAGTAAGGGCATGTTTGAGGTCCTCACTATGACCTTGGTGGGACCTGAGTTCCGCTGACTGGTGGAGTGCACAGAGGCCCGGCCTGTCCCTCCGAATGCAACACACACATCAGTATAAGTGTGTAAGACATGGGATGAAGCAGCTCAACAACTTGACCTCCAGAAGATTTACCCCCCCCCCCCCACCAATAGAGCTTTCTTTTGGTGGTATTTGATCACCACTGCGTTTTTCATTTTTTGAGCTATAAACCAAAAAAGACTGAAAATTTTGAAGGAAAAAAAAACTTTTTTTTTTTTTTTTTTTTTACTTTCTGCTCTAAGACATACCCAATATGAAAATGGTAAAAAAAGATCCCAATAAGCGTATATTAATTGGGTTACGCAAACGTTATAGTGTCTACAAACTATGTGATAGATTTGGAATTTTTTATTTGTTTTTTTTTTTATACTGGTAATGGTGGCGATCAGCAACTTCTAGCGGAACTGTGATATTGCAGCGGACATTCAGACACTTTGCCTGGAACCAGTTATACATATTGCATATTTTTAGCACTGACCATTTTACCTTACCCTCCCAACATTCTGAGCTGGGAACCAGGGACCCGGTCCCTATTAGTAAAAGTATGTGGGTGTAGGACACACCCCCTGTCACACCCCCTTAGAAAAAAATTATACATAAAAAAAAAAAAATGATTGGTTAACTCACAAGTGCTTTTTACCACTACTATTCCTTTATATTGGCTTTTGAAATTTACAAATGCAGCAAATTAGAAATTGGATGAAAGGTTTTTAGCACTTTTTGATAATTATTGCATTTTATATACAGCCTTATAGATCAGACCAAAATGAGGAGGAAAGAGGGACTTTATTCCAAATCAGGGATAGTCCCTCCACATCAGGGGCAGGTGGGGGCTATGCTGTAATGATGACACTGGCTAGGAAGGGGTTAATATCTAGGTCGATCAAAGAGTTCATGTGTGCCTAGCCAGTGTTTGTGTGTTAGCTGTGCACTGCTTTTACCAGGGGAAGAGATGGATTTTACTCCCTGCTTGGCAGAGACACAGAAGCCAACCCCCCCCCCCCCATGTCAGAACTGAGCTATTCCCTGTTTACCTAGCCATATCTCAATTCTCTGTGTATTGCTGATGATCAGCGTGGAATGCCCGGAACCCGCAGATCAGCTTCTGCTGTGCACGTGCGCCCCCTGCAGGCGGAAGACTGGAATCACGTTGTATACGTCATCCAGCGCACAGCTGCCATCCTGTAGCAGTAAAGCTTCTATAGGGCAGACGGCAAATGGTAAAGGTAGAACTCCAGATTTTGGGTACTGCACACATGTGGCTCATCTAAGTTGGGAGGACACCTTAGGCCCCTTTCACACTATCCGTCCGTCGGACGGACTCCGGTTTTCTCAGCGGGGGATTGAGCTGCCGATCCCCCGCTGAGCAGCAGGATGACAGCTCTGTCTCCGCGCTGTATGCAGAGACACAGCTGTCAGTTCCCCATGCATCTCTATGGGGGAAATCGGATGGGAACGGACCGTCGGTCTGTTCTCATCCGATCCGCTGGACAGATGGAAAATAGGGTTTCCATCCGTCCAGATTTGACGGATCGGGTCGGATGTCAGTGGACATGTCTCCGCTGACATCCGACGCCCCATAGGAATGCATGGGGAGACCGTTCAGATCCGCCAAAAAAGGAACAGGCGGATCTGAACGGTCCGCCTGTGTGAAAGGGGCCTTAATGTTTGACTCTTCACACGGCCGTGGCTCCCGCCTGGTTCTGGGCATTGGTGCGCACGCCTGCAGGCAGAGTGTTACCTCGTGTGCAAGGGTTAGTGACTCACTTCCACGCCTGGCATAGCCCAAAGAACCCACCCCAGGGTAGGCCTCCCATGTGACCCTTGCTTGGCACCCAACATGAAAGTAAAACATGGAGGCTGTGATGCCCACCCTGTCGCCCTACCCTTACATACAGACAATTGTTCGTATAGGCAGTTTTTTGGTACAGGTGGACCATCCTGGTAACCCAGGGATCCCCAAACTACGGCCCTCCAGCTGTTGCGATACTACATGTCCCATGAGGCATTGTACAATTCTGACATTCAGACATGACTAGGCATGATGGGAACTGTAGTTCCTAAACTGGAGGGCCATAGTTTGGAGACCCCTGTGTTAACCTCTTGAACCCCACACTAGTTTGCCACAACCTCATTCATTGCACTCCGTTGTGGGGTGACCCCCATGAGTCCAATGTTTTGTGTTGAGCAGGCAGTACTGCTTTGCTCAGGTGAGAGGAGGACGGTTTAGTTTCTACTAATAGAGCTGGAAATGTGTTTGGGAAAGCTTTATTTGGCGGGAATACTTTCCAGGTAAAGAGAAGGAAATGAGTTGCCATGAACATGACCTCCTGTGTATTCTGCCACTCTGATCATGACCCCCAGGGAGTGCGGCGCGCCCTGTCACCAGCAGGTGGCGCTCTGTACGAGGACGGCTCCCGTGTGACAGCTCGCACACGTTATACAGGGCGGTGAGGAGCCGTGTCCCGGTGTACACCCCGGCCGGGGAGGGTGGCACACAGATGAACTCTATGGTATTTCCTGTGTCCGCTCTGTGACACGCCGAGCCGAAACTTTACAAAGTGCTGGAAGGAGGAGGGGAGACGAGTCCTCCAGACAGGTCTGAGCTCTTCCGGCTCCATGTGTGTGTTCTGTCCGCAGGAGCAGCAGACTTCCCGCTGTGAGCCGCTCCGGGGCCTACGAGGACACCCCCATGGAGAAGTCACTGTGGGACAAGGCAGGTGGGTCTGTCCTACAAGAGTCCCTGTGTACCGATATTTATTTACAGCTGGTGACCGGAAACCCACCAAGGAATGACAGGGAGTCACCCAGGGGGACACGCATGTAGACCGGAAGTGGCTGCAAAGAGGCAGCAAGAGATCCTACTTTTGTCTATTTTTTTATAGTGTCACTAGGCTTTATTTAGAGGTGTGGTTGGGTACTAAAAACTGAACTGTGTTTTTGCCAACCTTCAACAGAGCCCCCCCCTCCCATAAAACCACTTACCCTCTGATAAGTTTACTCCCCCCTCCCCCCCAATGACAGGTTTTGTTTTGCGATTTGGCACTGCGTTACATAAACTGACAATTGCACGGTCATGCGATGCTGTACACAAAATTAATATCATTTTTCCCCCACAAATAGAGTTTTTTTTTATTGGCTATTAACAATAATATTGACAATTTGAAGAACACATTTTTTTTTTCTTTGGTTCATTGACGGACACAGCTCCTGATTCTTCATAACCATTGGGTTATTCCGCCCCCTACAGGAAGGAGTAGGACACTAGGCTTGACTACGCCTATGGGCAGTCCACGGGGGTATACTGCCACTCTCAGCTATAGGCACTGCCTAGTCAGGAGTAAGGACATAGTTCCTTGCTGGGATCTCTGGTCCTGGCAATTGTTTTCCTTTTTAGATGGAATTTTATCTTTGTTATTTTGTTCCTGTGGGAATCTATGAACTGCCAGACTGGGCGACGGACTGGATAATCTACATCCTTAGGGTCCCCCAGTGTGGTCAGCGAGTGCGTGCAAGCCTCAGCTCCGCACTAGGTCAGCCCCAGCATAGCCCCACTGGACAAGGGCTGGCCTGCGAGTTAACTGTATCACAAGGGTGCATACGACTTGGCCTAGGCCTGAGTCGCAGCGTTCCTCCTGGCCGACAGCCATCCACATCCAGATGGAGCGGGGGTCTGTCAGGAGCGGTGCCCACCCTGTTCCTGGTAGGGTAAGTAGCTGTCCCCCCTCTACCCCTGGAGGGTTTTGGGATGGACCTGGGACAGTGGGACCCCCTGAGTTCCCCCCCAAACCCTCCAATAATTCTGTGGGTCTTCAGGACCCCCCTCCCTAGGTGAGGTTATGGCTTTTGCCACATGTGCCTAGGGGGGTTTGTCTGGAGTTGCTGCTGACCGTATTTTTCCTGGTGCACAGTGGGGGGTTGAGCAGGCTTCCCCACTACCATGGGAGTTGATGACTAGGGCAGGGATGTCCCCTGGGCTCACTGCTTCACTTGTTGGGCTGGGGGAGCGGATGGTTTGGCATCTGTGACTCACGTAGCCGGATCCGGCCCCTAAATTTAGGCCGCGACTTTGCAGCCTACTGGTCGGGAACTATTTGGGGCGGCCCCAGTGAGGGTGGTTAAAGCCACTACCCCCTGTTTGGGAATCCACCCTCCCCTCTCCTGCCCTTGGGTGTTCAGCTCTGCGGAGGCTCGCGCCCAGGTGGCTGGGCATCCACAAAAATTTAGGGCGCGGCCTACCAGGCCATGTGTCTAGCTTGGCACCTCCCTTGGAAGGGGTGGCGTTGTGGGGGCAGTTTAATTTTTGATGACAACCATGCCACCATTATTGTGGAGGGCACCTATCCCTTTCAGCGCTGGGGGACCATTAGGATACCCTGTCTGTGCATCCGCGTCACAGCGGGCCTTTAAGGGGGCTATATCTTATTGTGCGGGACCCTATGGAGGGGCTCAGAGGGCAACCCCCCGTTGTTTTTTTGCAGGGTCCAGTAGTTGGTTAATTCGTGGACTCTGGGTGTGCATCCCCCTTGCGGGATCTCAGGGGACGACTCTCCCCTGATTGTTATGTTTTTCCGGGTGACCTTAGTATATAGCGTCCACCACCCTCCCCTGCCTCATCTGTCCATCAGAGCCTGAATCTGTTTCGGCCGCCGAGGGCGTGAGTCAGCCTACTGAATACTTAGACAGTGAGGAGGTTTCCTCTGCTTCTCTAGCTGTGCATGAAAAAGCCCCGGTGGATGCACGGATTGTGTCAGAGCGTGACATTTTTTAAACATGGCGATGATGCTGCGTCAGAGGCGCTGGTCTCTTTTGGCACCACAGGTCCTCCACTGTGGCAGGGCTGTTCCCTTTTCCCGTTTACTTTGACAACATTGTCACATAACAGTATGGTGGTCCAAAACACACCCTAAGCGTTTTGCTGTGCGATATCCTTATAAGGATTCCTTGCTTACAAAGGGGACGGTCCCTCCTGAAGTGGACTCTCCAGTTTCCAGGCTAAAAAAAAAGCTACCTTACTTCGGTTGAGGAGTCCTTGGCTTTTAAAGATCCTAGGTGTGTTTCACTATGGCTGGTTCGGCTTAGCCTGGTATTTACTATTGCCCTGGTGTCGTAAACTCTGACGAGTAGGCTAAACTTTACGTGGGGACCTGGAGGGAAAACTGCTTCCCCCTGCCTTTGCAGAGCTGGTGGATAAGTTGATCTAGGGCAGGGGTCTTCAAACTATGGCCCTCCAGTTGTTCCGAGACGAGAACTAAAGTTCCCATCATGCCTAGTCATGTCTGTGAATGTCAACATTTTACAATGCCTCATGGGATGTGTAGTTCCGCAACAGCTGGAGGGCCGTAGTTTGAGGACCCCTGATCTAGGGGCTACAGTTTATCTGTGATGCCTCTATGGATGCGGCTCCTTTGCTTTTAGGCTGTCTGACTCTGTATCAGCAGTGGTCCTTAGGCATCTTATCTGGCTGACCATGCTGGTCTGCGGACCAGACTTCTAAGAAGGCCTTATCTGATCTCTCCTTTGTGGGGGATTGCCTGTTTGGAGCTTCCTTGGATGACCTCATTAGTAGATGTGGGCCATTCTTCTTGGCTTAGAAGAGGCCTTTTTTCATCTCTCAAGGGATAAATGTCCTTCAGGGCCTCCCCTGGAGATTCAAAGAGGACCTGGTTTGGCAAGTCCGTATCGTCTGATTTATGCCTTTCCCTCTCTCCAACTTCTGCCAAGGCTCCTGGGCAGAATAGAGGCAGCAAGGGATTCTGGTCTTTCCAGTGGCTCCAGACTGGCATCGCTGGTCTTGGTACGCCGATGTGGTATGGCTGGTCGTCAGTGCTCCTTGGAGACTTCTCTCAGGGAAGATCTGCTGTTCTAAGGGCCAATCTTCCATCCTGCTTTACAGTCGCTGGTTTTAATGGCTTGGCTGGTAAAAGCCTTGTACTGAAGGATAGAGGTTTGTCTGAATCGGTGATCCCTACTCTGTTAAAAGGTTAGAAAATCTACCTCTAGGAAGATCTACCATCGTACTTGGAAGACGTACGTTTGCGTGGTGTGAATTTTTTGGGGTTCTCCCTCGCTCCTTTTTGGGTGGCTTGGATCTTGGCTTGGATCTTGGCTTTCCTCCAACGGGCGGTTGAGCAGCGCTTGGCCTTGAGTACCATCAAGGGCCAGGTTTTCGGCCTTGGCGGTTTTCTTTCAATGTCTATTGGCCACACGTTTCTTGGTGCATACCTTTTTTATCCAGGGAGCTCGACATTTGTATCCAGTGTGGTTTTCATTACCACCGTGGGTCCTCATACTGGTGTTGCCAGTTATCCAGGAATTTCCCTTTGAAAATATCGGGAGGTTCCCCTGCTTACGTGGTCCCAGAAGGTGGCTTTTTTGGTGGCTATTACTTCTGTGTGCAGGGTGTTAAAGCAGGCGGTGTTGTCTTATTGTTCACCTTGCCTCTGTGGGTTTACAGAGCTAAGGTAGTTCTTCGTCCCTGTCCATTGTTCCTTCTAAAGGTCGTCTCTGATTTCTATTTGAATGAAGACCTTGCGTTGCCTTCCCTGTGTCTAGGGATGCACCGAATGTTCGGCAACCGAACATTATTCGACCGAAAATAGAAAAAAATAGCACTTTCGGTGTTCGGCCGAATAAATTTGTGCCGAACAATGTCAGCGGCGGTCACTAAATGGCGGCCCGCGCAATGCTTCCGCCCGGACCGCGAGCCCGCTACCTAGGAGTCCTTCAGTCCCCTTCCTCATTGCAGCTCCCGGCTCCCTGCTCACACGCCGCCGGTGTCCTGTCCGGCCGCGAGTAGGGGGTGTGACGTCAAGCGCACGTCCCGCCCCCTGCTCCTGACTGCGGCTCCTTCACACTCGGTCCAGCGAGTGTGACACTATGTGCATGCCCCGCCCCCCTGTTCGCGGCTTTTGGCTCTGACCTGGCTGCAGTTCAGGTATGTGGAGCACATTTGGGGGAGAATACGGTAGCTGCACAAGCATTGGTGTGCAGACTGGCATATTTTGCCATATGTTGCCACTTGCCATGCTCATTAGAGTGCCCTATAAAGTGCCCCTTAAAAAAAAGAAAGAAAAAAAATGTGCCCAACAGAGTGCTCCCTTGACATAAAATGTGGCCATCAGCGTGCCCCTTATTTTATGCTAAGGGACATGCTGATGAGCATATTTTATGTTAAGGGGCACTCTGATGGGCATATTTTATGTTAAGGGGCACTCTGATGGGCATATTTTATGTTAAGAGCAACGCTGATTTAAATGTTTTGTTTTGCCCATCAGAGTGCCCCCTAACATAAAATGTGCCCATCAGTGTGCCCCCTAACATAAAATCTGCCCATCAGCGTGCCCCCTAAAAATTGGCAAAATAAATGGAAAAAATGCGAAACCCTGCGTTCGGTATTCGGCCTTCGGCCAAGCATTTCATTATTATTCGGCTTCGGCCAAGAATTTCATTTTGGTGCATCCCTACCTGTGTCCCAGGCCTAAACATCCTAAGGCACAGGTGTCAAAACACAAGGCCCGCGGGCCAAATGCGGCCCCCTAGGCCATTTCATGGGGCCCTCGCACCTCTCTCGCAGCTGCCGCACCCCCCTTGTCTCTGCCCCCATCTTGTCCCAGTAGTTGGCAGAAGAGACTACAGGACTCCTTTGCCCGATCCTGCACTCCTCTGTGCAGCTGCAGAAAGGCTTTTCTTTGCCCACCCCACCCCCCCTTTTTAGCAGTCCGCAGCAGAGAGGAGGGCAGAACTCCTACAGATCCTGCACCTCTGTGCAGTCGCAACACCACCTTGCCTCTGCCCCCCTCTGGTCTCTGCATTCAGCAGATTGTCGAAGCTGACTCCAGCCCTCCCCTGGTTCTCCTTCAGACCCTGCACTTGTTCCCAGATCCATCTGCATCTTTTTCCTGGCAGCAGCACAAGGTAAGGGGTGCACTGTGATGTAAGAAAGGGTGGGTGACTCTTGACATCACATGTAAGGGGGGCGTGGGGTGCTCTGGACATCTAATCTTTCAGATATAACCGGCCCTTTGAGGGTGACCATAATGCTGATGTGGCCCGAGATGAAATTGAGTTTGACACCCCTGTCCTAAGGAAATTACTCTGCATTCCCTGGATGTGGTTCAGGCAATCAGGGTGTACCTGGCAGCTACGGAGTCTTTGAGGAAGTTAGACTCACGGTTGGACCTCAAAGGGTTGCCTGCTTCTGCTGCGACAATTTCCAGATGGATCAGACAGTGATTCAGGCCTATTCAATTAGGGGTCAGGTTCCTCCTTTCCCTGTTAATGCGCACAGTCATTGGTGCTGGTCGTCTTTGGACACTTTTTCAAAGTTTTATAAAATGTTGGCATCTGCGGATGCTTCTTCTGGCTGTAAGGACTTCCAGGCTGCTGTTTAGACGACCTGGTGTTTAAAAAAAAAAAAAAAGATAAAAGGGATAAATTTAGAAAAAAAAATTTAAAGTGAACCCCCCGCATCCCTCTGCGCTCGTGAGCAGAAGCGAATGCATACCGAAGGCACGCACATGTAAACTGTATTCGCACCCCATGTCAGGTATCAGTGGAAACGTTGAAGTGAGAGCAATCATTCTAGCATCAGACCAACTCTGTAACTTTAAACGTGTAAAGGCATATAAAGTGTTGCCTTGGAAGATTTGCACCATAGATTGCCATTCCACAAGCGTGTGCAATTTTAAAGCTTGACATGTTAGGTATTTATTTACTTGGCATTTCCTCATCTTTTACATGTTACAAAAACTTTTTTTTTTTTGACCAAAAAAAATTGCATTTGCAAAACAGTTGCACAAATACCGTGTGACATAAAACAATGATCGCCATTTTATTCCCTAGGGTCTGTGCTGAAAAAAAGTATAGTGTTTGGGGGTTCAAAGTCCTTTTCTAGCAAAAAATACTGATTTAAAGTGATTGTAAGTTTTCTTTTTTTTTTTTTTTTTTGTATTCCTATAAAAATACCAAACATGTTATACTTACCTGCTCTGTGCAGTGGTTTTGTACAGGGCATCCCGGATCCTTCTCTTCTCGGGGTCCGTCTTTGGTACTCCTGGCCCCTCCCTCCTGTTGAGTGCCCCTGCAGCAAGCAGCTTGCTATGGTGGCACCTGAGCGGAGTCACAGCTCCGTGTATCCATCCAGACACAGAGCTGTGGTTCGGCCCCGCCCCCTCTCTCTCTTCATTGGCTAACTGACTTTGACAGCAGTGGGAGCCAGTGGCGCTAAAATAGGATTAAATATGGAGCTGCGCTTATCAAAGCAATACATTTATTAGAGATGTGCAGTGAATAAATGAGTTAGATAACTGTTGAGAAATCTTGTGTAAATAAATGTGAAAATTGGTGCATAAAATCCAAAAGATATGATATTAAACTCAAATATAAATAAAAATAATTACTAAAAGTATATGTGATTATGACACAGTTGTGGATAAGAGCCCATTCACATTAGCATGACTTGTCAGCCTGACAAGTCGCGGTCCATTGATTAGCACAGGACCCGTTCTAATAGGAGCGACACAAGTCGCTCCGACTTAGAAAAAGGGTCCTGTACTACTTTGGGGCGACCTGGGAGCGACTTGCATAGACTTCCATTATGTGAAGTCGCGGTGCACGCGACTTCACAGGTCTCCCCCCCCCCCCAAAGTTGTGTCGCCTCAATGTGAATGGGCTCTAAATCATATTGCACTTAGGAGTGATAAAAGATGCTTAAATAAACGTTCATTCATGTGAATCATGTGCCGCAAACGTGAACACGCAGAAGCTGTGGTCAGTGAACAAATGAATATGTGACTCCAGCACTGAATGATAGGAGATGAATCAAACACTCTTCTGGGTGTTACACCCTTACCTTACCTTACTAAGGGAACCTTAGCTTACTAAGGGAACAGCATGTGATGGATCTCTGACAGTCCTGAGGTTAATACAGGGTGGAGGCTGTGACATCCTGAGATCTCCAGATTAAGCAGAGTACAAGCAGAAGAGACTCGTCTAGTGTAGTATTTTTCACAATTTTTATTAAGATAAAAATAGTAACTCACATTTAAATCTATGGTAACCGGCAGGTTACAGCCATATAACGATATCTGTGTATCTCGAGCCATCCGTTGGCTGCACTTCCGGGTTTGCCTATCACGTGACATCCCAACGCGTATTGTCACTGTGTCTCAGCCAATCAGGAGGGAGAGTGCCAGACAGCCGAGGCACTCGTGGACATCGCTGGATCGAGAGGAGACTGCTGCACACAGAAGGTTTTTTATCTTAATGCATTAAGATAAAAAAAAAACCCTTGACTTTACATTCCCTTTAAACTAGTAAACCAAGTGCCAGAAAAAGCCTGCTCTTCTAGTGGTTAAAAAAAATGAAGAAATAAAAAAACTAATCAGTGTGATGCATCGACAATGCACTTGTCCAGTCGGACCACATCGCACACCAGCCACCGTGTTAAAAGGCAGTGAAGTGAGTGGAAATCCCTTCAAAGTGAGAGGGAATCGCCACTTGTTACCAGAACTAGTGTTCCCATTGGAGGGATTCCCCTCTAGTCCTGTTCCAATGTCAACCCATAATGTGGGATTTTCTTTTACTTTCAGTCTCGGTGAGAATGGTGAACAGGACAAATGGAGAGGATGAATCTCCCTAATGGGGGGCACAGACAGCAGTAAAACCAGACCGGCGTTCTATTCTAATCCCTCCTCACTCTAGCCAAAAAAAACCTGACTAAGGCTTCCGCCGTCTGATCGTTCTTAAATAACTAAGGGGCAGGGTCACCTGATAGTCACCCGGTGACCCCGCTCCCTTGTGATATCAACATGGCATGTCCTTGGGAGATTATGTCACAAGGGGTCATGACTCGCTGCTTAGTTTAGAACTTTCAGATGGTAGAAGCCTCACTTGGGTGCAGAGCTTTTTTTTTTCTCCATTTGCTGGCAAATCTGTTTACATTCAGCTGTCCTTGTTTTGTGAACACCATTGTTAGGAAAGGGTGAACACCATTGTTAGGAAAGGGTTAAAAATAAAGTGAAAAATGGCTTAGTCGCACTAATATGGACACAGATGCGACTTCAGTGCGATATACATTAATCTGAGAGATAAATGGCAGTGAAGTCAAGAAAAAGGAATACATGAATTTTTCAAAAAAGCACCACTTCAAGTCGCAGCGGTTAAGACAGAGCCATAGAAATGCATTCGGTGCAATTTGGAAATTGCATGTTACACCTAAAGTCGTACCAGTGTGAACGAGAGCTTAATGCCCCGTACACACGCACCGATTGTCGGCCGACCGTTCGGCCGTCTTTTGTCCGGTGCTGTTGTGTTGGTTGAAATGTGCTCAAGACTGCACACGAATTTTGTCGGCCAACAACAACCAACTGCAGAAGTGATGTCATGTGATGGTTTACTTTTCGTGTGTTTTTTCTTCTCCTGAGCATGCCCAGTCTTGATCTTCACATTTTTGTCGGCCGAAATCTGTACTGACTGACGAACAATCGGCCGTTCTTTGTTGGCCAACAAAAATTTTATAGCATGCCCGTGAGATTTTGTTTGGCCGAAAAGTCGCAGTCGGTTGTCGGAAGCATCATACTAACAAGCCGACAATCGGCCGATCGGACGTTGGCCGAACATTTACGGCCGACAATCGGTGCGTGTGTACGGGGCTTAAGGGAATAAAAACAAGGAGCGTTATGAGTGTTCAGTGGTTTTGTTTTTTTCTGCTCCTGGAGGGGTGTTAAACTGTGTTCCTCCAGCAGTTGCAGAACTACAAATTTGTAAGCTTGTAATTGTCAACCAAGTAAGAAAATCGAAACACCTGCTAGAATGGGTTATAGGTGGGTAGGAAAATAGTGTTTTTTTTTTCCTAAAGTTGGCCTTTTTAGGTTAGTTAAATATTAGAAGTATTAGTAGTAAAAAGTTCTATCTGCAGAAGATCAAGCTGTGGTAATTGTGGACAAATGTTTTAAAATAAAATACTTGATCTAGTAGGATTAAGGGCTATAGAAAGCCTTACAAAGTGACAGCCATTGCCTTACTTCTTAAAGCCTTTCAGTATTCAGAGGCAGAAATGAAGAAATGTTGGCTGTATGATTGATCGGTTTCCAAGTGCTTGTCGTCATCTTATGCCCCATACACACGTGCAGATTATCTGAAGACTTTTGTCTGCAGACTTACCAAAACCATATAATATGAGGTCAAACCTAAACACTTTCAATTTGTATGCAATCCGGCAGGCCCTTGCACTACATAGAAAAGGTAAATCTGCAGACAAAAGTCTTCAGATAATCTGCACGTGTGTACGGGGCATTAGCCTTCATTTCTCTATAAGATAAAAATTTGCCAGCCTACTTAAACAGGAAGTCCAGTGTGTGTCCCCCCCCCCCCCCTGAAAATTAAATGCATACTAGCACATTGTGACACTTGCCTCCAAACGAAGCCCTTGTCATCCCCGCTGGAGGCTGCATCCATTTTCAGCCGTCTTCCTTTCTGGTCTGCGGACTCTGGCTAATCTACTGGCCTGGAGTGGCGTGACGTCACTCCTGCATAGGAGCCGCAGGTCATGGCACGGGCAGACGTTTCTTCAGAGCGCATGCGCCGAAGACGTCATCATCTGCATGCAATGTAAATATCTCAAACTGTCTAAGTTCAGGAGATATTTACAGTACCTATAGGTAAGCCTTATTAAGGGTAAAAGTTAAAAAAGGTGAGTTTACAACCACTTTAAGACTGAAGTGGCTGAAGACCACTTAAAGTGGAAGTAAACTCCCCTGCCCAACTTTACTGCATGTAAAGCATTTTATAATCCCTCACATGTAGGTGGCTGTAAAAGTGTTACCAACTGCGCAGTTTAGGAGATATCACCATTGTCAGTGACGTTACTCGCGCACGGCACACTTTGTCCCTCACGGCACACTCAGCAAGACGTCAGGCTGCATCTATGTGGCGTGCCTCTGATGGCTCCAAGGCATTACAATCCCGCGAGATCCGGCGTTCTTGAAACACCCCATGTGCCCAGCTACGTCATAGGGGTGTGAACAGTGACATTCTTTAACACAGGGAGGATATTTGCATGTTTACTCTTATTGGTTTGCCAGGCTTTGCCGCCAAGTAGAGCTGCACAATTAACCACTTTACCACCGGAGGATTTTGCTGTCTTCCGTCCAGGCCACTTTTTGCGATTCGGCGCTGTGCGACTTTAACTGACAATTGCGCGGTCGTGCGACGCCGTACCCAAACGGAATTTACGTCCTTTTTTCCCACAAACAGAGCTTTCTTTTGGTGGTATTTGATCACCTGTGCGATTTTTTTTTTTTTTTTTTTTTTTTTTTTTTTTTTTTTTTTTTTTGCGGGACTGCGACATTGCGGCGGACAGATCGGACCCTTGACTGACATTTTTGACACTTTTGGGGGTACCAGTGACATTACTGCAGTAATCAGTGCTATAAATATGCACTGTTACTGTAAAAATGACACTGGCAGGGAAGGGGTTAATGTATGCCTGGTGCTTACTGACGTGTAGGGGGGGAGGTGACTGAGTGAGTCATGGACAGATCGGATGTCCAGCTATGCTGAACACTCCGATCTGTCACTCCCTGTCACTATGGAGATCCGCCCGCTGTGTTTACACACAGCGGGCGGATCTCCAGACTCTATCCCCGACGATCGGGTAAGAGCAGCGGCGATCGCCGCTGCTCCTCCCCTGGCCCGACTCCCGCTGTGAATGAAAACAGCGGGAGCGAGCCTCCGGCGGCGCGCAAGCGCCGCCCAGAAGGGGGAGTGTCTGACGACGTAGTACTACGTCGTCAGACGATAACGAGCCACTCTGCCGCAGTAATATTACTGTGAGCGGTCGTAAAGTGGTTAATCGTTAAAAAATCGCGATCTCGATTAATCCCCCGGACGATCTTAAACTGCATGTCCTCGATTCTTACTGAGCCGTTTTCTGCTCACCTAGACCCGGTTCACACTTCTGCGAGTGCCGGGTTCGCATGTAATGTCGGAGCGCACTGCTCCGACATGACATGCGATCAGCTGTGCGGTGCGAGTTTAGCCATACAGTTTGTATGGCTAAATTCGCATCGCACCCGGTGCAAACACGCACAGGAGGCATTTTTGCAGCCGCATCAGGATCGGATCGCACAGCGGTTCACACTTGTGCGATCCCATCCTGTGCGAACTGCACGATCGCACTGCGATATGCGATCAAACTGGGGGTGTCGTTAAGATTACATTGACACCTCCAGCGTATCGCATATGGCAGTGTGAACTGCCGGGGGTGCGTGTGCGATGCGGGAAAAGGCTGCGAATTCGCAGCCTTCCCGCATCGCATATATGTGAACCGAGCCTCACAGCTGTAAAAAAAAAAAAAAAAAAGTCTTCGGCAAATGTTTATCAACATTGTTAAAGCTGCTAGATAAGTATAAACAAAATGCTTTACAATGTATCTTTTCCATCTTTAGATCAAAGGAATGAATTTCCGGCTGTAAGGGAGAGCAGTTTAACCTCTTAAAGTATTTTTTGCTAGAAAATTACTTGGAACCCCCAAACATTATAATTTTTTTTTTTAGCAGAGACTCTAGAGAATAAAATGGCGATCATTGCAATCTTTTATGTCCCACGGTATTTGTGCAGAAGTCTTTCAAACGCAGTTTTTTGGGGAAAAAATACAAGTTAGCCCAATTTGTTTTTTTTATATAATGTAAAAGATGATGTTGGGGGGGCGTGGTCTGGACATGGCCGGCTGAGGACGTCTTTCTGCTGAGCTCCGTGCCTTTCCTCCCCAGCCCGACTAAAATCAGCCTTGGCAGTGAGATATGCGGACGTCCAAGAAGAGGAAAACCAAGGGGACCTCTGGAGGAGCCGGGACATCGGTGAAGTCGCGTCCCTCGGGGGAGATACAGCGCTTTTTTGTGGCTTCCCAACCCTCTTCTCCCGTGGGCAATATGGCGGCGGTGGAGAGCCCTGGGCCATCTGGCGGGAACGACATGGCGGCCTCCCCTGCGTCCTCAGCAGACACAGCTCTGACCACTCCTGCAGCCTTCCGCCCGTTGCCGACCGGCATGGTTCCATCGCTGGGCATGGACGAGGAATTGCGGACTATTTTACGTTCCCTGCCTAGCACGCGGGACATTGAATCTATTGTCGGCCGCCTGGAGGCCGCGCACCGGCGGGAGGTGCAACAAGTGCGGAAGGAGGTGCAACAGGTGGCGGACAGGGTGTCCTCCGGAGAAGCGGCGTTGTCCGCTATGGACGCTCGCCTTCTGGCTGTGGAGCGGACCCAGGCAGCACACAGGGACACTGCTATGGCCATGCAACTTCACATGGAGGACATGGAGGACCGCAGTCGGCGGAACAATGTCCGCCTTAAAGGGATTCCTGAAGCTACAGGACTGGAGGACTTGGCGGCGTCCGTGACGGCGATCCTTGGCATTCTGTTGGGTGACTCTCTCCCCCCAAACCTGGAGTTCGATCGAATCCACCGGGCCCTGGGCCCCCGGTCACCGGATCCGGAACGCCCACGGGACGTTGTGTGCCGTTTCCACCGTTATTCGCACCGGGAGCTGGTGATACGGAAGGCCTGGGAGGCGCGCACAGTGGACTTTGATGGAGCACGGATCCGGATCCTCCCGGACCTCTCGAGGGCCACATTGTACCGGAGGGCGCTGCTTCGCCCTGTCCTGGACATGACTCGCAGGGAGGGAGCCACCTACCGCTGGGGATACCCGCTAGCCCTGACTGTCCGGAAGTCTAACACCTCATTCACCTTACGCTCCCCCTCGGACTTGCCAGCCCTCTTTGCCTTCCTGGGGGTGCAGCCGGTGCAGGTCCCGGACTGGCTGGTACTCCTCCCGCGCCCGTCGGATCGCCGGGGCAGGAGCCCCGCTGGCGGTGATGCACCTCTTCCTCCTCGACCACAGCGACAGCGGCAGCGCTCGAGTGCCTCGGTGGCTCCCAGGGAGGACTGAGCTTCTTCCACTACGGAACTGTGCGCTGTGTGAGTACTTATCCCCCCCCCGGTTTGGCCCCTACCCCCTCCATCCCTTCCACGCGCTGCTGGTGCCCGACCTGCATTGACTTCCCACTGCCCCACTGGTGCTGTTTACCCGCCCCCCTCTCCGGTTTACCCACGAGGCGTTTTTTGCCCGAGCGCCCGCACTGACCCCACCGCCTCAGGATGGCCTCCCCTGCCATGAACTGCCGGAACCCCGTGGCGTGTGGTGCGCTCCGCGAGCCGGTTGTAGCGGGAGCCTGGGGGTATCCCATCCCCCTCATCTGGACTGTTCTACCGCTGCCTGCTCTGGCCCTCCCGCCGCCTCGTGACCCTGGGCTGAAGTCCTCTGTGGGGGGGGTTCCCGTGGGATCCCGGGACCCCTTCACCTGCGATGGATAATGTCTCTGATGGACGGGGGGGGGGGGGGGTGGCGGGTGGGGGAGCTGGGTGCTGGGATGGGGTCCGGGGTCCGCGCGGCGGCCGCGGGCTGCGCAGTTTTACTCAGGGTTCCTGGTTGTGGGGGGACTGTGGACGTATGCTTTACTCGGCTAGGCGGGGTGGGGTGTGTGGGGAGGGCGGGGGGAGATGGTGGACTTTGGTGGACGCTGGGTCTTTGCGGGTCTGTGGATTGTGGGGGGGGGGGGGGAGGGGGGATGCCATTGTTACTGTTCCTTATACTGCAATTTAGAGTTTACATTTAAGTTTTGGTTTTTTGCTGCTGATTTGAATGTCTGTGGTCCTGGAGCGGCCCTCTGGGATGCCTTGTCTCGGGGCGGTCTCCGGGGTCTCTCCATGTGCTGCTTATCAGAGGCCTCCATGACGGCCCCCTTGACTGTTTTACTGCCTCTGTCTCCCTCTCAACGCTGCCATCTCCTGGTAATGGGCTGGGTGGGGGCCGGAGACAGCGGTTCGAACCGTGCCTGATCTACCCACTTCCCCCCATAGGCCTGCACTTGTGTACCCCTACGGGTCTCTGAGTGCCTGGTGGCTTAGCTGCCTTTAGCTAGAGGGGGGTGGTACTTACCCCGACCCCTCTCTCTTTTCGTTTCTTCTCTTTCTCTTATCTGTCTGTCTCTCGTTGTCTTTCCTATTGTCGGATCCATCTCCTTCCTGACCCCCCCCCCCCCGCTCCCTTGGTGTTGTTCCCTCTTTTTTTTTTTTTTCCCCTTGCCATGGACGAGCTCACTGTGGTCTCCCTTAATGCCAAGGGGCTCAATGTCCCGGAGAAGCGCAAGGTCCTTCTGAACGACCTGCATCGCCGGCGGGCTGATATCGCGTTTCTCCAGGAGACGCACTTTCGTACAGACCGTATTCAGAGACTGACTAATAGATTCTACCCTAATTCATATCATTCCACGCATGCGGCTGCCAAGTCGAGGGGGGTGTCCATTCTTGTGGCTGCCAGGGTGCCCTGGACCTGCCAGGACTCCCTGCTGGACCCCAATGGTCGCTATGTGTTCTTGCGAGGTACTGTTGGGGAGACTGTGGTGACGCTCGCGAGCGTCTATGCACCGAACGACGGACAGGACGTGTTCATCGCCCGGGTCCTCAAACGACTGGCCTCCTTCCAGATGGGACAGTTGATCTTGGGCGGCGACTTCAACGTCCCGCTGTCCCCGGGGTTGGATACCTCCTCCGGCAGCTCTTCGGTGTCCCACGCTGCCCGGAAGCGGATTCTTCGTGCTCTTCATGATTCGCAACTTGTCGACGTATGGAGGATGCAGCACAGTGGGGAGCGGGACTACTCCTTCTTCTCGCCACCCCACAGGCTGTACTCCAGAATCGACTATTTCCTGATCCCGCATGGACAGCTTCACGCAGTGATAAACTCCACGATCGACACGATGACCTTCTCCGACCACGCACCAATCTCACTTGTATATAAACTATCTGAAGGGACACGGGGTAGGACGCGCTTCTGGCGTCTAAGTGACTCCCTCCTCAACAACGAGGAAGTCCGGACGGACGTCCTGAAGGAACTTACTGAGTTCTTTCGCACCAACACAGCGGAAGACTGCGACAGGGGGATTATATGGGAGGCCCATAAAGCGGTCATTCGCGGGGTGTTTATGAAGCATGGGGCTCGGCTCAAGAAGCAGAGATCGCAACAGTTACAGCGCCTCTTGGAGGCGATCCACAAATTGGAAACCTCCCATAAGCAACGTCTAGACAGGACGGAGGAACAGGAACTATTTGTACTACGTCGTCAGGCGCAGGACCTTATGTTTTCCAGGGCCAGGGCGGATCTCCAGAGGGCGCGCCATGCCTTTTACATGGAGGGGAACAAATGCGGGAGGCTGCTGGCAGCCTCGGTCAAGGCGCAAAGACTTGCGTCTTACGTACCCCGTATTCAGCCTCCGTCGGGGGGTGCGGCTACGTTGCCCGAGCAGATCGCGGGCGAATTTCGGAACTTCTATGCCTCCCTGTACAACCTCCCGGACCGTGGGGGAGCCTCGCCCGTTGTGGAGGACTACCTGGCCTCGGTGGACCTCCCGTCCCTGGGGGCAGAGGCCAGAGATGAGCTGGAGGCCCCTATTACCTTGCTGGAGCTTCAGGCGGCGGTGGGCGCGTTGCAGGCTGGGAAGGCCCCGGGTCCTGATGGCTTTACCCTGCCTTACTACTCCACTTACATGGACGTACTTGGGCCTCACTGGGTGACTTGGCTCAATTCGCTGGGCAGAGGGGAGTCGTCCTTCCCCCCCGACACGCTTAGAGCTCATATTTCGGTTTTGCCCAAGGACGGAAAGGACCCCTCTTGCTGTGGCAGCTACAGGCCCATTTCTCTGCTGAATGTGGATCTGAAGGTGTTTACAAAAATTCTGGCCAATCGCCTCAGCCAACATATGCCGCATTTGGTCCATTTGGATCAAGTGGGCTTTATTCCCTCTCGGGAGGCGAGGGACAACACCTCCAAGGTCCTGAGCCTTATCCACGCAGCCCAGACGTCAGGCACACCCTGCGTTCTACTTAATACGGACGCGGAGAAGGCGTTTGACCGCGTCAACTGGCGGTTCATGCTTTCCACATTGAGGGCAATGGGCTTCGGTGACAAGTTGATGTCTTGGATAGGGCACATTTACTCCTGCCCATCGGCCCAAGTGAAGTGCAACGGGATACTTTCTAGCCCTTTCCACATTTCAAATGGCACCCGGCAGGGCTGTCCCCTGTCCCCGTTGCTGTTCGCGCTCTCTCTTGAGCCGCTCTTGGGCAGAGTGCGGGCCAATCCGGACATCTCGGGCATTCGGATTGGGGACTTGGAGTGTAAGGTGTCGGCCTACGCCGACGATATGCTCTTTTCCATTTCGAACCCGGCGATCTCGGCACCCAACCTAATGAGGGAATTGGACCTGTACGGCCAGTGCTCCAATATGAAGGTGAACTTTCACAAATCCGAGGCTTTGGGGGTGGGCGTCCCGGCCCCCCTACTGACGCACTTGTCCTCTACGCTGCCCTTCAAGTGGACTCGGGGTGTCCTGACATACCTTGGGACCCAGATTTCATCGGATTTGTCCAAGATATACGAGTTGAACTTCCCTCCCCTCCTGGCCCGTATTCGTGGCCTGCTCCAGACCTGGAATGTCGGTCTTCATTCCTGGTTCGGACGGTGCAATTTAATAAAAATGATGATTCTCCCTAAGATCTTGTACCTACTGCATGCTTTGCCGGTGCGGATCCCGACCTCTTTCTTTACTCAAACCCACAGTGTATTTTTGAAATTCATCTGGGCTCAGGGGAGGCCTAGGCTGTCTCGTGCCCAGCTGACTTTACCGAAACACTCGGGGGGCCTGGCCCTTCCGGATGTTGCTAAATATCATCTTGCGGTCCACCTAGGCCGGCTGATTGACTGGAGGAGACATAGCGAAGGCAAATTGTGGGTGCAGTTGGAGCGGGGGCAGTCGGTCGCTTCCCTGGAGGGTCTGCCATGGATCAGGGGGGACCTGCCACGGGACCTTCGGGAACACCCGACGATAGGCGTGACGCTTGCGACAGTTCGTCGCGCTTTGTCCCACCCCTCCATTTCCACACAGACGTCCCCGCTTTACCCGGTTCTGGGGAACCCGGAGTTCTCCCCGGGGCTGAAGGAAGCGGCATTTCGCGGACTGATGTCCCGGGGCGTTTCCCAAGCCACTCACTTCCTCAGGGGGTCTCGGTGGCCAACGATAGAGGAGCTGATGTCGCCTAGCGGCCCCTTTGTGCTGGGGTTCTGGCATGCAGCCCAAGTACACCACTATCTTCGCTCCCTGCCGGATCCATCTTCTTTCTCCAGAGATCTCACTCCGTTTGAGGAATACTGCGTGGGGAGCGGGAACCTACCGGGCACGCTGTCTAAATCGTACAGCCTGCTGATCTCCCCGGGGGAAGACTATGTCCTGCCGGGGCTGGCCAAGTGGGAACGGGATCTACGGCTGCACCTTACTCCGGCGCAGCGCCTCAAGGTGTATACCCTGGCTTTGAAGACCCCGACCTGCGCGAAATTGCAGGAGTTAAATTATAAAATTCTCACCCGGTGGTATCGGGTCCCCTCTCTTTTGGGCAGATTCTACCCCGGCACGTCGAACCTCTGCTGGCGGTGCCAGGGTGAAGTAGGCACCATGCTCCATGTCTTTTGGTCCTGTCCTCGAATACGCCCCTTCTGGCGGGACGTCCGGGCCCTTTTGGGGGAATTGTCGGATCGGGAGATCCCGGATACCCCGGAGTTCTTCCTGCTCCAGGTTTCCCCCATGCCTATCTCGAAGTGCAAAAAATCAATTATCCCTCATGTTCTGAGCGCCGCGAAGGCTTGCATTCCGGTACTTTGGAAGACGACAGGAGTGCCGACTATTGGGGACTGTATGCGCAGGATGGAGGATATAAACAGGATGGAGGACCTCACCCTCACGAGGCAGCATCGCAGGGAACGATATACTCAGATTTGGGGTTTCTGGAATGCCTTTGTGCTATCCGACAGGGGCAGGTCTCTGATTTGCGGTTGATTATTGCCCCGGGTGTGCCCGTGGGTTCGTCCATGCGGGGAGTTTCCCCTTCTGGCCCTCTCACCCCCCTTCCCCCCCCCTTTGTCCTTTTTTCTCCTCCTCTTTCCTCCATTATCCCTTCTTGTGGTATTTGTTTGTGGTCCCGTCTGGGACCCCGTTCTCTTTCTCTTCTTCCTTTTCTTTCTCTTAGAAAAAAGTAGGGAGCGGCGGTTGGGAACGGTTCTTCCTTTCTCATATAATACGGTTTCCTCGCATAGTTGTGTGGGGCCTGGTCATTCATGGCTTAGGGTGGAGGTGCCCGCACCTTCCCCGAATCTAGGGTTGGTTATTGGATTATATCGGGTCATCCTGTGTATTTCGATGTGATGTTATTGTTCACCTATCTGTGTTATGCCCTTTCAGTTACAAATATCTGTATGGAACGTGTTTCAGCTTGTTTTTCAACTGTGGTTCCTTTTCTAAAATAAAATATTTGAAAAAAAAAAAAAAAAAAAAAGATGATGTTGCGCCGAGAATCGTGAGAGAATCGTGATCTTTATTCTAAGCAAAAAAATCGTGATTCTCATTTTAGCCAGAATCGTGCAGCTCTACCGCCAAGGTAACTGTATTCTGAAACGAGGCTTGGTAAATCTTTACTGAGTATGCACGAGATTCTGGCATTGACAAAGGAAAGGGCGGAAGCACAGATGAGGCTGGAATTGGAAGGCAACAGCAAACATGGCGCCGTCTTGGGCTGGAACAGATGATAAAGAAACCAAGCTGCACAAACAGTAAGATGGGTCCTATAAGGCTAATTCGTATCCTGGTGAGTTTGGAAATGTTCTACTCTCTAGACATATGATTACTGGATATATTTCTTCAGGGTTCACTTGCTCTTTAAGGCTTGAATGTCTTTAAACATATGGCAAATACAAGTTTCCCCTCACATGTCCTCGTATTGTCCCAGCTGCACGGAATGTCCGTGTTTTCTAGGAAATGTACTCAAGTCATATGTCTTGATGACCTTTTAGTGAATCTGAATGAACACAAGGCTATCCGAGAGAATATGGCCATGGTTCAGTTGAATGCAATGCATACTCTTCATGTATCAAACCCATGGAAAAGAAATGCCATAGGTGAAGGTATGAATGCAGCTATTGGGTTCTTACAAAGAAAGAAAGCTGGAAACTTTGTGCTGGAAATAATGGAAAATGCTGCAACTGTCTCTGATGTAATTGGATCTGATTAAGCCCTAAAGTAGAACAGAAAACAAAGCGCTTTTTTTTATTTATTATTTATTTATTTGGGAGGTTTCTAATCCCTGTCAGGCTTATTTTGCCATCTGTTTTCAATGGGGAGATTTCCATCACTTCCTGTACTACAGTAAACCCCCCTCCATTGCGGGGGTTACGTTCCGGACCCAGCCGCGAAACGTGAAAATCCGCTAAATAGAAAAACCCTATTAAAATGCATTGTAGGCATGTTTTTTTTACTGTCACTGTACGCGTAAAAGCATTTTAAGGTCTTTAAACACACTTTTAAAACAATAGAAACTCATTTAAACACATAATACTGAGAGACATAGCAAGAGCTATGGAAAACACAAAAATATTTCATTTCTAATGATTTATATAGTAAAATAACATTACAAAAAAATATACCGGGACCGCAAAAACTGAACCGCAATGGAGCGGGGGTTTACTGTATAGCCAAAAGCAGGCAGTGAAGGGAAATCCCTCCAAAGGCAGGGGATCCCTGGTTGTCACCAGAAATGGTGACCCCCATTGGCCAACTGTCTGCATGTAATGATTTCTGAACTGACCCCCCCCCCCTCCTGAAACTCCTCCTCGGCTCCTCTGTAATTCAGAAGGCCAGGTCTGTGGCCAGGTCTACTGGATGTGTCAAGGAAGGAAATGTGTGTAAGTTTACAAACTTCCAGATTGTTCAGATTAACCCCACAACGACTCAGTAACACATATGTGGCATCCAGGAGGTGGGCTTTGTCTGGGCGCCACATATACAGTATGTGTTCCTGTGTTTGTGCTGGGAGCGTGCTGCACAGGGTATTCCCAGCACACAAACTGGGCTCTCACCAATGATCGGGACTCCCGGTTCACAATCACTTATCACTAGGGATGCACCGAAATTTCGGCCACCGAAATTTTCGGCCGAAAGTAGGCCTATCCCATTTTGGCCGAAAATGGGTTAAACATGCCGAAATTAATGGCCGCCACGAGGAAGGAGGAGGGCGCAGCGCAGGTTTGAAAAGTCCCGCCTCTGCTATTGCTATAACTATGTGAGCGCTTCACTTCCCTGTCATGCGGGTATCTCCTCTGACAGGGAAGTGAAGCGCTCACATAGTTATAGCTATTAGCGGCCGCTCGCTCGCCCTCCCGCCCGGCCTGTTAGTTCATTCATGCACAGATGGTAGTAGTAGTGACATCACCGGGAGGCGGGCCGCTGGCCAGAGGCACGTCTTTTTTTGAATGAAGGACACCGGAGGAGCAGAGTGTCTGACAGTAAGGACGCTGAGGCAGGGGGGGGGAAGCTGAGGCGAGCTTACCATTGGTATTAGTATTATGCAGCATGAGGGGGTTATTGTATTGCCACTGCTGGTCACTGATGCATTTGTGACTGACCAGTGGCAGTGAATTAACCCCTTTGTGCTGCATTAGTGCTGGTTGCACTGATACTGGTTGCACTAATGCAGCACAAAAGGGGTTAATTAACTGCCACTGGTCGGTCACAAATGCATCAGTGACCAGCAGTGGCAATACATTAACCCCCCTCATGCTGCATAATACTAATACCATTGGTAATTCACCTCTTGCCAACCCGTCACAGTACATATACTGCGACAGGGTGGCAGCTACAGGTGTACGACGTCACTGCCTGTTTTTGGTATATGCCCCTGTTCTATCTATTTTAAAATTATTTGGGGGAAAAGTAGTTTTCGGCCAAGGGCATCCTGCATTTTCGGTTTCGGCCCAGAATTTTCATTTCGGTGCATCCCTACTTATCACAATCACAATGGCCTCTGGCTATCACAATGATCACACTCAGTAGCCTGTCCATGTGTTTTCTTTCTCTTCTGTAGATAAAGATACATTGTATCTTTCCTTGCAGGAGAGAAAGAAGTAAACAGACAAGCGTTCACATTTCTGCGAAGCGGGAACGCTGCGAATATACAGCGTGATCCCGCATTGCATCCACACCCCTGGCAGTTCACACTGCCATATGCGATACGCTGGGGGTGTCAATTAAAAGTTAATGACACCCCCAGATCAGACTGCATATTGCAGTGCGATCTGAAAGTTCACACAGAATCGGATCGCACTAGTGTGAACCACCATGCGATCCGATTCTGCTGCGGACCAAAAAAAGGGGTCCTGTGCGTGTTTGGTGCGATTGCGGTGCAAATTCAGTTATACAAACTGTATGATTGAATTTGCACTGCACAGACATCGCATGTAATTTTAGTAGCAGTGCACTCCGAATTACATGCGATCTCTGTCATCGCACAAATGTGAACCGGCACTAAAAATGAAAAAAATAAAAATAGATCAAGGTTTGGTATAGGTCAGTGTTGGAATCAAAGGAGGGTCAGCATATATTGGGTAGGATTTTAAGAAAACTGCATTTTTATTTTTTTTTTTTGAGTTTTTGTATAGTTTAGGTAAGATAAAAAAACAAAACGTTCACTATTTCTGGGCCACACTACGGGTTCAAACAACTAACCTACACATATGTGGTATCATTGTGATCGACAGGAGCAGGAGAATGTATTTTGGGTTGTTTGGTACAAAGGTATGGTAATAGCAAGAAATATTCAGCTATATTTAAAAAAAAAAAAAAAAGTGATACTTTTTTACTATTTTGGGACAGTATTCCTAAACAAAACAGAAGATATCCGTTACCATTTACCACCAAATAAGTCAGATTTGTCCTTAACCACTTAAGCCCCGGAAGATTTTACCCCCATTCCGACCAGGGGGTATTTTGCGATTCGGCACTGCGTGACTTTAACGGACAATTGCGCGGTCGTGCGACTCTGTACCTAAACAAATTTGGCGTCCTTTTTTTCCCACAAACAGAGCTTTCTTTTGGTGGTATTTGATCACCTGTGCGATTTTTTGATCACGCGCTATAAACAAAAAAAGGGCGTCAATTTTGCAAAAATAACAATATTTTTCACATTTTTTTTATATGAAATTCCCCCCCAAAAAAATGTAAAAATCAAAATTTTTTTAACATTTTCGGCCAATTTGTTTTATGCTACCTATGATTTGGTAAAATATATTTGGTAAAAAAAATCGCAAAAAGCGTATTTTGATTGGTTTGCGCAAAATTTATCGCGTTTACTAACAAAGGGAAAGATTTTTTTTTTTTTTTTTTTTGCAGTACTGCGACATTGGGGCGGACAGATCGGACCCTTGACTGACATTTGTGACACTTTTGGGGTTACCAGTGACATTTCTACAGTAATCAGTGCTATACATATGCACTGTTACTGTAAAAATACACTGGTAGTAAAGGGGTTAACTTTATTTGGGAGGGAGGGGCTGTGTGTATCCCTAGGGGCGTGCTTTCTACTGTGATTGGCTGTGGCCTGAGCTGTAAGGACACTGATCAACGGATCTACATACTAGATCCGTGTGATCGGTGTCTTTACAGCGAGGAGAATGACAGGTGGCTTGTTTACACAAGCTGCCTGACATTCTCCCTCTCCCCGGCCGATCGCCGAGTGACCGGCGGACATCGGGTCCGCTGGTCCCACGCGCGGGGGGGGTCCGTGACCACGCCTCCGGGGGCGCGCGCTCGCTCCTCAGACCCTCACAAGCTAGTGACGTAGCCCTACGTCACTTTGCCTGTGAGGGGCTGACTGCCGACGTAGATCGGCGTTAGGCAGTCGGCAAGTGGTTAAAAAAAAAAAAATTAAGGTAAAATCTGTCTGAATATACAAAGTAGTTGTGGTGATATGTACAGTTTTTTACAAACATTTAAAAATGAGAAAACTTTTTGTCTGGACGTTGAGGTTTGTTTTACCCTCCGTCAGGAAGTGGTAATAGAAGTCTGAAATAAAATGTGCGGATGAATAAAATGTTCACTGTAAATACACTTTTTAAGCTGAAAGTTTAATTGGGCTTTAAAAAATTGAAGTTTACCAGTCTTGGTGGCTGGATTAGTTTTCTTTTTATTCAGTCTTTTTATCTTTTACTTTTGGGCAGACACTTAATGTTAGGGAACACATACAGGTTTCCTGGCAGAAATGACTTGTGTGACCATTGGAGCGGCCAGGACCTCTTTGCACCCGTCATGCCTTATCTCTGGCTAGTGGGAACCTGTGCCTTGTGATCCTCCTGTTGGTTCAGGGGTCATGTATTAAAGGTGAGCGAGCAATCTGTGTGCTGGTGGTGGGCTCAGTCACGCATGTTACCAGTGGTTTTTGAATCGCTCACCGAAGGAAGCTTTCCCTCTGCAGGACTTTTATTTGGGCTCTGGACTGCTGTATTCATGACTTTAGTTGCGCTGCACCGTATAAATGATTTCAGGCTGCAGTAACAACCTGGCAGATGTTCCAACCCTTCCTTGTACTGTCCAAAATAAACACAATATTGGCATTAGGAACTTCCTTATTAAACTGTATATGTCTCTTACAACCAATCATGAATTATTCTTTCATTTTAACCATGCACTAGAACAGTTGTTAGGATAAGTGTTGGTAAAATGACCGCTTTTATTTTGTGTGAACTCAAACTTGGTCAGGCTGAGTGCTACAACAGATATTCTATATTAAATGTTTTGTATACATATTATGTGTGTGTCATAGTATGTGACCTCTATTTGACAGGTGATGTCGGAGGATTGGATGGATTAATGAGATCAGGTCCACAACTGGGATGTCCTGAGAAGAAGAAGCGCAAGGGCAGTGGACAGGTACATTTAATTATACCCCACCCCTCCTATAGAGTAGTACAGGGTCAGTGTAAAAAGGAAAATGTTTAATAATTAAAAAAAAAAAACCTTCAACAGTGATATAACATGATTAGGATTTTTACAATATGTTCAAATGTCCATACAGTCCAAACCCACAAACTGAAATGTGCATTTGTCCTTCCTAGGACACATGCACATTTTAGTTTGTGAATTTGGACTGCATGAACATTTAAACATTTAGGAAACCTTTTTAATAGTGTTCTATCCCTATTTAAGGGTTTATTTACACAGATTTGGGCAAGCGCCTCTTTTTATTCTTTAGCTGCATACAGTGCCATTAACTGGGCAGCTGCCCCTGTAAATGCCTACCACATATTCATTTTGGGAGTGAGAGAGATCAAGTACCTACCCACATATTATTAACCATACTGAATTTTCACCAACTTATTTGAGTATTTTTAGAGATTTATAGCACCTAGCGTTCACTCTGTTTAGTTAGTGTGTATGTGTGTGTGTGTGTGTGTGTGTGTGTATGTGTATAATATATATATATATCAGTCATATAATACTTTTTGTCCAAAAATAAAAAAATTACTGCTTAAAATACCTCACTGGAATGAAACCCAAGTGCCCACTAAGTGTAGCTTTATGAACTTTTAATGTGAATAAAACAAAGGAATGTTACTCACAAAGGTGAAAACCTAATGGGCACATCGGGAATGTAGAGGCAGGGTTATTCTCTGGTTGATAAAGGACTAAGAAGACTAACATCCATGGAAGTAATTCTAACCAACCGGAATCTTGGGCTCCACGGTCTGGTCTGCCGGTGGTTTCCGAGACGTGGGACACAGAGGCGGTGGCATCCTCCAAGAGGCAGGATTGCAAAAGCGAAATGCTTGCTCTATTCAAGAATGCATATTACTCAGCTAAATCCTATAATCTTTTGCATTCGGGATGAGTCGCATGACACCGGGGAGGGAAAATGGGTAATTGGGCCCAATTTTGACATTTTCACTTAGGGGTGTACTCACTTTTGTTGCAATTGGTTTAGACATTAATGGCTGTGTGTTGAGTTATTTTGAGGGGGACAGCAAATTTACACTGTAAGACTGCATTCACACTGGTACGACTTGGACCGCGACTTGTCAGCCTGACAAGTCGCGGTCCTCACGCTCCCATTGTGTAGTACAGGAGCCGTTCTAATAGGAGCGACACAAGTCGCTCCAACTTAGAAAAAGGGTCCTGTACTACTTCGGGGCGACCTGGAGGCGACTTGCATTGACTTCCATTATGTGAAGTCCGTGCAGGTCGCCCCCTAAGTCGGAGTGACCTAATGTGAACGCAGGCTTATACAAGCTGTACACTCACTACTTTATACATTGTAGCAAAGTGTCATTTCTTCAGTGTTGTCACATGAAAAGATATAATAAAATATTTACAAAAAATGTGAGGGGTGTACTCGACAGTGTGTGTGTGTGTGTGTGTGTGTGTGTGTGTGTGTGTGCATATATATATATATATATATAATCCTACACACAAGTGAAGTCCCCTTCTTTAACTATTATTTTGCATAGATATACAGATATATTTCTTTGCTAATTTCCCTAATTTTTCATTGTAATTCTTAGTTGTGGATCATAAATGCAAAAAAATATAGGATTTAGCTGAGTAATAACATAGACCTTCTTGAATAGAGCAAGAATTTTGCTTTGGCAATCCCGCCCCTTGGAGGATGCCACCACCTCTGTTTGCACTAAGCCCATTACAAAAATGGCGTCACTACAGCCTGAAGGAGCTATGTTTAGTGATGCTCCGCAAACGCATCACTAAACATGGAACGTCGCATCCGTGAAGTGACGTCATACCAGCTGTGCTGTGGGTCCCGGAAGTGCCGAAAACCACCGGCTGACCAGACTGTGGCGCCCCAGACCCAGTTCGATTGGCTTTTCTTCCACAGATGTTCGTCTTGTTCGTGTTTTTTTTTTTTTTTTTTATCATACAGAGGATAACCCTGCCTCTACATTCCCAATGTGCCTATTATGTTTTCATTGTTTTTGTTAACATTAAAAGTTAATAAAGCTAGACTTAGTGGGCGTTTGAGTTTCATTTCATTGTTTTCACAAGAGTTGCCTTCTTGCTCCACGCACTGCTGTCAGCCTGTTCAGCTTTATATGGACATTTATAGACTAATTGTTGTTTTCCACATTTTTTGTTCTTTTGCCCTGTGCTTTAGGACCCTAACCCATTGCCTATATTATTATTATTATTATTATTATACAGGATTTATATAGCGCCAACAGTTTGCGCAGCGCTTTACAATGTGAGGGAAGACAATACAGTTTCAATACAGGAGGAATTAGAGGGCCCTGCTCGTTAGCGCTTACAATCTGTTTGCACTGATTTTGTTTTCCCTTTGTTCAAATAACTTACCATGCCTCTTACTAAATGCCTCGGACTGTCTATTTTTCAAAGGGTTAATTTAGGGGGAATTTGTACTATCCTGGCATTTTTAGGGCCTCAAGAAAGGAGTCGCAGTCAGTACATCAGGATTGATCATTTTTAAAAAATATATAGCATAGTTTGTAGACTTTTAACTTTCACACAGGCTAAATATTATACAGTGATTTGGCTTATATTTACAGTGCCTTGAACTACAAAACTTAAATGTTTTTTGTTTGATAGATCAACACAAAGTGGCACATAATTGTATAGTGGAAGGAAAATGATCAATGGTTTTTAAAAATATTTTACAATCTCTGAAAAGTGTGGTGCATTTGTATTCAGCCCCCCTGAGTCAATGCTTTGTAGAACCCATCTTTCACTGCAATTACAGCTGCAAGTCTTTTTGGGGATGTCTCTACCAGCTTAGCGCATCTAGAGTGAAATTGTTGCCCATTCTGTGCAAAATAGCTCAAGCTCTGTCAGATTGGCTGGAGAGTGTCTGTGAACAGCAATTTTCAAGTCTTGCCACAGATTCTCAATTGGATTTAGGTCTGGACTTTGACTGGGCCACTCTTAACACATGAATATGCTCTAATCTAAACCATTCCATTGTAGCTCTGGCTGTATGTTTTGGGTCGTTGTCCAGCTGGAAGGTGAACCTCCGCCCCAGTCTCATGTCTTTTGCAGACCCTTAACAGGTTTTCTTCTAAGATTGCCCTGATTTTTAGCTCCATTGATCTACCCATCAATTCTGACCAGCTTCCCTGTCCCTGTTGAAGAAATGCATCCCCACATGATGCTGCCACCACCATGTTTCACAGTGGGGATGGTGTGTTCTGGGTGATATGCAGTGTTAGTTTTCCGCCGCACATAGCGTTTTTAGCTTTTAGGCCAAAATGTTCACATTGGGGCTCATCTGACCAGAGCACCTTTTCCACATGATTGCTGTGTCCCCGACATGGCTTCTGGCAAACTGCAAATGGGACTTATGGCTTTCTTCTTGGCACTCTTTCATAAAGGTCAGATTTGTGGAGTGCATGACTAACAATTGTCCTGTGGACAGATTTTCCCACCTGAGCTGTGGATCTCTGCAGCTCCTTAAGAGTTACCATGGGCCTCTTGGCTGCTTCTCTGATTACCACGTGGGCGGTCCCTAGGTAGTTAATCTGTAGAAGTTTTTAAAGTGTTGCTTATGGGGATTTTTAAGTACCAATGTTTGTCGCCATTCCACGAGTGTGCACAATTTTGAAGCATGACATGTTGGTATCTATGCGACATAACATTATCTTTCACATTATAGAAAACAATTGGGCTAACTTTACTGTTTTCTTATTTTGTAAAAATAAAAAGCATTTGGAAAAACCGCTGCGCAAATAGTGTGATAAAAAAAATATTGCAACAATCTCCATTTTAGTCTCTGCTAAAAAAAAAAATAGATCATGTTTGGGGGGTTCTAAGTTATTTTCTATAAAAAAAACTGAATAAACAAGTGTCAGAAAAAGGGCCATTCCAAAAGTGGTTAATGCTCTCCTTTCCCGGCCTGTCAGTTTAGGTGGACGGCCATGTCTTGGTAGGTTTGCAGTTGTGCCATTCCCTTTCCATTTTCGGATGATGGATTGAACAGTGCTTTGTGAGATGTTCAAAGCTTGGGATATTTATGACCTAACCCTGCTTTAAACTTTATCCCTGACCTGTCTGATTGTGTTCCTTGGCCTTCATGATGCTGTTTGTTGACTAAGGTTCTCTAATAAACCTCTAAGGGCTTCACAGAACAGCTGTATTTATACTGAGGTTAAAGTGGCCTCTATTTACTAATTAGGTGACTTCTGAAGGCAATTTATTCCACTAGATTTTCATTAGGGGTATCGGAGAAAAGGGGGCTGAATACAAATGCACGCCACACTTTTCACATTTTTTTTTTTACAAAAATAAAAATTTTCCTTCAACTTCACAATTTATGTGCCACTTTGTGTTTTGTCTATCACCTAACATCCCAATAAAATTTTAGTTTTTGGTTGTACCGCGACAATGTGGAAAATTTCAAGAGGTTTAAAGTACTTTTTCAGGACACTGTAATTGCAATGTAGGCACCGCCTTGGTGCAAGGGAGAATTTTCAGATTTCCTGGAGTTTGGCTTTAAGCATATTGTTTTGACAAACACGCATTGGATACTAGTTTACCTTTGGACCCCATTCACACCTTTAGTGTGTTGTAGTGTTTTACTCCACCTGACTACGCCTAATATGCAGAATCCCATTGTTTGTATTTGTTCCTGTTCACATTTCAACATTCAGTCACTTAGATCTTTGTGCCCTATGTTCAAAGAAATGCTTGAGCTATTCTTTTTTGACCCCTTTGACTGCCATAATAGCACGTGTCAGAGTGCACTATGCAACTTCTCATGCATTTTTCACCTACAGAACTCCTTATCTCATCTAGAACTTCTTTTTTTTTTTTTTTTTTTTTCCTCCTTCTGCCCAGCCCAAAAAGAACAAATACAAGAAGCTTGATAAACATACAAACGTTTTTGCACAAAGCTGAAAAATGCTTTAAAAATGTCCAAAAAATGCTTTGAAATCAGAGCAATATGCTCTGTTCAGGTGTGAACGCAGGCTTGTAGTAGAATTAATGGCTGAACTTTTTTTTTTCTGTTTTGAATAGAGTATGGGAGGGTTATAACCTGTCCTTTTTTTTTTTTTTTTTTTTCCCCTACAAAAACGTTTATTAGCAATGTAATTAAAATCCAAAACATTACTGTATTTAAAACAGCATGGTTACCGACAATAGAAATGCACAAAGGTATATCTAAGAAAAACAAATCTCTGTTTAGGACTTGTGTCAAAACCTCAAGGGAAGGTACAAAAGAAATAATGTACAGTTTATAAAGGGCATGGAATATGTTAACCATGTACATATAGTAGCATTTTACAGCCCTTTCAGATGTCAAAGTGAAACCTTTGAAAGGTGGAAATCATCCTGAGCAACATAAAGGAGATCAAAGATCCCCAGGGTTCAGCGCCTTTATTAAGAAATTTACTAGCAAGCGCTAACTAAAAAAAAAAGTAAGGAAAACCTAGAAAATTTAAATAAAACGTCACTGTAAAAATAAACTTGGCCTACCTTAAAAGTGGACTGTGTCAGTTTTTTGTTGTGTGTTTTTTTTTTTTTTTTTTTTTTTTTTTTTTTTCTTTTTCTTTTTACAATTTTATTTTTACATTTTGGGGGGCTTTGGTGAAATAGCAGGAGTCTAAACAGACATCCAATGTCTCACTTTTGTGATTGAGAACACATTCCTCAATCTCCGTCCAGAATGAATGAACAGGAAGAGCTCTGCCCAGTCTCCCTGTTCAGTCACAAACTGAAACATGGTAAACGGTGTTTACTATGCTTCAGGTATGAATAAACACTGAGTAATCTGTACCGATCACTCACTCTTCATTTGGAAAAGGAACAGGCCGGTAAAGGACACATTTACCGAATCCCCCCTCCTTCCTTCCCCCTGCTCTCCCTCCTGAAACGATTTCCTGCAGAAGCTGGTGGGAGGAGAGAAGGGGCAAGCACTGTTGGTGATGTGGGGACCAGGTAGCACATGAGGGCCTGGGCAGCAGAAGGAAGGGTAATCTTGACCGGAGCGGCATTTACTCAAACTGGTCGTCTTTATTTTCCTCTTGCAGTAGCTGAGCGGGAGGGAGAAGAGAAGCAGGCTTTTAAGCTGCTGCAGTAGGAAAATACAGGAGATCAGTTCCAGTAAATGCTATATGGGTTTCGGGGGTTGGCATGGAAGGGGCACACTCTACTTGTCACCTGCTCACAATCGATTGGCTTGCGATCAATGGGTTGCCAACCCCCGGCTTTAACCCAAGTGCTTGCAGTGGTGGATTTTCTAGAAAACTAACAACTCATTTATTTTCTTTTTTTTTTTTTTCCTTTAGGTATCCTCTCTACCTCCCCTATCGGAGTTTGCTCCCCCAACAAATACAAGCTCGGATCACCTCATTGCCTGCAATCCATTTGACGATGACTATAGCATACCTCCTATTTCAGGCTACACTTATTTTGGTAAACTTGGTTATTCCAACATTGAAAGCTTTAATACTTTCAGGATCCCTCCAAATACCTCACCAAAAAGGCCTTCCCGTAATGTTGGCAGCCAGATGTTAAGAGAGGCACCACCACCTTTTACAAAAGAGCTAAAGGTGATGGGGAAATCCTTTCCCTTTAATTTGGGGTCGCAAGAGAAATCCAGTTTTGAAAGCGAGTCATATTTTTACAGTGGGTTAGGACAAACAATCACAATGCCAGGACAGCACTTTAGAGCAAACCAGAATGATGAAGACCTCCATCGCATGATGAGTCTAAATTCTGCTCCAAGAAATGACTTCCAGCTTGCTTCTTACAGGCCCCAGGGTCTTAAAATAAATGTCAATAGTTCATTTACACCTGCCCAACCACACTTCATGCCTTCAAAAATACCCAGCACCAACCAAGGTTCAGTCCTTGTATCGAATAACCATTTGAGATCTACTGGACTTCAGGACAGGCTAAATCTGGATATACCCCCGCACCCTATATCAAGTCCAAACAATAGTAGGGATCCAGATAATTCCCAGGCCGATGTAGTCGACCTTTCTGATTGTGGCCAGATTAATGGAATGCGTAACAGACCGGCACTTTCTAGACTGGCAAAGACGGATGTAACCCCTAGTGAGAAATGCAATAGGTGGCTTCTCCATTCTGACTTTTGTGGTACTTTGTCCACAGATATATTTTACCCATGCGGGATATGTTCTGTCGAAGTAAATAATGTTGCGGATGCTATAATGTGCGAAGCCTCCTGTCGGAAATGGTTTCACCGAACATGTACAGGGATGACTGAGATGGCCTACGCTCTACTTCGTTCTGAAGCCTCCGCTATTTGGGGCTGTGATACCTGTATGTTGAAGAAAGATATTCAGCTGGTGCGCACAAAAAAGTAGATAAAGTCCTCAACCCTTTGTTTTGTTTTCTTTCATTATTCCCTTCCGGTATAGGAAGAATGGTACAAGATAATCAACTCCTGTAAAGTGTGCTGTAAACCAGAGAAACGAACACAAAGCTACAGGCTATGTTTGTACCTAATATTATTGCAAAAACTGCCCTATCAGCAGTAGATCAAGATTAATCATTGCTACGGTGCTTGCTAGTGTGTTTTTTTTTTTTTTATGCCGAAGATCAGAAGCAGAATCTATTGTATCTAGATCATGAAAATTTCCAATGGACATTTGGGGTTCTACCCACATTTTCTGAGTTCTCTTGCACTAAATGGTTTTTCCTTTTTAATTTTGAGGGCTGCTTACAAAGACGGTTCAAACTTGTAGACCTCAAAGGAACTTGGTTATATCCTACTGAAAAAACTACCTTATGTTGATGGGAATAATACGATTATGCAGAAGGTTAATACTAGAGATTGTATATTTTTAAGAGTGGCACTTAGTAAACAATCCCTTTTGAATGTGAGTTCTGAATAAAACAAGCAAAAGTCTTGAATATTTATAAAAAAAAAAAAAAAACAAAATGGCACTTTTTGAATTTAACTTCTTGGTTTTAGATTGAATTTGTGAATTTGGTTTATATAGTACCATCGCCTATATTCCCAAAAGAAGTGCCTTTTCATGATGTACTGTAACCAGCTTCACAAACATCAAGTCTGCTGATAAATTACTACTTAATTTTGAACAGACTATATGCAATAAAGACCAAATATCTACAAGTGTGCTTATTGTATATTGATGAATACAGAGCAAACCCTTGATTTATAAAAGCTCTTTAAAGTAACACAAATTATTGGTGGGGGGAAACGGATATCTTGAGGTGCCACTACATACCTCATGGTTTTCTGGCCAGACTTCCAGGGTGCCCCCAAACTGCTTATGCAAATACAAACTTTTTGAAATTCTGATCATGTGGTGTTTGTTCTTCAATGCTATGTTTTTTTTTTTTTGTGTGCTTTTAGTGACCACAGGTTTGGTCTTATAGATTGATAAAACACCACAATAATACTTCTATATTTCCAAGTTGGACTGGAATATGCACCTTCATGACCAAATCTGGATGATTTCGTGGTCATGGTCTTTGTTCAAAGTACATTTTCTGAGCAGATGTCCAAATTGAATATAGTGTAAAACACAAGTGGAGGTTCATAGGGTCTCAAAGTCCCAAATCCACAGCATTTTGTATATATCTGAAACGGTTCTCGAAGGCCCTGTTCACATCTGGGGTTTTGGGATCTAGGGTAGAATCTCTTTGATTTTTCCCTGCGATCCTAAATTGCACTGGAATAGTGGCAAAACACACCATGCGCGTTTTAGGTGCCATTAATTTTTAACGGCATTGAAACATGGTGCAATTTTTCTGTGCTGGTTGCCTAATAAATCACAGCAAACCACATCACGTGACGCTTGTCACCCAGCTAGGAGGAGCTGCTTTTTGGGTGACAAGCTTTGTATGATACGGTTTGCTGCGACTTATCACGCCACAGTTGTCACAAAACTGCATGTAGGTTGCCATTAAAAATGGATGGGACCCAAACATGCGTGGTGCATTTTGCCACTATTGCAGTGTGATTGTGATTTCAGGCAGAATTTGTGATTCTGCCTGAGATCCCAAAATGGCAGATGTGACGGGGCCTAACCCTAAGCTGGGGCCTTAACTCTTGGCACTTACAAGGTGGGTCGTGTCCGTGATGTACAGCCTTGCTGTCATTAATCTCCAGAGAGCTGTGTAAGATCCATGCCTTGCTTCTGAGTAAGGCAGCGTGGTCGTTCGAGGAGTTACTGACATGTACAGTCCCAGTACTGAATAGAGATTTGTGGAAAAACATCCTTTTGTCTGTCCTCATTGGTAAAGCTGATTTTTACCAAAACCTTCTGCCAGACTGGAGCTTAAATTCTCTGACACAAAAAGCATGGAAAGACAGACCAATAAGTAGAAATAATTTTTATTGGCTCGGTTTTTTTTATTCATTGTTGAGTTACACCTTGCTAAATGTTTAAATGAAGAAGATGTATGTTGGTCACACAGAAGCTTATATCCAGCTATATTGTTCTCAGATTAATATTAAATACGTGATTATTTTTATAATATTCCATCTTCCCAGTCTGAAGGCTAATGAATGACCAGCTTGTAGCCCATCCAAATAATTAATTATTTATTCCCATTTCAAAAATGTCCTCTTCAGGATTGGGCTGCATGCAGGGAAGGGGGATGCCTGTATCTGTGTGTGTCACTGCTATTGTATATAAATGACTTTAGTTGTGATTGTCAGGCATCATCATATAATGCTTTATGATCTTTTTCATTTGGACATTTCAGAACTTGTACTAATACTGTAAAACCCTGCAGGAATAGAGCTTTTGAGTCCCTGTTCTGAATGTACGCCCAGACATAATGTACACAGTGGCTTATGAGATTAGTAGTGTGTTTCACTTTTTAAAATTCTAAAGCCATCACAGTTCCTACTGTACTCCTAAAGGTCACCAGCAATGGATTCATACATATGGTGGTAAGGAGATGAAATGATTTACAGTACGAGTGATTATGAGAAGGCTTATTTACTTTCCAATAATTTTGATCAACAATAAAACTTTTTCAAACTTCATCAAATCTGCATGTTATTTTTTTAAACTTCCTACTTGCACCTTGTGTTTTTACTCCATAAGATGTTGATCATGTATTTTCATGGTGTCCTGTGTTGCCCTGGATACCCAGCCTGTAGTGGAGTAAATCCTAAAGTGGTTCTAAAGGCGCAAATGTTTTTACCTCCATGCAGGATCGGGCGATGTGCACGAGAGTCTCGGCTCTCTGAGGACTCTCAACTCTTTGGCTGAGACAGCAGCAGGGGCTATTTTTTATTCAAAGCCACTGAGGAGAGAGAGGGGGTGGGGGCTGTGGACACGCACAGCCACGGCTCGGGAACGAGCCTACTTGGGTGCCCCCATTGCAAGCTGCTCGCTCTGTGGGCACTCGGCGAGGGCTCCCAGAAGAGGAGGAACAGGGCACTTCTGTGCAAAATCACTGCACAGAGTAGGTATGACTTGTTTGTTCCAAAAATAAAAATGTTTCTGTTTTTGTATTCAAATATTAGACGTGCCAGATTGTACTACGTGAGTTTTTGTATGACCTCTGCCTGTTGTGTGAGAACTGACATCTCCAGTGAAGAAATTGCATATCGCTGGATCTCTGTCCATTTACTCTGCAGGTGACAGATCTGAAACAAATGGGCAGAGTGATTTAACAGAGCTAACTATGCAGTGTTTCAGCATATTAGCACTCCCAGATTTGTGATGCTACAGAAAGGAAGTTGCAAGGCATGCATTGGATGCTGTATGAGCCGAAAGAAGAAAGTTACCTGTACCTAGGGACAAGCAAGCTGAAATAAAGTAGTTAAAAAGTCTCATTTGTATTTCATCTTAATGCATTAAGGTGAAAAACCTTGTGTTTTAGCCCACTCCCCTTTTTCTTACCTGAACCCGATGGTTCCAGTGATAAGCTCAGCGGCTCCTCATTGGATAGACTGTTAGCAGCAGGAGCCATTTGCTCCCGCTGCTGTCAATCAATTTAACTGACACGGGGGGTGGGGCCGAGTCCTGCTGTCTGTCTCAATGGATGCAGCAGTAGGACTTGTGAGCACGCCCGCACGGGTGCCCCATGGAAAACAACTCTCCGTGGGGGCACCCGACGAAGAGGAGGAGCCAGGAACGTTGCCAGGGCACCCCAGAAAGGGAGGATGGGGGCTGGTCTGTGCAAAACCCCTGCACAGAGCAGGTAAGTATAACATGTTTGTTAATAAAAAAAAAGAAAACCTTTACAATCCACTTCTTATAGGGCGCTATGGCTGATCGATTCCCCTAACACTACAAACTGCAACCAGAACGCAAGCCCATCATTACAAGGTAAGATAAAGACAGGGAATAGAACTTCACTAATACCTAGTTAAAACAATGCAAACATTTCAAAGTGTACAATTCTTATAAGGAAAACATGCACTATTTTTCCACACAAACATTTTCATACTACTTGGGAAATCTCTGTGTGACTTGGCTGACTCCTCTCTCTCCTCATTTAGAAAGGGTAAACAAGTACTGTACCTGCTGGATGAGTTGCAGAATAAAGAGCTTTGTAGGTTTTGATAACTTAGATAGAACGTAGATATTTCAAACCTGAATTGCACAGGAATTCTGTCAGCAATTCTGTGCGGTTTTCAGCCTCTTCACTTGGATTATACCAAAATTAGTGCATGCACTACTTTTCAAAAATAACACTGGACTAGATTGCATGATGTTGCATGCAGTACCAGGCAATCTGATGCAGGCAAACAAACTGCATTTGCAATCTGTGTTTAGGGTGTCGTTAGGAATACATTGACATCTGCAGCAGATCACACACTGTGTGTTTTGAACCCGGTGAAGGAAATAAGCACAGAATGCGAGTTTCCCACAGTTCATTCTGGTGTGAACGAGCCTTTTCTGATAAAGAGATTTGGCCAGCTATGGTAGTGTTTGTTGTAGACGAATCTGACAATATAAACTATGCTACACCATGTTTGTAGATGGTCAAGAATGGTTGTTTTGTTAAAATGAATCCATTGACCTGTTTCCAAACTTTAAAGCCTAGTAAACGCTGCTTGCTTACTTGTACCTATAGGTAAGCCTATAATAAAGTGTGCCACTTGCTAAATGTGCACTGTTAGGCCCCTTTCACACTTGTGTGACCTAAAAGTCGTGCAATTTTTGACTGGACTTGAAGCAATGCTTGTTTATCTTGAGGTCTATAAACCTCAAAACGCATCAAAGTCGGACCAAGTAGTGCAGGGACTATTTTGAAGTTGTTGCGACTTGAAGTTGCACAGATATGAACGGTACTCATTGGAAATCATGGAGTGTGACTTGTCATGTGTGCAGCCCCAAGTCACAGGACAAGTTGCACAAGTGTGAAAGGCCCTTAAAGTGATATTCGCTACTTCTGCACCGGTGACATTACCCGCGCATGCTGTCCCTGTAGAGCACTGTGCTACAGCCATGGCTATGTGCATGTGTGGGAGGGATATAATGGCAGCTCAGATATTCAAAACACCTGGAGCCCCTGAAGCCGAAAGGATGACCAGTTGAAAATGGAAGCCCTGTCAGCGGTGACCGTGCGCTGCTGGAGAACTTTTTGTTTCAAGGAAAGTCTGTCATAATGAGCTCACTATGTGCTCTTCACTTGCAGGAAAAATAATTTTCTCTAATAGTCTTCCAGGTCAGCGCCTGAGAGATAAGCTCCTCACACCTGAAACAGGAAATGCATTAGTCCACCATTCTAAAAAAAAAAGTCAGTCATACCTTCAGCCTCAGTTTTGATTGTGTTTCTTCTGGACCCACGAGAGCTGCAACAGTCTGTTATTTTTCAGTCTCTGTGCTATTTGCAGTAGGCTCCCTGACCAGCCTCCCATACAGCTCAGCGAGCCTTGGGCAGTGCGGGTCAGGGGCAGCACAGTGGGGTGAGCAGGCCCCCCCCACCTGAGGTTTTGCCCTACTGAGAGGTATGAAAAAAACAGGGAAAATGGTTGTGTGTCAGGCTGTCTCCCCCCCCCCCCCAATTACATAGGAAACAGGAAGAAAGGGGTCCCGACTGGGTGGGGTTTAAATACAGCCAGCACTCAAACAAAAATTGAAGAAAGTTTTCAAAAAGTTTGTTTTCAAAGTTTTTTACATATCTAAAAACAATCAGACAAACAATTCAATTAAAATACAGACATGTTACAACACCATACTGGGTCAGTCATCTGTGCTATGACATAATTTACCAAGAGATGGCCTCAAAGTCCCCTTGTAGGGAAAGAAAAACATTATGCCAAAAATTGAAAAAGGTCACTCAATCAAGGTAACCAGGCATATAGTGTCTGCAAAGAATCATCAGACTCTTCCGAGAAAAAGTTATCTGGGCAAAGCAACGCCGTCCCACAAGGATCACTTGCAATTGAGGTCAGTCCGAAAAATCCCCAAGGGGCTAGAAGAACATTAAAATAAATTAAAATTACTGTTTCTTTGTTTTTTCATTATAGTCTCATATTGGATCATTGTGATGTTAATTTTTGCATGTACTATGTAAAAATTTTGACTCTAAATATTTATATTTTTCTCATTTTTCTGAAACATGTTGGGACTACTGGTTCCGAAGTGCTATCTTGTGGCTTCGCTCTATGCCTGTTAGCATATTTTGGTGTTGGCATATTTTGGTAAACTGTCATAGCACAGATAACTGACCCAGTATGGTGTAACATGTCTGTATTTTAATTGAATTGTTTGTTTTTAGATATGTAAAATAAACTTTTTGAAAACTTTCTTACATTTTTGTTTTAGTGCTGGTTGTATTTAAACCCCACCCAGTCGGGACCCCTGTTTCCTACTGAGAGGTATGCAACCATCCCCCAAGCTGTCAGGATGCCCTCCCATCGAAAGACCGGTTATGGCCCGAGTTCTTCCAGGCTGGTCTGCCCAGCCTTTTTCCTCTCGCCCCCGACCCCACCCCCCAACCAATTACCAGAGAATCTTCCTAGCCACAGTGAATCGGCAGGAGGCGCATCCACAAGTACTGATAGGAAGAAGCTATCTAAGATGCCTAACATTCGTGGGACTAAGGCTGGCTTCCCCTCCACATCTTCCATACATAGCTCTGCCGGTTGGCATCTCATCAGTACCCAGGATCTGCTCATAGCTAACGTCCAAAACCCTATGATACTTAAGACAGCTAGTCATAGGGCCAGGTCCAGACAAGCTGCTATTCTGCGAATCAGCAGGCGAACAAAATGCCAATCTTCAAAAAATCATATCTTGCTTGCGGGGGCAGAGCATGGGACAAAGTAAAACCACTACTATCCCTGAGACCCCATACAAGCGTTAGCCAGAGGGGATCTTGCTTCAATCACTTAGGGAAACTCGGCATATAGCCTCATTTAATACTTCCAGGCAATACTGAACTACCTGTCGCAAGGGTGGATCAACATCATCAAGGACATGAAGTATTCGGCCTGGTGCCTGAAAGGACGAGGTTCCAGAACAAAGGTCTGTCTAACCGGGTGATTGACACCATCTTGGCCAGAAGAAAACCGGTGACTAGAGCCATCTATGAGAAAGTGAGAAATACGTTTTGTCGTCTGGTACCAGAACAAAGGAAACTCCGTCAAGGGGGTTATTCCGGCAATCTTAGATTTTTTGCAGGAAGGTGCGGACAAGGGCTTTTCTCATAATACTTTGAAGGTTCAAGTGGCAGCCCTATCTTCCCACCTAGATATTAGGCTGGCGGAAGACACTCATAAAAAGATTCCTTCTCCTATGAGGTGCAGCAGAACACCAACATGGGACCTCGCCACGGTACTCAAGAGATTCTTCCTGGCACCTTTCGAACCACTGCAGGATAGATCTCTTACACTAAAAACAGTATTCCTGGTGGCGTTGGTATCAGCAAGAAGAGTCAGTGCAATTCAGGCTCTATCCATGATAGAACCTTACTGTTTCATTTTGTCAGATAAAATTATTCTCACACCTGACCCTTCTATCCTACCGAAAGTCTCTTCAACTTTCCACAGAACTCAGGAGGTAGTTGTTTCCATGTTTCTTTGTGTGTGCATCTTCACCAATAAAGTTTTTGTCTGCACCAGTATCCCTGTGAGCCCCTTTCATTGCAACCATTCCTGGAGGGAACTCTATATCCCCTCCAATCCTACACCATTTTGGTAGTTATTCCCTCAATTCCAAATTCTATGGATAGTTGGAAAAGAGTCACTGGATGTAAGAAAGATCCTGATAGCGCAGTTGTTTCTCGCTAAGCTATTTATCCTTCATGCAGGAGTGAACAAAGGGAATTCGGCTTAGAAAAGTATGATATCCAGATGTATAAAGCTTTCTATTCAAACCACTTACCGAGCACTAAGCCTCGCCCTGCCAAGCGGTGTCACAGCCCACTCAATTAGGGCTTGGGCATCATTAAGTGCAAAAAGATCTGGGGCGACACCAGAGCAGATCTGCAGGGCAGCAACATGGTCGAGTTTCAAAACAGCTGTCCACTCAAGACCAGATTTTTGGTCGCAAAGTGCTCCAGACTTTTTCCCCTCCCTAGTAAGTATTGCTTGAGACATACTCTCAGGTGCTGCTCTGAAAGACTATTAGAGAAAGAGTTAGGTACCTGGTAACTCTTTTTCTAAGAAGTCTTCCAGGGCAGCATCCCTTCCCGCCCTAAAAAAACATTATAAAAGGGCATTAAGGTTTCAAAGAGCTTACTGAAGGGGTCCGTCGGTACTTTGATATTACTGAGGCTGAAGGTATGACTGACTGAATTGTTTTTTATAATGGTGGACTGTGTTTCCTGTTTCAGGTGGGAGGAGCCTATCTCTCAGGTTCTGCTCTGGAAGACTTCTTAGAAAAAGAGTTACCAGGTACCTAACTCCTCCTGTGTTGTTTTTTTTTTTTTTTTACCACTCTAGTAATTTTAAAAGACAACTGCACCTTTTGTTTTAAAGATAAATATTGTAATGAGCCTAGTACAAGTATTAAATATGCAATATAAATGTTATACCCTTTTTCCCCACACAGAGACTTTTGCCATGGTTTCCCTAACGTAAAGTGGTTGTAATGTCAAAGAAATATTACTGCAAGCCCCTCTGTTCTATCAGTCCATCCTACACTGTGTACATGTTTGTATAAAACAATGCCAGATCTTTTCTGGCCAGTCACGTGACCTCTGGACGCTCTCCTTCACCCCCCCTCCCCTCATCTAAGGGCTACAACATGAGGAGCAGAGATCCCCCTCTGTCAGCTTGGGAGGTCACGTGACTGCTGTGCTGGCCACTCAGCCACTCCCGCTGTAGCTCTTGGATGGGGGGAGGAGAGGGGCTGGAGGTCATGTGACCAGCCAGAAAGATCTGAGAGAAGGTATTTACAGGCATTGTTTTATACAAACATGTACACAGTGTGGGATGGATTGATAGAGGGGCTGGCAGTAATATTTCTTTGCCTTTACTACACACTACTAATAGTGGCAGGGGGTGAGGAGACAGCTCCCACTCACAGGCTCTGACAAGCAGGGGGAGAGGGAGAGAAAGGAGACCACTGTAATCATGGATGAGCAGCCATTATTACCGTGGTCAGCACACACAGGGGGACACAGGAACAGGCAGGATCAACCAGGTTTTTTACAGCATTGAGAAGGACTGGTTATACAGCGCAACCACTGTTCTAGAGAGTAGTGTGGTGAGTCCTGCGCTGTCTAGGGAGAACGATTTTAAGGGTTGGTGTAGATCCCAGATGCTGCTAGTACCAGAACTGGTAACCATACAGTGTCAAAATCATAAAAGGTGGGGGGTACTGCGCTTCTGGGTTGGTAGTGCATGAACTGTGCTCAGTATAAATGCCTGTCCCAATGGATGAAGGTAACTTATAACATGTGTGGGTGGTTTATATAAATAAGGTGCTATGTATAAAAAATGCAAAATTCATCCGTACTCAAATAATCTTACAGTGCTAAAATACTGACACGGCACTCTAAAAAGTATAAAATGGATAAGAGAATAGAAAACCACTTATAGTGCTGATAATGCAATAGTGACAGATAAAGTGCTCAGGTGCATATAAAATGTGAACAAATATATTAGACAAAATTAAAGTGTCCTCTGTGCTCCACAAAAATACAGCAGGCTGGGTGAAATATAGTCCAAAATGGTTAAAGTGAGTGTTCAAGTGGGGGGAATTCCACAGGTGTTGCTCCTTCACCTAACACCGTGCTTAGGGTGGTGGGGTGCTTCTTCTCAACCCCTCTAAGTGTCCTAGCAGCTCACCTCAAGGTCTAAGGATAAAGGCCTTATAGTTTGTCCATGGGGCTCCTCTCCAATCCTGTACCGTGCTCCACTAGGGCCAGATATCTGGGCTGCTGCGGGTGGGTTGGCTCCCTACTCCCTCTCCAGGCTCCCAGCGGTCCCAGTGGATCTCAAAACAAAGGCTCGAAATAGTGCAAGTATGTCATGGAAAACGGGCAGCTTTATTTAGATAGGGTTAAAAAAACTCACATCTGTTGAACAAGACAAGCGCATATAATAGCATCGGAGTGGGATCGCAGTGCGTCACTTCCGGTCCGAGCGTCCCTACGCGTTATGCCACTTCCGCATCACGTGGCTTCTTCTTTTTACAGCATTGAGAAGGACTGGTTATACAGCGCAACCACTGTTCTGTTTAACTTGCTATAAAGGAACAAGATCTCTTTTTTATTTTTTATTTTTTTTGGGTTACAACCTCTTTAAATCTGTTGCTAAATTTAACCAAATTGGTGGCCACTTACTCACTGACCATCTGTGCGGGAACAAGTACACGGGAAGTACTGTCCTGTGGTCTACAAATCACAGCATGCTCAGCCCAACTCTATTTTGTTTCCTGAGGCTACCCATACAGTGCTGAGAACTATTTAAAATTCACGAAGGGCTGGAGATCAGCTTTCAAGCTTAATGATGGTCCTTTTTAGGAATAAAGTCGGAATGAAAAGCAACCATAGTGTATAAATGCATATAAGCCCATAAAATGTAATGCTGCAAAGCATTGTGAAGCACTAAAGCCCTGTTCATGTTCACATCTGGCGTTTTTTGGGATCGCCGGCCGCATCGCTTTGGTTCTGCCTATGATCCCAAAATCGCACTGCAATAGTGGCAAAACATAGCACATATGTTTGAGTGCCATTCATTTTTAATGGCACCTAAACGCAGTGCAGTTTTGCTTTGAATGTCGCATGATAAATAAGCAGGAGCTTCTTCTGGGCAACCAGCTTTGCTCAATGCGGTTTTCAGCAATTGCAGCGCGATTTATCATGTGGCATTACTGCACTGTGGTAGGTGCCATTAAAAATGAATGGCACCCAAACACACATGGGGAGTTTTGGCACTATTGCAGTGCGCTTTGCAATAACCGGCAGAATGGCAGCGATAGTGCAGCGAACTCCCCCGCTGAGCTGTTCTGACAGCGGGATGCCCCACCCCCGACAGGAACACTCTGGTCAGTGCTCTGATCAGGAGAATGTTGGCTGCTTCTGTCAGATGGGCTGACACACGCAGGCTGAATGTCTCCTGGTTATTATTGAACCGACATTCGGCCCATGTGTACTAGGCATTAGACTCAGCCAGGTACATAGCCTAACCTAATATGGTTTTGGCTTATATACATTTGAAGAGACACTGAGGATCTTGGTGATATAAGCAACAGCTGCTTAAGGATCTAAACACCATTATGACCATTAGGTCTCATGCACACAGGGCATTTTTTCAGCTGCTTTTAGGAGCGTCAGACGTTGTTTTTTTTTTTTTTTTTTCTTCTGCTGCTTAAAAACGCCCCTCTGTTATCTTATGGCTCATGCGCACACAGACGTTTTGCAGCTGTAAGTGACATATGCGTTTTCAAGTTGCAAAAAAAACCTAGGGCCTGTGCGTTCTGAGGACCAGCGTCAGAGCTGTAAAAATGTCTGACGCTGCTAAAGGCTGCTTAACGTTGCTTATACAGCGTTAAGCCACATTTATACGTTTTTTTGTTTGTTTTTAATATATGTGAAAATCAATGGTTCCCTATGGGAGCCAAAGGGCCTGGTTTGGAACCTGGGGGGCACCCCCACGCTGTTTTTTTCATCCTGATCTGACTTGTGATGCGACTTCCATTCAAATCAATGGGCTGAAAGACATATCAAAGACGGCTCATAGGCAACCATTGATTTTGAATGGAGGCAGAAAAACGCTGCTAAAAGCAAACATGGCCAAACTGCATTACAGGCAATAGAAAAAGCTATTAAAAGCCCGTTTTTACAGCTGCTATTTTCTGGCATTAGAAAAAAAAAAATGAGCTGCAGAGCTACTTCTAATGCCCTGTGTGCATGAGGCCTTAAAGTGTAATGGATGCCATTCTATTTGCATAACTTTTTGTCAATATTTACAGAAGATATTAGCAGGAAAAAGGGAAACTCTGTATGTGGAATGTGTGATGTCTTATAATATATATATATATATATATATATATATAAACATGGGCATAAGCGCCTGATCTGTTGAAGCAGCCAAGATGCCCATGGTAGCTCTGGAGGAGCTGCAGATATCCACAGCTCAGGTGGAGAGTCTGCAGGGAAACTATTATACACGCACGCCACAAATCTGCCCTTTATGGAAGAGTGACAAGAAGAAAGTCATTGTTGAAAGAAAGCCATAAGGCTCTGTTCAAACCTGAGCATTTTTCAGCTCGTAAAATGTTTATCTCTGAAGTCTCAAAACGCACAACAAGCAAAATCCCATTCATTTCATTGGCCCTTGTTCACATATTAGCGTTTTGTCCCCTAAAGCGTAACGCCTAAAGCTCAAAAAAGTACATGAGCTTCTTTTTTGGCAGATTACAAGCGTTTTTGTTAGATGTCAATGGCTGCTTCCAAACACCTGCAAAAAATGCCCAGAAAAAACGCCTGAAAACGATACCCTCAGCTGTGAATGGAGCCTAAGAAGTCCCATTTGCAGTTTGCCAGAAGCTATGTGGGGGACACAGCAAACATGTGGCAGATGTGCTCAGGTCAGATGAGACCAAAACTGAACTTTTTTGCCTAAAAGCAAAACGCTATGTGTGGCAGAAAACTAACACTGAACATCACCCCGAACACACCATCCCCATCACTTCTTCAGAAGGGACAGGGAAGCTGGGCAGAGTTGATGGGAAGATGGATGGAGCCAAATACAGGGAAATCTTAGAAGGTCTGTTAGAATCCGCAAAAGACAAGACTGGAGGAGGTTCACCTTCCAGCAGGACAACGACCCTAAACACAGCCAGAGGTACAATTGAATAGTTCAAAGCATATTCATGTGTTAGAAAGGCCCAGTCAAAGTCTTGACCTAAATCCAATTGAGAATCTGTGGCAAGACTTGAAAATTGCTGTTCACAGATGCTCTCTATCCAATCTGATAGAGCTTGAGCTATTTTGCAAAGAAGAATGGGCACAAATGTCACTCTCTAGATGTTCAAAGCTGGTAGAGACATCCCCAAAAAGACTTGCAGCTGTAATTGCAGTGAAAGGTGGTTATACAAAGTATTGACTCAGGGGGGCTGAATACAAATGCACGCCACACTTTTCACACATTTATTTGTTAAAAAAATTTGAAAACTATTTAGAATTTTCATTCCACTTCACAATTATTTGCCACTTTGTGTTGGTCTGTCACATAAAATCCCCAAAAATGGGGGGTATGAATTTAAGGGGTATGAATATTTTTTTCAAGGCACTTTTTGGCAGCTCTCAGTTCTGTGTATATTACAGATGATCAGCGGGTGCCAGCTGACATCCAGTGCAGAAGTGGCGTGCGTGTACTACTGATCGACCGATTATCGGCAAAGCTGATATATCGAGGACCGATATGCACTTTCCCCCGATATATCGGAATCGGCCACCTTGGTTACCGATATTTCGGAAAGTGCTTGTACCGGAGAGATGCCTGCAGTTAGAGGCATCACCCCGGTACCGACGTCCACAGCCGATGGTCGGCTGTCTTGTAATAACAACCTATGCGGCTGAGAAGCCGCTCGGCTGTCATTAAAAGCAGTGGGAGGGAACGTCCCCCCCCCCCTCCCGCCGCCTTCCGCGGCTCGCCTGGGTCTCCCATCCCACCAGGCTGCACTGCTGCCGAAGGCGGCTTTGATCGGGTCTCCATGCAAAAACCCGAAAGTGATGTCATTACATCACTTCCGGGTACTGGCGGCAGATTAAAAAAAATGACAGCATTCAAAACAACCAAACTTGGCATTTTTTGAATGCTTTTAAGTGCAGAGGAGGGGTTTGGGGTCTTTTAGACCCCCCAGATCCCTCCACAAGAGTACTTGTCAAGTTAAAAAAAAAAAAAAAAGTAAAAAACATTTTTCTCTTACGTCCTCCGACAGTCGCCGCCTCTTCATATTCGTCACTAATGGGGTTATTGACCTTTGCTCCGTAGGAGTAGCTAGGCAACAGAATATATTAATATCAAAGCTTTTAGCATATCCCACCCCCAGGGGGTGGTCCCCTCAGTCAATACCTCCCTGCTTCCTGCATTTCCAACTCAGTTTCTAATGCCTAGCTCAGGAATAGGCTGGCTGTTCCTGTGCTGGGGCTCTTAGTCTCAGCTTCTTTTCTCTTTTTGATTTTATTTGAAGTTTTTTTTCTCTTTCTTTTACTTAGCTGTTTATTTCAGCGTTAGTTAGCTTCTTCTGATGAAGATGATCGTGCGGAGCTGGGTCTCAGTCTGGCCACCCTGGTTCCCAGGGCTCAGGGCCAGGGGCTTCCCAGCCTGCCATCGAGCGTTCAGCTTAGGTTTTACCCTGGCACATTGAACGACCCATCCCTGTTCGCTGCAGGGATGCTATCGGTGAGGTGGCTACCTCACTGGACGCCATTGCGGTTTCGCACCGCAGTTCCACTGCGTCATGCTTGCGACACTCCCTGTCCTCAGTGCAGCAGTTTGGTCGCTGGAGCAGGCTCCCCACGCCATCCGGACTGGTAAGTGTAACTCTATGTGGGGACCTGTCTATTTGGGTGTCAGTCTGGGACTGTGTGACCCTGCATGTCTGTGTGGCTGCTGTGCTCCCTGTCAGTTCCTGTGTGGACCTGCTGCCTGTTGTGGGCTGTGAAGGGGGGGGGCTCTCCCGCTCTGCTGGGTGTCAGCATGAGGCAGTCAGATTTTGGGCATGCTGTGCAGCGATCGCTGCGGCGACCCGCCATTTTTTTGCGGCAAAATCATGGTGACCGGGCCTGTGTGGTAATGCACGGCGTTTTGGCGCCAAACGCCGCCATTTTGGCGGCGATCGATCAGGCCACATGTCAGCGCCATTTTCTATTTGCCCAAAGAATCCTCAGCCGAGCGCCCATGTTTGTGTAGCCTTGCATAGGCTTTATAGGGGCGGTCAGTCTTGCATCACTTCCTTTTGCTCTGGGACAGCGATCGGTGGCAGCAGCCTGTGTGATCTCTCCAGGTTTTTATCTTCCCTTTTTTCCTGTATTCCTTGCCCATTTTCTTGTCCCTATAGGGGTCGGTGTATTCAGTGGGTGCGGTGGGCTACGCACTTATTGGCCTTATTGAGGGCCCAGGGCATTTCTGTCCTGGGGTATCTGGACGATATCCTGATTCGGTCCGCGACCAGTCAGGGCCTGGTGAACGACCTGTCCATCACGATGCAGACTCTGCAGGAATTCAGTTGGACAATAAATTTTCCAAAGTCAACGTTGTGTCCGTCGGTTCGTCTTCCCTACCTGGGGATGTTTCTGGACTCTGTTCAAGCGAAGGTCTTCCTGCCGGAAGACAAGCTTCGGACACTTCAGTGCGAAGTCAGGTCCCTCAGGGTCAATCAGTGCTCGTCCCTCCGGAAGTGTATGAGGTGTCTGGGATTGATGGTTTCGGCCTTCGAGGCGATTCCCTTCGCCCAGTTTCACACACGGGAGCTTCAGGCGGAGGTCCTGGCCAAGTGGCCAATCTCTGGATCTGCGGCTGTCGTTGAGCCGTCTCACCCGCGGGGGTCTTTTGTGGTGGCTCCAGTCCCCGGCGGTGTCGGAGGGCAAGTCCTTTCGTCCTTTGTCGTGGACGGCGATCACCGCGGATGCCAGCCTGTCGGGCTGGGGTGGTGTTCTGGGCGTTCTGTCCGCCCAGGGTACTTGGTCGGAGGAGGAATCCTCCCTTCCGATCAACATTCTGGAATTGCGAGCGATAAATCTCTGTCTACTGCGTTGGACGGACAGGCTTCAGGGCCGTCCAGTTCGGGTACAGACGGACAATGCCACAGCGGTGGCCTACATCAACCACCAAGGGGGCACCAGGAGTGCCCGAGCGGCGCGGGAAGAAGCCGACATTCTGTCTTGGGCCGAGACGCACGTCCCGGCGATATCTGCAGTTCACATTCCGGGGGTGGAGAACTGGCAGGCGGATTATCTGAGCCGCCAGACCCTGGACCAGGGAGAATGGTCCCTTCACCCGGCTGTCTTCCAGATGTTGTGCGTGAAGTGGGGGTCCCCAGATGTGGACCTGTTCGCGTCTCGTCTAAACAACAAGGTGGAAAGGTTCGTGGCAAGGACGCGCGATCCTCGGGCAGACGCCTCAGACGCGTTAGTGACGCCCTGGCATCAGTATCGCCTGATGTATGCCTTTCCACCGATTCAGCTGCTGTCCAGGCTCCTTCGCAGGTTGGCCTCGGAACCGCACACGGTGATTCTGGTGGCACCGGACTGGACTCGCCGGTCTTGGTACGCAGACCTCGTGAATCTGGTGGTCGACGCTCCGTGGCGTCTGCCACTTCGAGAAGATCTCCTGTCTCAAGGACCGATATTCCATCCTGCTTTACAGTCGCTGGCTTTAACGGCCTGGCTGTTGAAAGCCAGGTCCTGAAGGATAGGGGTCTTTCCCCTGAGGTCATTCCCACTTTGATCAAGGCTAGGAAGGCCTCTTCGGGGAAGATTTACTACCGTACTTGGAAGGCTTACTTTGCCTGGTGTGAGTCCAGGGGGTATTCCCTTCGCTCGTACTCGGTGTCGAGAGTGTTGGCTTTCCTTCAAACGGGCGTGGACCAGCGTTTGGCGTTGGCCACGATTAAGGGTCAGATTTCTGCGCTGGCCGTTCTCTTTCAACGCCCTGTGGCGTCTAACTCTTTGGTTAGCACCTTTGTTCAAGGGGTGAGACATTTGGTCCCTCCTAGGAGGGAGCCTTTGCCTCCATGGGATTCGAACCTTGTTCTGTCCGTGTTGCAACATGCTCCTTTTGAAAAGAATAGGGAGATCTCGTTGTCTTTGTTGTCCAAGAAGGTTGCCTTCTTGGTGGCGATCCCTTCGGCTCGCAGAGTGTCGGAGCTGGCGGCCTTGTCCTGCAAATCTCCGTATTTGGTGATTCACTTGGATAAGGTGGTCTTGCGACCTAACCCGTCTTTTCTTCCGAAGAGGATCTCGGAATTTCACCTCAATGAGGATATTGTTCTGCCTTCGCTTTGCGCGAAGCCTAAGCATCCAAAGGAGGTGGCGTTGCATTCCTTGGATGTTGTTAGGGCGATCAGGGTTTACCTGTCATCGACTAAATCCTTTCGCAAGTCGGATTCTCTCTTTGTCCTTCCTGAGGGACCTCGGAAGGGCATGGCGGCGTCGGCTGCTTTGAAGGGGAAGGTTCCTCCTTTTCCTGTGAAGGCGCACTCTACCAGGTCTCTGAGTACGTCTTGGGCCTATCGTCATCAGGCTTCTGTAGCCCAGGTGTGTAAGGCGGTTTTACAAAGTGGATGTTCAGGCATCGGCAGATGCTTTCTTTGGCCGTAAAGTTCTTAGTGCGGCAGTGCCTTAGGGTCCCTTGTTTGGGCCCTTGGCTGTTGGGGGGTTTTTACCCCTAGGTTACTTGTTCTTTCCTGGGTTGTTGCTCCTGTTGAGCACGTTTTCCTGTTGCCCAGTTGGTTCTCTTACTTTGGTAAGGTTCCTTTCTCTGATGTGGGTACTGCGTTGCTTTAGGCTCGGCTGCTTTTTTCCCACCCCTCATGTCTACACTGCTATGGGATGTCCCCATTAGTGACGAATATGAACAGGCGGCGACTGTCGGAGGACGTAAGAGAAAACTGAATTTTTGTAAAATCTTACCTGTAAAATTCCTTTCTCTGAGTCCTCCGACAGTCGCCGCCCCCGCCCCTCTTTTGGGGTTTGTTTATGTACTCTACTGCTATGCTACTGAAACTGAGTTGGAAATGCAGGAAGCAGGGAGGTATTGACTGAGGGGACCACCCCCTGGGGGTGGGATATGCTAAAAGCTTTGATATTAATATATTCTGTTGCCTAGCTACTCCTACGGAGCAAAGGTCAATAACCCCATTAGTGACGAATATGAAGAGGCGGCGACTGTCGAAGGACTCAGAGAAAGGAATTTTACAGGTAAGATTTTACAAAAATTCAGTTTTTTTTAATGTACGAAAATATCAGCCACTACACAATGACCAAGATATCAATCGATCCCTAGCGTGTACCCCCTGCAGGAGGAAGAACAGAACCACGTATATGTACATGATTCTGCACAGAAGAGACGCCCTGTAGCAGTAAAACTGCTTTGGGGGATCTTAAAGACTTTTTTGATTCTTCTATTGCAGGAACTAAGCTTTGGATTTGGTTGGAAAAGTCCCTTGTATAGGTCACCTTTTAGAAACCTTGATATTTAGAGGCCCTTGTGACAGAAATTGGGGGTTAACCCCCCCCTGCCCCGCAGCCGCTGTCATATTTAAAATCAGCATGGCTGTGCAGGGCTCCACCCACGCAGCCACGTCATTCATTCACAGCAGTCTGTGATTGAACTACAAGTTCTCAATGAAATACGGGAGCGCTGATCAATGACCACATAGTCCATTGATGCTTTTTGTAGCTCTAAAAACAGACATCCCATACAGATAGCTAGAAAGTAGGAAGTGTCTGCAGGAGCCTGACATTGCACCTTTGATCGACTGATCATGGGTCCAATGCTTTGCAGGAAAATAAATAATAAATGCACATTTTGTTACTTGCAGGAATATGTGTGTTTTATTATTTTTTTTTAAATAAAGGATGAACTTCAGTCTTCCCAAAAACATTTTTTTAAATTTAGAAGCTACAAATACTGGAGCTGCTGACTTTTAATGGAAGGACACTTACAGGGATCCAACACAGTCCTTACCCAAGCTGATTCTTCAATGGGCTTCGGGTCCAGGCGATGGCATCTTAACTAAGAGAAACTGGCAGTGAAGCCTTGCGCATGCGTGAGCCGCACTGTGCTTTGTGAATGATCCTGCAGTCTTATGGGACCTGTGATGTATCCCAGAAGAGGGGGGGGGGTGAACGTCTGCTTGAATCACTGCGGATATACAGGTGGGAGTGGGTACATGTCAAAACCAGGTACCTGGGTGGGGGGGTCGTTAAACAAGCAGAACTTCCCCTTTTGGGTAAAGTTCTGCTTTAACCTTTAGCCAAGCTTGTAATATAAATATAAATAAAATACAGGTACTTAGAGAAACAAACTACTACATTTGTAATAATCCCATATAGTGGGAGATGCACCAAAATTTTGGCAGCTAAAAATGGTGTTTTTGACATGATGCCGATAATGGCGCCGAAAACGCATGATTTTGCTGGAATTTTACCACAATTTTACTGTGCTTATGGTGTGTTTTTCAAAGGTCAAAAACCACATCTAAAATGTAACAAGGGTGCGTTATGAAGTTCTTGCTGCGTTTTCAATGCATTTCAACGGGAAGGTGCATTTTTGGCATGGTTTTTTTTTTAACTGACCAAAAATGCAGCAAGCAAGATTTTTAACACCACAACAGAAGCGCAACAGACCATTGTGAAGATATGCATAAAATTTAAAGGGATGCAGTTTTCTTGAGCTTTTCTTGCGCTAAAGGTGCCGATAATGGCCGACAAATTCATCTTCATTTCAAATCATGATATGTTAAAATAAACAATAATTACAAAGTCAAATATATATAACTCTTACAGGCGCGACCCGACTTGCCGTGACCTCAGAGCGGCCGGCACGGACTTCATATCATTGAAGTCAATGCAGGTCGCTCCCGGTCGCCCCAAAGAAGCTCAGGACCCTTTTTCTAAGTCGGAGCGACTTGTGTCGCTCCTATTAGAACGGGTCCTGTGCTACTCTATGGCAGGTGACCCACGGCGACTTGTCAGGCGACCAGGTCGCCTGACAAGTCGCCCCAGTGTGAACGGGGTCTTATATAATTGTTTGTTTTTTTTTTTTGTTTTTTTTTTTTTACTGACATTTTGGGTTTCGGCCAAGTGCATCCTGAATTTTCTGTTTTGGCACCAAAATTTCCATTCAGTGCACCTTCACATATAGTGATACACTTGCCTTTCAAGGAGTCTCCTCATATTATGTTTTGCAAGTGAAAAATGGGAATGTAGCTAGTTTTTGTTGACCTTGAAACTAGGAGTTATGGAAAATGTTATACCTACTAACTTCACTAATTCTCTCCTCTTTTACTGTGGATATAAAAAATCTACACATCCCTGCTAAAATGTCAGATTTCTGTGATGAAACATCCAAGCCTGGCTAAATTTTGCAAAAACACATCTGAAGTCTCACAAAAGCATGTGGGAAAATGTGTTCTGGTCTGATAAAACCAAGGTTGAACTTTTTTGACCATCATTCCAATAGATATGTTTGGCGCAAAAACACGGCACATGAACAAAAAAACACCATACCCACAGTGAAGCATGGTGGTGGCAGCATCATGGTTTGGGGCTGTTTTTCTTCAGCTGGAACAGGGGCCTTAGTCAAGGTAGAGGTAATTATGAACAGTTCAAACTACCAGTCAATATTGGCATAAAACCTTCAGCCTTCTGCTAGAAAGCTGAACATGAAAAGCAACTTCCTCTTTCAGCATGACAACCCAAAGCATACATCCAAATCAACAAAGGAACGGCTTCACCAAAAGAAGATTAAAGTTTCGGACTGGCCCAGCCAGAGCCAAGACCTCTGATCTGAATCCCCAGGGTCTGCCCCCTAACCCTCTTCCCCCTGTGGGGAGACCTGGGATACATTTTTCATATTCCATTACTTAGAACCCCTTACTTAGAACTCCTTCCTTAGAACCCCCAAACATTATATCTAGGAATGGTGTTATTTGAATGGTGAGCTGTATTGGATTTCCTGCAGACACATTTTTGTTGAGACCAAATAATTACATTTTAGTCTCACATGACCACCTTAAAACGCACTCCGGAGAGTCTGAGGCCACATGGAAAAATGTGTAATGGTCAGATGAGACTAAAATGCTATTATTTGGCCTCAACACCAAATGATATGTTGTTTGGTGGAAATCCAATACAACTCACCATCCAAATAACATTCCTGCAGCAGGGACTGGAGCACTTGTCAGGATAGAAGGAAAAATGGATGGGGAAAAATACCTTAAGATTCTTAAGGAAAATCTACTGCCCTCTGCCGGAAAGTTGTCAATGGGAAGAAGGTTTACCTTCGAACATGACAATGACCCAAAGCACACAGCAAAAGTGACCACACAGTGGTTGAAGGAGAAAAAGGTGAATGTCTTTGCATGTCCTAGTCCAAGCCCAGACTTAAACCCCATTGAAATTCTGTAGAATGACTTGAAGACTGCAGTCCACAAACAGTCACCAGCAAATTTAACTGAACTTGAGCAGTTCTGCAAAGTCTACCTAACAGACTAAATGCTGGAATTAAAGCAAAAGGTGGTTCAAGAAAATACTGACATAAGGGGGGTGATCTTTTTTTTCCAACTCAGTGATCTGTTTTTGAAAAGAAAATTGTGACATGTTGATGTTATAAGTAGTATATACTGCTGGATAAAAACAAAAACTGTGTTTTTCTTCATTTCAGGCTGCAAAGCAACAAAATGTGATTATTTTAGAGGAGGGTGATTATTTTATATACCCGCTGTGTGTGTGTGTGTGTGTGTGTGTGTGTGTGTGTGTGTGTGTGTGTATATATATATATATATATATATATATATATATATATATATATATATATATGTGTATATATATATACATACACAGGGAGTGCAGAATTATTAGGCAAATTAGTATTTTTGAGGATTAATTTTATTATTGAACAACAACCATGTTCTCAATGAACCCAAAAAAACTCATTAATATCAAAACTGACTATTTTTGGTAGTTTGTAGTTTTTAGTTTGTTTTTAGTTTTAGCTATTTTAGGGGGATATCTGTGTGTGCAGGTGACTTACTGTGCATAATTATTAGGCAACTTAACAAAAATCAAAGATACAGTATACCCATTTCAATTATTTATTTTTACCAGTGAAACCAATATAACATCTCAACATTCACAAATACACATTTCTGACATTCAAAAACAAAACAAAAACAAATCAGTGACCAATATAGCCACCTTTCTTTGAAAGGACACTCAAAAGCCTGCCATCCATGGATTCTGTCAGTGTTTTGATCTGTTCACCATCAACATTGCGTGCAGCAGCAACCACAGCCTCCTAGACACTGTTCAGAGAGGTGTACTGTTTTCCCTCCTTGTAAATCTCACATTTGATGATGGACCACAGGTTCTCAATGGGGTTCAGATCAGGTGAACAAGGAGGCCATGTCATTAGCTTTTCTTCTTTTATACCCTTTCTTGCCAGCCACGCTGTGGAGTACTTGGACGCATGTGATGGAGCATTGTCCTGCATGAAAATCATGTTTTTCTTGAAGGATGCAGACTTCTTCCTGTACCACTGCTTGAAGAAGGTGTCTTCCAGAAACTGGCAGTAGGACTGGGAGTTGAGCTTGACTCCATCCTCAACCCGAAAAGGCCCCACAAGCTCATCTTTGATGATACCAGGCCAAACCAGTACTCCACCTTGCTGGCGTCTGAGTCGGCCTGGAGCTCTCTGCCCTTTACCAATCCAGCCACGGGCCCATCCATCTGGCCCATCAAGACTCACTCTCATTTCATCAGTCCATAAAACCTTTGAAAAATCAGTCTTGAGATATTTCTTGGCCCAGTCTTGACGTTTCAGCTTGTGTGTCTTGTTCAGTGGTGGTCGTCTTTCAGCCTTTCTTACCTTGGCCATGTCTCTGAGTATTGCACACCTTGTGCTTTTGGGCACTCCAGTGATGTTGCAGCTCTGAAATATGGCCAAACTGGTGGCAAGTGGCATCTTGGCAGCTGCACGCTTGACTTTTCTCAGTTCGTGGGCTGTTATTTTGCGCCTTGGTTTTTCCACACGCTTCTTGCGACCCTGTTGACTATTTTGAATGAAATGCTTGATTGTTCGATGATCACGCTTCAGAAGCTTTGCAATTTTAAGAGTGCTGCATCCCTCTGCAAGATATCTCACTATTTTTGACTTTTCTGAGCCTGTCAAGTCCTTCTTTTGACCCATTTTGCCCAAGGAAAGGAAGTTGCCTAATAATTATGCACACCTGATATAGGGTGTTGATGTCATTAGACCACACCCCTTCTCATTACAGAGATGCACATCACCTAATATGCTTAATTGGTAGTAGGCTTTCGAGCCTATACAGCTTGGAGTAAGACAACATGCATAAAGAGGATGATGTGGTCATTTGCCTAATAATTCTGTGCTCCCTGTGTATGTGTATGTATATGTGTATATATATATATATATATATATATAGTGTGTGTATGTATTTATTTATTTTATTTTATTTTTGCAGAGACCCTGGAGAATGAATGGTGGGTGTTTAAAAATTTTTATGTGACAGTATTTGTGCAGCGGTTTTTTAAACGCAATTTTTTTAAAAACCCAATGAATTTCAGTGCACACAGACACTATATACTACCAGATTTTTTGGTAAAACATAAAATGTGATGTTACCCGGAGGAAACAGATACTAAACATATTATGCTTTGCAACTGCGTATGCCCAGGGAGCGGCGCCAAAGTACGGTACCTAAAAATCTCCCTAGGCGACGCTTTAAAAGCCTTTGCAGAGTTACACAGGAGGTCTCACACTGACTTTCACACCGATACCTTACATGTGTGGTGGGGTCGCCATTTTAATGCTTGCGAGACTGACACAGTAAATGTATTTTTTTTTTTTTTATTAATGTTATAATTTATTTAATTACATTTTTTTTTTTTTTTTAACACTGCCTAATTTTTTTTTTGATCACTTTTATTGCTATACCAAGGGATGAACAACATTTTTTGTGATAGCATGGACTATGACAGGTCCTCCTTTATGGAGCTCTGCCTCCAGAGCATCAGATCAAATCAGGATCGGTTTGATCTGATGCTTGTACTAGCCGGTAATTGCTTGTTTACATGAAACCAATACCTAATATCTTCGTCACTTCTGGTTTCTGATATCACACCATGGGAGGAACGACATTCCTTCCTCTTACTGTGTCTCAGGAAGTGGATGCATTCTAACTGGGCCCCACAGAGCCAGTAAAGGCGGGGGGGATGGACCTCTTTCCGCCACCTATAAAAAGTAATCCAGCAGCTTCTTACCCAATTGGATTACTTTCACTACCTTCAGAATCACTGGCTGAAATAAATGATATATCGATCATTGCTGCAGTGATTACCAAGATATCACCCTTCCAATCCAGCAACCAACCTACAGGTACGCAACTGATCGGCCAGTGGTTAAAAAATAAATAAATAAAATAAAACCTTGCAGCATATGCTTTCATCTTTTTTAGGGAAGGCCCTGCATATTCTAGCAGAACAATACTAAACCACACACTGCATCTAATGCAATAGCATGGCTTCCTAGTAGAAGAGTCAGGGAGCTTAACTAGCCTGCCTGCAGCCCAGACCTTTCACTAACTGAAAATAATTGGCATGGTATGAAACAAAAAATAAGGCAAAGATGACCCAGGACTGTTGAACAGTTAGAATCCTATATCAGGCAAGAATGGGACAACATTCCTCTTTCAAAACTTCAACAACTGGTCTCCTCAGTTCCCATATGTATGCAGAGTGTTAAAAGAAGAGGGGATGCTAAAATGTGGTAAACATGGCCCTATCCCAACTTTGTTGAGGTGTGTTGCTGCCATTCATTTCAAAATTACCCTATTGGTTTGCAAAAAAATGGCAGAACCCCAGCTCTGCCTTTGGTAAGGCGGACTTTACTGGCACGACCAAGAGACCAAATAGGACACTTGCTCCTGGTGGGGGAGACAGGGATGATCCTATATCCCCCACTTGATTACCATGAGGGTACTCCGTTCCAGTGACAGAAAGTTGATACAGCCAATGGGTTGACGCGTTTTCACAGACCTTCGCTTTATCAAGACCAGGCTGTAGATCAGTCTTTGTTTAAATTCGTCATTTGAGAACACGTGCATGGGGCAAATTTCACAGACCCACTGGGGGAGCCATTGTCATCATGAATATCAACCAGATCATTTCCTGAATAACATATTTTTACAACCACCACACTGAATTTTCTGTGTTCAACAAGGAGGGGGTGCTAGACGGGTGTGTATGAGGTAAAAAAAACATATTGCAATCTAGGGACCACCTGTATTGGGGTCGACCTGCCATAGGCGCTCATCTATGAGCATCCCATCCAAAGGGCTACTGAGATGCAACCAAAGAAATATATATCTCCTGTGCTGATACACCCTCTTTCAGGAAAAATGTATCATCCATGCATGTCCTGTTGCAGCTGCACTCAGAGTGGAGTGGCACCTGGTGTGGTCTCTTGTTGCTGTAGCCCACCTGCTTCAAGGTTCAATGTGTTGTGCATTCAGAGATGGTATTCTGCATTCCTTGGTTGTAATGAGTGGTTGAGTTACTGTTGCCTTTCTATCATCTCGAACCAGTCTGCTCATTTTCCTCTGACCTCTAACATCAACAAGGCATTATCCTCCACACAACTGGTGTAGGAAGGAGGGGTTTGGGTTCCTGGAGAACTGGGCCAACTTCTCAGTCGGCTACCGGCTCTTTAGTAAGGATGGGCTGCACCTTAATGGGGACGGTACAGCTCTTTTGGGGAGAAAGATGGCCACCAAGTTGGGGGGCTTTTAAACTAGGAGACGGGGGGAGGGCTCAGAAGTAGAGTCAGTTAGGAGGGAGCAAAGGACTGAAGGCAGTTGTAGGGTCAGCAGCGACAGTAGGTCCACAACATCAATCGGTAGGTCTGTGCGGGAGAACCTCAGACCAAACAGGAATAAACATAACCAATCACGTTTAACTTCCATAAAACTAAGAGGGGTATATGCTAATGCCAGGAGCCTAGCTAATAAAATGGATGAGTTGGAAATGTTAGTTCATGAGGATGACATAGACCTTGCGGGAATAGCGGAGACTTGGTTCGACCCCTCACATGACTGGCATGCAAATATCCAAGGGTATTCGGTGTACCGGAAGGACAGGGTAGGAAAAAGGGGGGGAGGGGTATGTCTCTACGTCAAGAACAATGTAAGGGTGATAGAGAGGAGTGACATTACGGAAGGGATGAGTATGGAGTTAGAATCCGTGTGGGTAGAACTCCTTAGGGAAGGAGTAAAGGGAAAAGTAATTGTGGGGGTTTGCTATAGGCCACCTAAACAAGGGGAGGAGGTAGAGCTGGAATTTTTAGCACTTTTGGGTAAAATGGCAAAGCTAGGATCAGTCATCATATTGGGGGACTTTAATTATCCCGACATTGACTGGGGAGAGGGGATTACACACTCACATAAGGTCCGTCTATTCACGGAAACCTTACAGGATAATTACATTTCACAGCTGGTGGATTCTCCTACTAGAGAAAACGCAATCCTGGATCTATTGATTACTAATGACCCAGACATAATCTCGGAGGTTGGAGTCCAGGACAACCTGGGCTCTAGCGATCACAGGATGATCACATTTAGTGTAAATAACAATAGAACAAGGCAAGTGGGGAACATAAGAACCCTTATTTTCAGAAGGGCAGACTTTCCAAAATTGTACTCATTGATGGAAAGGGTAAACTGGGACTGAACCCTAGGATCCCTGACCACAGTGGAAAAATGGGAATGCTTTAGGAACATATTAAGCAAAGGCATCTTGCAGTGCATTCCTATGGGAAATAAATTTAGAAGAGACAAGGCCAAACCTGGCTGGCTAAACCGTAGCTTTAAAAATCTTATTGGGGAAAAAAATTGGCCTTCAGAAATATAAATCAGAAGGCACAGTATTGGCTTTCGACTAATACAAGGAGGCAAATAAGAAGTGTAAACACGAAATCAAGATGGCTAAAATAGACTTTGAGAGACAAATAGCGGAGGATAGTAAAAAAAAACCAAAGAAATTCTTTAAGTATATCAACAGCAAAAAAACTAGGGCAGAGCATATTGCACACATAATTAGCGATGATGGGAGGATGGTTACAGAGGACACTGAAAAAGCAACCGTGCTGAATGCTTTTTTCTCGTCAGTATTTACACAGGAAACGGAGGGGTACACTGACCATGACTGTTTGGTTAGTAGTAATACACAGGACTTGCCACTATGGCTAACAGAGGGTGAAATCAGGGAAAGGCTGGATAAACTTAACACAAACAAATCACCAGGCCCGGATGGCGTACATCCGAGAGTACTCAAGGAACTCAGTAAGGTTATATCCAGACCACTGTTCCTGATCTTTGCGGACAGTATTAGGACAGGAGATGTACCAGGAGATTGGAGGAAAGCTAACGTGATTCCGATATTCAAAAAGGGTCAGAGGCATGTTGTAACGCTCCTGCGTTTTTATATGGTGTGGATTTTCAGCTGCAGAAATAGTTCCACGTCAGCAGTCATGTAAGAGATATGCTGAGATACCATTCCCAACCTCAATGACTCATCATGTGTGGAAGGTCTTATTTCAGCCAGTAAATACACACAATTAGCAAGCTGGTTCTTAGAGTGACTTTATGCATGTGGTAACACAATGATGAAGTTTGAGGGATAGGTTGAGTGGAGGTGGTAGGTGATAGACACTTGAAGGTGAGACAGTAGCAGATGGATGCAGGAAGGTTTAGCAATGTTGTATGATAGCAGATGATAGAATAGCAGGTGGACATACAAAAGAGATCAACCCAGTGCAGAAAAGTAGCAGTAGTCTCAAGAGCTAGCAATCTAGTTTATGCAGATGTGATAAACAGTCTCTACTATGCAGAGCTAGATAGTGTAAGCTTAGTATAAGTTTATAGAGAATTCCCCTGTGGGGTACTTAGCACTATTAGCGATACAGCCGAAGGGTGGTTCAGGAGAGGCGGATGATCCAGTAGCGGGATACAGGGATCAGCGCAGCGAGGTTCCGTCAGCGAAGTAAGCTTGCAAGCATGGAAGCTTCAAGCAAGGTTAGCATCCAGATAAGGGTGTTTGAACGAACACATGTGAGTGAGAACCGACGCCTTAAATAGCCATCTAGTCCGGCGCTGAGTGATGACAGCTCCAGTCTTAAAGGTGTATGCGCACCTTTCCAAAAGTAAATGGTAGGGCGCATACACTTGTGGAAAGTGTAATTTAGGGTACCAAAGGTACCGGAACATTACACATGTCCCGGGAAATTATAGGCCTGTCAGTTTGACATCGATAGTATGTAAACTTCTGGAGGGGATGATAAGGGACTATATCGTAGAGTTTGCTAAAGACAACAGCATCATCAGTAATAACCAGCACGGGTTTACAAATGGGCGTTCTTGTCAAACCAATCTATTAGCATTCTACGAGGAGGTGAGCTGTGAGCTAGATAGGGGCAGACCAGTGGATGTGGTGTACCTAGATTTCGCTAAGGCGTTTGATACAGTTCCCCATAAGCGCTTAATTTATAAAATAAGGTCTGCAGGTATCGACAGCAGGGTTTGCTTTTGGATACGGAACTGGCTAAAAGGGCGTGTCCAAAGGGTGGTAATAAACAGCGCATACTCAGACTGGTCTGAGGTAGTAAGCGGGGTCCCCCAAGGCTCAGTCCTGGGACCAACCTTGTTCAATTTATTCATAAACAGCATTGAGGTCGGGGTCAGTAGTTCAATATCAGTTTTTGCAGATGACACAAAATTGGGCAGGGCAATAACTGCACAGCATGAAGCAGATATCCTACAGGATGACCTGGACAAAATAACGGAGTGGGCAACGACTTGGCAAATGAGGTTTAACGTAGAGAAGTGTAAGGTTTTGCACTTGGGGACTAGAAACATAAAAGCACAATACACGTTAGGAGGGGAACCCTTGGGGGAATCAAAAATGGAGAAGGATCTGGGAGTCTTGGTTGATGATAGACTAGGCAACAGCATGCAATGTCAAGTGGCAGCTGCCAAAGCTAGCAGAATATTAGCATGCATAAAGAAAGGGATGTATTCCAGAGATAAGACTATAATCCTTCCACTTTATAAAACTCTGGTCCGACCGCATCTGGAGTATTCTGTCCAGTTCTGGTCACCAGTCCTCAGGAGGGATGTGCTGGAGCTGGAGAGAGTCCAAAGAAGGGCAACTAGACTGATTAGGGGATTGGAGGACCTTAATTATGAAGAGCGTCTGCAATCGCTTGATTTATTCTCCCTGGAGAAGAGACGCCTGAGGGGGAACATGATAGCAATTTTTAAATATCTCAATGGGGATCTCAGCTTAGAAAAAAAGCTGTTCAGTCGAAGGGATTGCATGAGGACTCGGGGGCATACAATGCGATTAGAGAAGAAGCGTTTTAACCTCAGGCGACGTGAGGGGTTCTTTACTGTTAGGGCTACAAGATTGTGGAATTCTCTACCACAAGAGGTGGTTTCTGCGGGTAGTATGGTGGCTTTCAAAAGACTATTGGACGTGCATCTCAAGGATCAGAACATTCAGGGGTATGTGAGATGATTACAGCCACACACACCTACACAGGTTGAACTGGATGGACTATTGTCTTTATTCAACCTCACCTACTATGTAACTATGTAACTGCCACTCACTGGATCTTTTCTATTTTTTGGACCATTCTCTGTAATCCTAGAGTTGGTTGTGTGTGAAAATCTCAGTAGATCAGCAGAGTTTTTGAAATACTCAGACCAACCCGCAGTGGCGTAGCGTGGGTTGTCAGCGCCCGGGGCAAGGTAAGTAATTTGCGCCCCCTACACAAACCTGCTAGACCACTACACTGACTTAGCTGACCACTACAGAGACCTACCTTTTTCCTACAATGACCTACCTGATTACTATACTGACACCTACACTGACCTACCTGACCACTACACTGACCTACCTGATCACTATACTGACACCTACCCGTCTGGCACTCAACAACCATGCCACGTACAAATCCCCTTTCTTCCCCATTCTGATCCTCAGTTTGAACTTCAGCAAGTCATCTTCCCCACATCTAGATGTCTAAATGCATTAGGTTGCTTCCATGTGATTGGCTGATTAGCAATTTGTTAACAAGCAATTGAACAGGTGTACCTAATAAAGTGGCCGGTAAATGCAATGGCAGAAAAAGACCAAGTGGTCAGTCAGTTCTGCCCCCCCCCCCTTTTTTTGGGGGGTATTTTTTAGTTTGTTTTTGAATTAAAAAGAAAACATTTGTACTGTGACATGGATTTTGCCATGCTGCATCAATATTTTAATAGTGAGAGGATTTTTCTAAAAACTCCATTTTAGTTGATAATTGAATGGCTATTTCAATGACCGGTATTTCTATTACCGCATTACAATATGAATGTATCCATTTCTGCAAACAGTGCATACTTGATCTGGCTTTCCAGACATTTGCATAACCACCCTTGACACTGAACTCCTTGCCAACGGCAGCTTGTTGCTATGCAACATAATGGGACAAGATATTAATGACATTATCTTTTGAGCTGGCTGCACTCTAAGGAATACATTGTTTATCTGATGCAAAGAAATTCCGTTAATTGGCAAATAAGTAACACCCAGTTACAGTGTGCATCAATCAGTGGCAGAATGTGCACAGAGAATTATTAGTCCCTAGTTCAGGTCCCATAGGAGGCACCTTTCTTGCAAAATAGAAAAATAATAGTCCTGGGTAAATCAACACTTTTTTAATCAGTTCCAATGCCATTTGCACACATTTAAAAATGTTGAAACTGTGGTTAACCGCTTGCCGACCAGCCGCCATAGTTATACTGCCGCAGGTCGGCTCTGTTACGGGAAAAGGCACAAATGTACGTCACTTCATGTAGTAGTTGTGTGGGCGCGGAGCCACGGGCATGCGCCGATTGGCTAAAATGGGATTCAATCAGCGTGTCACCCGCGATCGCCCCCTATGGAGACAGTACAGCGGTCTGCCAATGTAAACACGGCAGACTGCTGTTCTGTCAGTGATAAACACGGATCCTGTGTTCCTCCTATTTAGGAACACAGGTCTCTATGTTCATCCAGTGAGCCCACCCTCCACACAGTTAGAAGACAACCCCTAGGAGCACATTTAACCCTTTGATCGCCCCTGGTGTTAACCCCTTCCCTGCCAGTGTCATTAGTACAGTAACAGTGCATATTTTTAGCACTGATTACTGTAGTAATGTCACTGGTCCCCCAAAAGTGTCAGGTGTCCAATCTGTCCGCCACAAAGTCACAGTTCGGCTAAAAATCGCTGATCACCGCCGTTACTTGTAAAAAATAAAAATAATAAAAATGACATAAATCTTTCCCCTAGTTTGTATGCAGGATAACTTTTGCACAAACCAATCAATATACACTTATAGGGATTTTTTTTTTACCAAAAATGTGTCAGAATACATAGTGGCCTAAAATTATGAAAATTTTTTAAATTTTTTTTTTTTTATTGGGAACTTTTTTTTTTTTTCCAGAATTGTTCTTTTTTTGTTTATAGCACAAAAAAAAAAAATCACACAGGTGCTCAAATACCACCAAAAGAAAGCTCTATTTGTGGGGAAAAAAAGGACATAAATTTTATTTGGGTACAGCGTTGCAGGACTGCGCAATTGCCAGTTAAAGTAACGCAGTGCAGAATCGCAAAAAATGGCCTGGTCATTAAGAGGGTAAAACCTTTCAGTCCTTAAGCGGTTAAAATGTGTTTCATTTTTTATTACCATTTGGTCACAACAATGCTCATAGATTACAGCTTGTCTTGGGTAAGATTAAAGTTTAAATTCACCTTTTACAGAAAGCCTATGCAGTCATGGGGCCCCAGTAGATATTAAAAATATGTGCCACTTTGTAAAGTTATCATTCATTTTTATTGTTTTTCCTGTAGGCCATTTGGTTCCCCGCAGAAGCCTGGCTAAAAAACTTCTCGTTAGCAAGCCACGATTCTTATGACATTGGTTTTAAGTTCTGCAATGCTGGAACTGAGCATCCTTCACTTTTCATGTGCTACAAGTCAGGACGTGGGGTTTATACAAAGAAAACTATACAGTGTAGCGTAACCTCTAATGTGAGTCAAATCTCACAATATAAAACAATGTGCTAGAAAACAAATAAATGATTATGCATCAATCTCCATATAGCAAACAAAGTGATAAAATTGTGAAGTGACAATACAAATGAAATAAGATGATAATAAAAAAAAAATGTGTTTAATAAATGAACCCATTCGGGAAATTTAAATAATCCACCACCAAGTGACAATGCTTGCGGTATTCAGTATTCAGTGTCTACCACCACTCGTGCTCCACTAGCTGCTCACCTCTACGTCATGACCCCTACATTACCTGTCAGGTCACAACAAGCAGTGATTCCCTTTAATGGACTCGATGGTGGGAATATGGCGTCCTCAATCCTCCAAATCTCTTCTATCTCAGTGTCAACTTCCAAGTGAACCACTACACATGTAGAGATGGGAATAAAATACAGCCAATCTAGTGCTCTCTGTATCAAGTATTTATTGGACTAGAAGTCGTAGAAATCTACTCACATAAAAAGCACTTAAGCCGTGTTAGCTGTATCTCGCATATATCCTACATCAATCACAGATACAGATTGCCACAAGATGTCTCCTGCTCCAGGCTCCGCTCCCTATACGTGTTACGTCCGAGGGGTGTGGACTGCATCAGTAGTTAGTGGAGTTACGCCACATCATCTCTTATTATGTGCCTCCCGGCTTCACAGCTGATATTTAGGCTAATTACCCTAGCAGGGAGTGTTCACACTCCGGAATTTCTCAATGGAGACACGCCAGGAATACATAACCATGGTGATCGGGGACAATTATCATACAGAAATGGCACCCCAAATTTCAAAACCAAAAATAAAATATAAAAAATGAATTAAAATTCCAGCATTCATATGCTTGAATCACCCAGAGCCTGCAGCATGTTATAGAGCCACCCTTAAGCCATCTTTACATAAATTACAGCAATCAAATCTAATGATTCATTATACCTAAAACAAATCTAAAAACAATTACAATAATAAAGTCCCAACTCCATTAAGGGCGTGGAGTTTACTAACTAGAAGTTTATTAGACAGGCTTCTGATGGCTGATCATTACAAAGCGGCACTGGTTTTTAATATCCACCGAGACCCCTTGACTGCATATGCTATTTTTTTCAAAAGGTGAACTTAAAAGTCTTAATTGATTTTTTCCCCCTCCCCCTGTGCTTTTGGAGACTATAGTTTGGGGAACTAGTCTCCTGCTTTCTCCAACGCAGAGGCGTAACTACAACCTTCAGGGCCCGGGTGCAAGAAACCATGAAGGGCCCCCCCCCGACCCCACCCCAGGGCCCCTTCCCATGTTCTGCAGCAGGCCACCTCCTGCCTTCTTGAGGCCCCCACATGGTGATGGAACACCAGGGCCCAGACACAAGTGCGACCTTTGAGACCCTGGTAGTTCTGCCACTGACCTTACTATTACTAGGAGGCATTTTGGAGGATGTAAGGGAGCACTCTGGAAGATATAAGGGGGCACTCTGGAGGAACTAAAACCGTACCTTCAGAGTGCCCCCTATATCCGCCTGAGTGCCCCCTTGGGATCAGTGGCAGTAGTGGTGCTGGTGGTGGGAGGGGGTGGAATCCATGGTAGTGGTGGTGGGATCAGTGGCAGCAGTAGTGGTGAGGGGGGTGGGATGAGTAACCGCAGTAATGATGGTGAGGGGGGGTGGGATCAGTGGCAGCAGTGGAGTGGTGGTGGTGAGGGGCGGTGGGATCAGTGGTGGTGAGGGGGGTGGATCAGTGGCAGTGGTGGTGGTGAGGGGGGTGAGATCTGTGGCAGCGGTGGTGGTGAGGGGGTTGGGATCTGTGGCGGCGGTGGTGGTGGGGGGGTGGGATCTGTGGCGGCGGTGGTGGTGAGGGGGGTGGGGGGGTGCGATCTGTGGCAGCGGTGGTGGGGAGGATCAGTAATGGTGGTGGGGGTGACATCCTCCCCCCCCACCCCCCACTTGTGCCTCTTACCGATCCCACCCCACCACCACAGATCTCATCCCTCTCCCCACCCCATCACCTCTGCGACAGAGGTGATGGGGGCAATAGGGATGAGATATATGGTGGTGGTAAAGGGGTCGGTAAGAGGTAGCAGTGGTGGAGGATGGGATCAGTTGCACTGACATCTTGCAAATAATCACTTACTAAGTCAGTCGCAAGTCAGGGATGCCTCTGGATGCCTGGGGTCGCCTCTCAGAAGAGAAAGCTCCTCCCCCTTAAATCTATTGGTCTTCAGCAGCTTAGATGACGCCTGCCTTTCAGCCTGTCACTGTCCACCTCCCTACAATGAAAGTCCCTGCTCAGCCTCCACTCAGCGGCCAGCAGGCAGGTGCTCCCTCCCCCAGTGGTGGAACAAACACACTCACACTGACAGAGCCAGGAGAGGAACGGGCAGCTCACAGCTGAAGAGCGTAACGAGCGGGCCCTTCACAGCAGAGCGAGAGACAAACGGGCGGGGCGGCGGGCCCCCCGCACAGTGGTGGAACGCCAGGGCCCAGTCGCAAGTGCGACTGCTGCGACTGCTGCGACTCTGGTAGTTCCGCCACTGCTCCAACGTTTTGTACCTTAATGCATTCTTAATGCATTAGGGTACAAAAAAATTTCTTTGTGCAGTTCCCCCAGCTCCCCTACTTACCTGTCTCTGAGAACCGTGGCTCTCGCTGTGCTCTCCACACTGGACATGTGGGCAGCTGCAATAGCCACTGGCTCCTGCTGCTGTCAATCATAGCCTGTGAGGATAATGTGGGTTGGGGCCAAGCCATGCTGTGTGTGTCTATGGACACATACAGCGTAGCTTGGGATCAAGCCTGCATGAGTGCCCCCATAGCAAGTGGCTTGCTATGGGGGCACACAGTAGGAGGAGGAGCCAGGGGACCCCAGAAGAGGATGATTGGGCCTGCTCTGTGCAAAACCATTGCACAGAGCAGGTAAGTATAACACATTTGTTGTTTTTTAAACATGTTTGTTTACAACCACTTTGAAGTGGACCTGGCAACAGATTTATTTTTTCGTGGTAAAGTACCTGGTCACCACAGAATCACTTTTACCCAACAGCTTGCATGTAAAAGAATTGGAAGCATGAATATACCTACCGTCCGGTGACCTGAGTACTGAGAAACCACTGAATCATATTCAGCCATCGGATGAGACAAATACTTGCTTCATCCCCCTATGACTTGTGTGTCCTGTAGTGACATATGATCCAGGTGAAGGAACCAAAATAGCTGATGGGGCAATGGGTATTCTACACAGCTGGAGATGTTGAGCACATACAGTGGCTGGGGAGCAGAGAAGCACCAACCACCAGAAAGGCAAGTATATTCGTGCTTCTTTTACAAGTGACCTATTGAGTAAAAGTGGCCTTGTGACAAGGTCACCGTTGCATATGTTCCAAGTAAAGAGTAAGTGCACCACTAGTATCTAAATATTACACAGCCCATAGTCTGGTGTGTAATGGTAGCTTATCTGCGCTCAGCTCCAGCAATACTACCAGGGCTAATCTCTGGAAGTGTGTGACAGCTACGAATTTTCATTCATTCAAAGAACTGGCTAGTACATATCATGCACTGGTTGGCCATACATCAAAAGTTTGTTAATTTTGTTAAAATGTTTTGATTTCAGCATGTTTGTTTGATCCTTTTTTTTTTTTTTATATAAATAATTTTTCTTTTACAAAGTGTTTATCCAATTTTCAAAGAAGTCAAAGTGCAGACATCAAAAAGACAATGGTATCAAAAGTAAAAAGTGCCAGTGAGACAATAAGAGGAAAGTAAAAAAGCGAATGGGCCCATAGGCCTACAATTACAAAGACCACAACTACCACCAATGAGACAGTCACTACCAGGACATAGGTTCATAACAGCACAAAAAGGTGCTCAACTACACAGAATCTGTACGTCATGTATGATCAGAGACACCCAAAACGGGAAACGGTAGTCCAAAAAAGGAGAGCCTGTGGAGGCCCAAAAGCAAACAACAAGTGGTAGGAAGGAAAAAAGAAAAGAGAGAATGAGAGGGGAAAAAAGAAGGGGCGGGGTGGTGGGAGGGGGGGGAACTTGAGGGATACAAGTGGAAGTCCATGATGGAGAGCCACATCAGTGTCATCAGGTCGACAGCAAGGAGCGGTCCAAATTCAGATTTTCATTATAGGCCACCCATGGTTCCCAAACCTTCATGAATTGAGAATGCGTGTCATTTAAAATAGAGGTGAGCTTCATGTGGACTATGGTCCCCATGAGGTGATGTTTAACCTCAGATGAAGAAATTGCTGGTGCCAGGCCTTGACAAGTGTGTGGTTGGCCACCTGGAAGACAAAGACCTCCTACGACAATTGTTACTGAGTGTTTTTCAATACAGAAAACAGAAACCATGTACACACTGTAGCTGATTGCCAATGAGACTCAATTGAAGGCCAAAAATCATGTTATCAGGAAATAATAAAACTTCCACAGAGAAATCAGAGTACAAGGACATTTAAAACATGTTAGCTACTGTCACATATTATCAAGGTATAAAGGAAACTAATGGAGCTGAGTGAAGCCATTGAAATTGTCAAGATACCATAGAAGAAGCCTTCCAAGTAAACATCTTGTTGTTTGATTTTCTCTTTCAATACATTTTTATTGAAGTTTTAGTGTATAACAAAACATTACATAAGAATACAAAAAGAGAAGCAGTATCCCATAAGAGATCTTCCATTTAGAGTAACAAGATAATGCAAAGTTGGTATCCAAAAAAGAAGGAACAAAGTGCCATATTTACTTTGGGATACCCTAAGAGATATATAATTAGCGGCCAAGAAGCCAGATAGAGAGAGCGTGAAAGAGAGAGAGAGAGATAAGAAAAGGAAAGGTAAGAAAGAAGATCAGGATAGGAGCCGGTCCCTGCCAACACACAGAATCTCAGGCTAGTGTTGATCCAGCCCAGGGATCAGAGAAATTCCTATATAAGAAGCCCATGGTTCCCAGACCTTTTTGAATTTGTGTACTGTGTTAGTGAGAATGCGAACCATTTTTTTTCTTGAGTCATAATCCATGTTACCTTATTCCTGATTTTTCTTATCGAAACCTTCTGCTGTTTCCAGGAACCTGCTATGGAAATTTTAGTTCCTAATAGGATAAAATGAATCAATTGTTGAGTATGTTTGGGTATGTTGGGAATTTGCAAATTAAGAAGGGCTATGGAGGGCTTTTTAGAAATCCTATGATGCGTAATTTTGTAAATCATATTGAAGATTTTGTTCCAAGTGCCTCTAATCCTTGGGCATTCCCACCAAATGTGTAGCATAGAGCCCGTCATTTGGCATCCTCGAAAGCAAAGGGGTGAGGAGGAAGGATACATTTTACTTAATCTCATCACCAAGTACCAACATGTAATAACCTTCAGCCCGGCTTCAATCAGTGATACGTTTCTGATCCCCATATAGGACCGGGAACAAGCCTTGCCCCATTCCTCCACCTCCCATGCCTCGGCTAAGTCTGTTTCCCAAGCCTTCATATAAGGCAGTTTGTTGGGGCTTGAGGTCAGTGACGAGTAGATCACTGAGATGCCCCCTCTCTGCTCCATGGAGTTACCACACCATACCTCGTATTTGGTAAAAGTTAGAGGAGATAATTCATTAGTCGATATGGATTTTAGGAAATGAGAGATCTGTAGGAACCGAAATGTTTCGGACTTCATTATTTTGAGTTTGTCAGAACAGTGTTTTAAGGAAAAGGGGCCTTTGGTAGTAAAGAAGTGGCCTATGCGAAATAGGCCTTTGTCAAGCCACCACTTGAAGGCTTTAATATCTTGTCCTGGGGGAAAGTCAGGGTTATTAAAGATATGAGCTGACGGGCGTAATTTGGAAGTGAAAGAGAGAAATGTTTTAATTGTATCCCACAAGGCAAAGGAGGAGGACAGCGTTGGTGATAGAATCGGAGGTCTATATTTGGCAGAGCACCAAAGGAGAAAATCAAGTGTGTAGGAGGGCTGTAACGCTCCTGCGTTTTATGTATGATGTGGATTTACAGCTGCAGAAATATTCCACTTCAGTAGTCATGTAGAGAAACGCTGAGACACCAATCCCAACTCCCCAAGACTCATCATGTGTGGATGATCTCAATTCAGCAAGCAAATACACACACTCAATAAGATGTTCCTAGAGTGACTTATGTATATAGTAACACAGTGATGATAGGCTGAAGAGACAGGTTGGGTAGAGATGGTAGATGACAGACACTTGAAAGGAAATGTTCTTGAAAGTAAGATAGTAGCAGATGGGATGCAGATAGGTTAGCAATCATAGATAATGCAGATATAATAATAGTCCTTAGTATGCAGAGCTAGATAGTGTAAGCTTTAGTATGAAGGTTATAGAGGTTTCCCCTGTGGGGTACTTATCACTAGTAGCAATGTAGCAGAGGAGAGGTTCGGCAAGAGCGGATGATCCGGTAGCGGGATACAGGGATCAGCGCAGCGTGGTTCCGACAGCGAGGTATGCTTGCAAGCATGAAAGCTTCAAGACAGGTTAGCATCAAGGCACAAAGCAGGTTAGTCATGAGAAGGGTGAAGGTGAAAACAGCATGCCAGGGTTGATCGGGTGGCGAGACACAGGATCCGAAAACAGAGGTTCAGGTAGCGAGATACAGGAACGTGTAGATTTGACATGCTGAACTCAGAGATCAGGACGCTCCAACCATGACGGTTGAACGAACACATGTGAGTGAGAGCTGGTGATTTAAATAGCTGTTCAGTCCGGCGCTCAGTGATGATGTCAGCACTCTTAAAGGGAAACACACCTATATGTGCTTCATCTATCTAGGTAGATTGAAAGCACCCGGAAATGATGTGATAGGAGGCACTGAGAGTGCCAGAACCTTACAAGGGCACAGCTTGTCTTTCTATATTGACCCAGTCCGGTTTTTTCAAAACATGAGTATAACACAGAAAGTTGAGCGAGTCTGGAGGCCTGATAATACTACCAGAGATTGGGTACTCCCAAACCCCCTTGCTTCCTTGGGCTAAGTCGAACCTGACGGGATAGCCTATGGCCCGTTTTTCCCCAGACAAATTTAATTACATTATTTTGAAATTTTTGTAGTTGATCTCTTTGCAGCGGGATTGGTAAAGATCTGAAGAGATATAGGACCCTAGGGAGCAGATTCATTTTTATGGTATTTATCCTGCCCAACCAAGAAATATTATAAATAGACCAGTCCTGTAATTCTCTTTCTAGGGACTGATAGAGAGTTTTGTAATTGGCTTTGTGAAGGTTTTCTACTTTTGGTGTTAGATTAACTCCCAAGTTTCTAATGTGTGATTCACTCCAAGTGAAGTCAAATGAGGATTGTAGACGTTGTGCTTCCTGGGGGTTAACAGATACATTCAAGATGGAAATTTTTAAAAGCTTAACCTTTAAGCCGGATACTGTGGCAAATTTATCCAACAAGGAGCAAATATTTGGGAGGGAGGTAGAAGGTGAAGTTACAAACATCAAGACGTCATCAGTAAAGAACGCGCATTTGTGTTCATATGGGCCGCATTTTACACCTTTAATATCAGGGTTTGTATGTATTGCTATTGCCAAGGTTTCCATGGCAATAGCAAAAATGAGCAGGGACAAGGGACAGCCTTGCCTAGTCCCTTTAGAAATGGAAAGGGGTCTGAATAAAAGCCCTGGTATCTGATTCTAGTCTCGGGAATGAGTAGAGAGCTTTGAGGATTCCCAAAAAGTTTTGACCAAATCCCCAGCGTTCCATAATTGAAAACAGATATGGCCATTCGACAGAGTCGAATGCCTTTTGGAGGTCCACCGACAACAAAAGTCTCTCCTGGTGGCCACTGCCATCCCACCCAGACTATAGTAAGGATATTATTTCAAACGCTCGTCTGACCTGGTCCGGCCCTTGTCTCCCTGGGATGAATCCCACTTGCTCTTTATGATTGTATTGGTTGATGAAAGATGCTAGTCTGTTAGCTAGAAGTTTAGTTAGGATCTTTAAATCATTATTAATTAGTGATATTGGCCTGTAGTTGCTAATCTCGCCCGGATCCTTGTCTGGCTTCGGAAAACTGGCATAATTCATGTGCCTATCAAGGGGATTTCCTGTCCTGATAGCATTAAAAATGTAGCCAGATAAGGGGTTAGAAGTTTGTAAAACATTTTGTAGTATAATGTCGAAAAGCCGTCAGGGCCAGGGGCCGAGCCCACCTTAAGATCTTTGATCACTTGTTTAACCACTTACCGCATATCGACGTATATTTACGTCGGCAGACTTTGCGGGGGTATACCAGGGTGATGCTTCTAGCATCCCGGTACCGTGGTTAACAGCCAACGGTCGGCTTTCCGTCGGTAACGACCGATGCGGATCGGGAGCCGCTCGATCGTTACCCGGGTGAGCGGGAGGGGACGTCCCCCCCCCCTCCCGCCGCCTTCCCTGACTTTGCTCGGAGCTCCCATCCCACCGGGAGCCCCGAGCACCCAGCCGGCACGTCCGCCGGCTGGATGGAGTCCCGATCAATGCCGGAAACGGCTTCGATTGGGTCTCCGATGACGTAACACGGAGGCGGCGTCCATGACGTCACTTCCGGGTTACTGTGCTGCAAAAAGATAGAAAAACGTCTGTAGGCAAAAACGCAGTTTTCGGAGTTTTGCATACATGGAAGTGTAGTGGAGGGGTCTAGGGTCTTTTAGACCCTCGATCCCTCCATAAAGAGTACCTGTCACTACATATTGTGACAGCAATAAAAGTGATCAGATTTTATTTTTTTTTTAAAAACCTGTAATAAAGTTAAAAAAAATAAAATAAATAGGAAAAAAAAAAAATTTTAGCCGCCCCCGTCACCGTTAGCTCACCCACAAAAAAAAGACGTATACGGAAGTCGAGCCGCGAATGAAATCGCTGTTCAAACCACACATGTGAGGTATCGCCACGATCGCCAGAGCGTGGGCAATAATTTTAAAAAAAGAGCTACACTCCAACTCTAAACTGGTAACCGTTAAATAAATTTAAAGCGTCGCCTATTGAGATCTCTATTGACCGTAGTTTGTCGCCATCACACGGGGGGGCGCAATTTTAAACCGTAACATGTTGGGTATCTATTTACTCAGCATGACATCCTCTTTCACAATATACAAAAAAAATGGGCTAACTTTACTGTTTAGTATTTTTTAAATGCAGTGAAATTTGATTTTTCAGAATCTTTCCCAAAAAAATGGCGTTTTAAAGACCGCTGCGCAAATACCGCGTAACAAAAAATATTGCAATGACCATCATTTTATTCTCCAGAGTCTTTGCTAAAACAATATGTATAATGTTTGGGGGTTCTAAGTAGTTTTCTAGGAAAAAATACTGGTTTTAACTTGTGAACAAAAAGTGTCTGAAATAGGGCTGGGGCTTAAATGGTTAACCTCAGCTTCAGTAATATGCGCTTTAAGTATGTCCTTATGCTGTGTGGTGATGCTAGGAATAGGCAAGTCCTGCAGGAATGCCGATATGAGAGAGTCCCTCCCAGTCATGTCCGAGGTATAAAGCTTTTTGAAATAATTGGAGAATGCTTGCATAATGCGTTTCGGGTTTTGAGTGTTATTGCCTCCAGGGAGCATGATCTTAGGAAAAGAATGGGTTCTAATAGGAGGTCTGAGTTTCGAGGCTAGCATGGGACCTATCATGTCCCTGTGGTGATAATACCTGGCACCCTGCCACCTGGCGTACTTTTCGGCCGTACTGGTTAAGGCTAGATTCAATTTCCTTCTAGCTAGGTCGGAGATGCATTGGGACAGATTTAGGATCTTTCTTGTGTTGGGCACTTATGGATGTAAATTCCTTTTCCAAATTTTCAATGTGGGTGCGTCTCTCTTTCTTGATTTTAGAAGCAAGCTGAATCAGTTTTTCCCTGACTGTAGTTTTGTGGGCTGCCCAAAGTGTTTCTGGGGAGGTCCCTTCTAGGTCATTCAATAGGAAATATTCTGTAATGGCTCCTTCAATTTCTATTACTCTGTGTGGTTCGCTTAGGATGGATTAATTAAGCCTCCAGTGATAAGAGCCCGTGGGAGCACTGTAAGGAGTTAAGGACACAATTATCATGGAGTGGTCAGACCAGACCACGTCCCTTATAGATACCGAGTGTAGGGACGGGAGCAAGGGTTGTGAAGCTAGTAAGTGGTCAATGCGAGCATAAGTCTGGTGCGGATGAGTGAAATGTGTATAATCTTTTTGGGTGGGGTTCATCTCCCACCAGCTATCCACTAATCCCATTTAGTTAATTAATTTGCCTATTCTCGCACTTCGTTTGGGTGGTCTGATCGTTTGGGACCCATGTGGTTTAGATTTGTCTAAACTGTAATCAAATGCCGTGTTAGAATCCCCACCAAAAATAATGTGACCCTCCAGTAGTGGAAGTAGCGTCTTGAACATATTTTGGAAGAACCGGGTTTGGTTTTGATTTGGAGCATAATAAGATATAAATGAATACAGCTGCTCATCCAGGGTACCCTTAACTAATATGAATCTGCCCTCTGGGTCTTTCAGTTCAGATATACAGTAAATGAGAATTTCCAGGATTTATTTGGCATGTAAAAAGGAAGGGTTGCACTTCTTAGGGGAAGTGTGTTTCCTGTAACAGAATGACTTCCACCTTCCGATGGTGGTATTCCTGAAGTGTTTTTCTCCATTTTATAGGTGAGTTTAGACCTTGTGTATTGTGGGTAGCTACTCTAAGGTATGGTGTGGAAACTTTAGAGGATGCCATGATGCCCAGGAGTGGTGTGCATCTAGAAACTAACGTCACTTACCCATGCCCAGCTCATTGTAGGAAGTCCAGAAAAATCCCTTGTTCCGCTAATCTGGTACGCTAGTGTCTTACGGGAGACTGGATCTTGGCTGTGAAGGAGGAGAACAGAGGTGAAAATAAGAAAGAAAGAAGATAGAAAAGTAGCAGACCAGTGTCCAATAGGGACTCCAACAGTTGAGGCCTGCACCACCTCAACCACACAGGCAGGGCTGGCCCTACCATGGGTCCCGGTAGCACCATGGGACCCAGGCGGCACTTAGAGAGGGGCGGCCCCCGGCCGCCTCTTTTCTTCGGCTCGAGTCAAAAAAAAAAGGTCCGCGGCCGGCCCGACATGCACACTGAGCATGTGCCGCTCGGGAAAGCCCGTACATGTTCGGCTAATTCCGGGAATAGCCGAACATGTACGGGCTTTCCCAAGCGGCGGGTGACGTGTTGGCGCCGGGCGGCGCCATTTTCAAACCTAAAGCCTCAGGAACAGGTAAGTGACACTCCTCCACAGCCACACTACCTGCTGTTATGCGGGGCTGCGGGCATACTACAGAAGATGCAGTGCCATGTACAATGCCCGCAGCACTGCATCTCCTGTAGTATGCCCGCAGCCCTGCATTCTCTTGTACCATGTCCGCCGCGTTCTCCTGTACCATGCCCACATCCCTGCATTCTCCTGTACCATGCCTACAACCCTGTATTCTCCTGTACAATGCCTGCCGCCGCATTCTCCTGTACCATGCCCACAGCCCTACATTCTCCTGTACCATGCCCGCCTTCGCATTCTCCTGTACCATGCCCGCAGCCCCGCATTCTCCTGTACCATGCTCGCAGCCCCGCATTCTCCTGTACCATGCCCGCAGCCCTGCATTCTCCTGTACCATGCCTACAGCCCTGCATTCTCCTGTACCATGCCCACAGCCCCGCATTCTCCTGTACCATGCCTACAGCCAGGGCCAGATTAACGTAGGGGCTATTGGAGCTGCAGCTCCAGGCCCCTACCTTTATATAGGCCCCGGGTTGGCCATATTCACTGTTACCGCTCTTCTGTCACTTGTAAACACAGAAGTCTGGCTTCTATGCTCGCTTCCCCAGGCAGCTCCCTCAGAACCTCCCCACACAGCACGAAGGCTGGACAAGGAGGGACAGTTGCCGATGCATGGATGTGTTTATGGGCCTCAGAGACAGCATCCCATGTTGAATTAGGCATGCATGGCTGCACCCTTCCTCCTCTGGGTGCATGCCAAGGCACAGCCCTTAAGGCCCTTCAAAATCCTCAGCACCAAGCCCATGATGCTCTTAATCCGGCCCTGCCTACAGCCCTGCATTCTTCTGTATTATGCCCACAGCCCCGCATTCTCCTGTACCATGCCCGCAGCCCTGCATTCTCCTGTACCATGCCCGCAGCCCTGCATTCTCCTGTACCATGCCCACAGCCCCGCATTCTCCTGTACCATGCCCGCAGCCCCACATTCTCCTGTACCATGCCCACAGCCCCACATTCTCCTGTACCATGCCTACAGCCCTGCATTCTTCTGTATTATGCCCACAGCCCTGCATTCTCCTGTACCATGCCCGCAGCCCTGCATTCTCCTGTACCATGCCCACAGCCCCGCATTCTCCTGTACCATGCCCGCAGCCCTGCATTCTCCTGTACCATGCCCGCAGCCCTGTATTCTCCTGTACCATGCCCGCAGCCCTGCATTCTCCTGTACCATGCCCTCAGCTCCGCATTCTCCTGTACCATGCCCGCAGCCCTGCATTCTTCTGTATTATGCCCACAGCCCCGCATTCTCCTGTACCATGCCGGCAGCCCTGCATTCTCCTGTACCATGCCCGCCTCCACATTCTCCTTTACCATGCCCGCAGCCCCGCATTCTCCTGTACCATGCCTGCAGCCCCGCATTCTCCTGTATCATGCCCGCAGCCCCGCATTCTCCTGTACCATGCCCACAGCCCCGCATTCTCCTGTACCATGCCTACAGCCCTGCATTCTTCTGTATTATGCCCACAGCCCCGCATTCTCCTGTACCATGCCGGCAGCCCTGCATTCTCCTGTACCATGCCCGCCTCCGCATTCTCCTTTACCATGCCCGCAGCCCCACATTCTCCTGTACCATGCCCGCAGCCCCGCATTCTCCTGTACCATGCCCGCAGCCCCGCATTCTCCTGTACCATGCCCGCAGCCCTGCATTCTCCTGTACCATGCTCGCAGCCCTGCATTCTCCTGTACCATGCTCGCAGCCCTGCATTCTCCTGTACCATGCCCGCAGCTCCACATTTTCCTGTACCATGCTCGCAGCCCTGCATTCTCCTGTTCCATGTCCGCAGCCCTGCATTCTCCTGTTCCATGTCCGCAGCCCTGCATTCTCCTGTAATATGCTCGCATCCCTGCATTTTCCTGTACCATGCCTACAGCCCTACATTCTTCTGTATTATGCCCGCAGCACTGCATTCTCCTGTACCATGCCCGCAGCACTGCAGGGCACTGTGGCACTATAGACAGTAGAAAGCCTGGTGCGCTCATCTGCCCAGTGTCTACTGCTCTGTCCTGCTCCTTCTGTCACTCCCTGCACATTCACACCCCTCTGACTGCTTTCATAGTCCTATAGAATGTGGTGGCCTTTTGGAGGGCGTGAATTTTTTTTGGGGGGGGATGGGGGGCAGCATTTCATTCTTGGACCCAGGCAGCACAATGTCTTGGGCCAGCCCTGCACACAGGTAACAAGTTTCCTGTCCCTCGTCCGGAAGGGCAGGAAGCTGCCACATGGGAAGCACTGAGGCATTTCCCTTTGACAAGTGGAGGCGCCATCTGGCCACCCTGGCAGAACTCCCACCCAAGAAAAAAAACAAGAACAGTATATATGCTAAAAATGTGAACATATGAAAAGAAAATATAGTTGTAATTTTGACCTATAGCAAAACAACATGCAGAAGTATACCCATGACTGAGAAAGTCACGATTTCAAAGTTATGTAACCATGGCTAGAGTAACTGGTAATACCTGAAAAACGTACTAGGTCCTGAAAAGATATGGAGGGGGGGGGGGGGATAGGGAACAAGATATAGGGGAAGGAGAAGCAAAAGGAGCTGAGTTAAAATCAAATATTGGAGAGTCTACGACTATTTCAAGGATGCCCTCCGAATAACAGTTCAAGTCCATCCGTGCCAAAAGGGAGTCATAATGGCCCTTTAAACTCTAAGGCCCTGAGGTCACCTATTCCTTAATAATGGTGCTGTCCTTGCACAGAAGAGGTTGCCCATAAGAGAAAGAAGAATAAACGGGATGGACTCTAGTCTCTTTGTATCCATGAGGAGGGCAAAAAAAAAGGAAGGGAAATTTTAATTTTTTCTGCTGGTTTAGAGCGGTCATGAGGGGGGTCAAAAACTTCACTTTATTCCACAGTGGAGGAATGGGGCTAGAAGGATTTTGGCGTTTGGTAGATCCCAAGCTGGTGGAGGGAGCTTGCTGGTCCGGTGATTGAGGGAGCAGTTTCAAATGTAAGAGCAGTCTTTCCCCTTCCAAGAAGTTGGAGAAGGAGTATGTTTGTTTTATTCTTGAGAGCAAATTTGAGTGCAAACGGAAACGCCCACCAATATTTTATTTCTCTTTGAGCCAGGATTAAGAGAAGAGGCTTGAGGGATCGACTTCTTTGTATTTTTGAGGGAAATAGATCAGCGAATATTTGTACTTGATGGCCTTGGCAAGTTAGCTGTGTCACATCTCTGGCTCCACGGATGATTTCTTCTTTAACCGAGTAGTAGTGCAGTTTAACAACCACATCTTTGGGGTTTGCCGTCTTTCCTGGGGGGTCCTAAAGCTCTATGGGCTCTGTCTAGCTCAAGCTTAGGATCTGGTATGGTGGGAATGAGGTCTTTAATCAACCCCCGGACAGCAGATGGGATATCAGTGACTGAATGTGGGAGTCTTCTCAGCCTAAAATTGTGCCTTCTGGATCTATTTTCAAGATCTTCCACTTTAAGCAGTGCTGAGTCTAGTTGTTCTTGGAGTGTTTGGATGAGCCCTGTATGCTGGTTAGTTTTAGCCACGGTCATATCCAGCTTTTTTTCAATTGCTTCCATTCTGGATCCCAGATTTTGAAAGTCAGCTTTCAGGTTTGTGGTGATTTTAGTGGCTATCTGCGATAAACCCTTATCCAGAAGAGTGAAAAGTCTGCATATTAGGTCTTCACTGTCAAGCTGTTCAGGCCTGCTTGTTCCCGCCACACTAGTGAACTTTGGGGGGACAGCAGGGGAATTGCTTAGTGGGGAGAGTGCATAATCGTCAATAACTCGGACCACCAGGGATTCTGTGGATGCCGGAGGCGGTGCTAGAAGAAGACTGGTACTTACTGATCCCTGTGGGCTCGACATGGGCAGCACCCCGGTTTTTTGGGCTGATTGCTCCGTCTCCCCCTCCTCCATCATTTCTCTCAGATGTGCCGGAACCGCCATTTTAGGAGCGGCCTCCTCTGCTGTGGATAGATACTAGCTCCGGAGGTCCCTCCGGACTCAATTTTTGGTCATGCACCAGTCGCTAAGGACTTCCTCTCGGGTGTGCAGTGGTCAGGTCCTGCCCGGGTGAGTGTTCAGCGGCTCGAAGTGGGAGTGGGTGCCGGGGTAGCGTGGAGCTCCGGCCTTAAGCGGCCATCTTGGGAGACTCCGCGCATGCGCCTCCTCTGTTTGATTTTCTAATGGTTATTGAAGTCAAATCACTGTTCATTTTAGTGATAAGAAAATTCAAAGTAGCAGAATGGAGAATTTTTCTCAAACAGACACAATTCTAACTGAACTGTAAATGCAGTTTTTGTTCGGGAACAATTGTACATAGTGTAATGAAACCTGTTTCCATTTGAATAGCAAGTCTGGATGAAATTCGAATGCAATTAGTTGGCTCACTGATGTCAAGACAGAATGTTCTGAATGGATGATTTTTCTATGAACACTCGAGAGAAAATCCTACTTGTGAATGGCCAGCTTTAAGCCAGCCATAGATGGTTTGGTTTTGGATGGTTCAGCAGGAACCATCGGGGATTCGAACCATGTATTTGCAGGCTGAATGTGACCAAGTTGATTTATCAATCAATTTGGGTACAACCAGCCTGTCATATTCTTCATGTGAATATTGCTAGCAGCTGAACACAATGGCTCCACGAGATGGATTCCCCGATCACCGATGACTGTGTTGATGGGGATATGAGAGATTTTCTTTTCTGCAACCCGCAGTTGCAGGAAATAAAATCGCTCCGTTTATGGCTGGCCTTAGTCCAAAGGATGTGTTAATATGTAATATGACTTCAATTTTCCAGAGCACTTATACTTGAAGGGGCTTAAGCATCTGGACCTAGTGACACCCCCCGGGTCATAGTTCATTAAATGCACCTGAACAGCTCCAGTATGGTATATTTTGGTCTTGTCAATGTGAAGCTTGGTGTAACATTTTAAGAAACATCTACTGTTCCTGTTAGTCTTCTCATGTATGGGACTCCCCATTCCATCATCCATGATGGCCTAAGTCCTAAATGGGTTAGAAAAAAACAAGACTTGTCAGTTTGCAGAAACGCTTTCTCAAATGTATCTGAATATAGATGTGTTCTCTGCTGTCAGTCCATCTGTTGATGTCAATCAGGATCTTTCGTCCATCTATTTACTGTTCTACTCTTGGCAAGGGAAGCACATTATACTGTCCGTCACATAAGCTCTCACCAGCGTAGAAGTATAGAGACTGATATCCTGGTGACAAGATAACTGGTATTACTTTTCACTTGAGTAAACAGACATGGTTTAATAATGTATTCCAGTGATCGCTGTCGTAAACACTTATTTCACTTCTCTGAGTTCATCTGCGGGTAATTTATTCTGTCCTTGGGCCTGTGGTAACCTGTCTTCTTCTATGTTCACTTAAAATTGTTTTAACAACTGTGCAATGTAAGCCTATGCAACTTTGGAATAACTCATTGGTTATTGGTGGTGTAAATAAGATACTTAGTTGCATGCAGAATCATTTATTTCCAAATAAAATAATGATCATTTCACGGTGCAGTATTTTACTTATTTGACAATCCTGTCAATAGAGAAGCATGCACAAATTTCTTGTAGGCGGTGCTGCCGGCTTTTTGTAGCATACATACATATTTGCTTTCTTACCTGTGTGACCTCTTTTGGTGGTTGCTGCTTCCAATTAGGATATTAGACTTCAGCAGTACATTCATTGCAAAGTAATGGAAAGTTCAGTGATAAGGTACAGTTCATGAACCTTTTAGGTAAAAAAAATCACTAACTTTGTTAAAAATATTTATAACCTATAGTTGCTAAACAACCCATTTTGTGACTTAAAGTGTTCCTAAACCCACAACTGTAAAATCAGTCTGTATATGCAGTAAAGCATGCTTATCATACTCACTGTGGAACCTAAGGGGTTAATCTTCTGCATTGTGTAATAAGGCTGTTTGATCCTGTCTTCTCTGATCCTCCCCTTCTTCTACTGTCCCCAATCAATCTGCTGAGAGTACAGAGTCTTGGGGGCACTCTGCACATGCTCAGTTTGGTGTGTATTACTAGAGGGTTTTTTTTTTTATTTTTTTGGAGTGTGTATATGATCAGCAATGGGCCAATCAGCACTGTCCAGACAGAGGGTCATAGTTACATAGTTAGTCAGGTTAAAAAAAGTCCATCTGGCTCAACCATAAAAAAAAAAAATAGTAATAAAAACCCAATCATTCAATCCCATATACACAATCCTATACCTGCAGTTGATCCAGAGGAAGGCGAAAAAAAACCCAGCAAAGCATGATCCAATTTGCTACAGCAGGAAAATAAATTCCTTCCTGATCCCCCGAGAGGCAATCGGATATTCCCTGGATCAACCTTACCTATAAATATTAGTACCCACTTATATTAAGTTCACCCAGGAAAGAATCCAGGACTTTTTTTTAAAGCAATCTAGTGAGCTAGCCAGAACACCCTCTGGAGGGAGTCTTTTCCACATTTTCAGCTCTTACGGTGAACAAAACCTTTCCGTATTTGGAGATTAAATCTGTTTTCCTCTAGACGTAAAGAGTGCTCCCGTGTTGACCTTAAAGTGAACAACTCAACACCAAGTTCACTATATGGACCCCCTATGTATTTATACATGTTGATCATATCCCCCCTTAATCTCCTCTTCTCAAGAGAGAATACATTCAGTTCCTCTAATCTTTTCTCATAGCTGAGCTCCTCCATGCCTCTTATCAGTTTGGTTGCCCTTCTCTGCACTTTCTCCAGTTCCCCGATATCCTTTTTTAAAGAACCGGTGCCCAAAACTGACCTGCATATTCCATATGAGGTTTGTACAGGGGCAAAATTATATCTCTCATGTCAGGGGTCATGCAGGGGAGTGTTAGTCTTGCCTAGGGCGCAAAATAGTTAGGCACCGCATCTGCTCACATCTGTGGATCCTGTTAAAATATAACTAAAGGTATAACTCTTCTATTCGTTTTGGATAGAGTAGAGATGGATTAGAACACCTGTCAGTTTTTATTGTTGTCTGTGCCCCCGTTAGAGAGATTCACCCTCCCTATATGACCTGTTTACCATGATTATTAAGCCCTCGTTCACATTGGAGCGTATTGTCGTGTGATTTGACAGGTCAATTGCCGGCAAGGGCATTGTTCCATTCGGTGCGACGCCGACTTTGTGGTTTGCAGATTTGCAAAAGTAGTTCCTACTTTTGCTGATTTCAGATGCAACTTCAATAGAAATGCATGAAACTGGACGGATCTCTTTCCAGTAGCACGTGAAATCGCACTGACCTGCTGTTTTGAAGTGAAGTAGCACGATTTCAAAGTAGCATCAATGTAAACCAGGGCTAAAAGTGGAAGTAAAAGAAAATCCCACATTTTGGGGTGTCCCCAGAAAAGTAATAAAGGGGAAATCTTCCAATGCGGATACTAGTTCTGGTAAGCTGGGGGTCCCCAAGGAATTCCCTTAAATTGCAGGGATTTCCTCTCACTTCCTGTTTGGCTATGAGACAGGAAGTGAGGGGAAATATCCGCAATGGGACACAGATGGTGAAAAAAACCTCTATCTAAAAATTAAAAAAAAAAAAAAAAAATTATATATATATATATATATATACATACAGTATCTCACAAAAGTGAGTACATCCCTCACATTTTTGTAAATATTTTATTATATCTTTTCATGTGACAACACTGAAGAAATGACACTTTGCTACAATGTAAAGTAGTGAGTGTACAGCTTGTATAACAGTGTAGATATGCCATCCCCTCAAAATAACTCAACACACATCCAAAAATGTCTAAACTGCTGGCAACAAAAGTTAGCACACTCCTAAGTGGAAATGTCCAAATTGGGCCCAAAGTCAATATTTTGTGTGGCGACCATTATTTTACAGTACTGCCTTAACTCTCTTGGGCATGGAGTTCACCAGAGCTTCACAGGTTGCCACTGGAGGCCTCCTCAACTCCTCCATGATGACATCACGGAGCTGGTGGATGTTGGAGACCTTGCGTTCCTCCACCTTCTGTTTGAGGATGCCCCACAGATGCTCAATAGGGTTTAAGTCTGGAGACATGCTTGGCCAGTCCATCACCTTTATCCTCAGCTTCTTTAGCAAGGCAGTGGTCGTCTTGGAGCTGTGTTTGGGGTCGTTATCATGTTGGAATATTGCCCTGCGGCCCAGTCTCTGAAGGAAGGGGATCATGCTCTGCTTCAGTATGTCACAGTACATGTTGCCATTCATGGTTCTCTCAATGAACTGTAGCTCCCCAATGCCAGCAGCACTCATGCAGCCCCAGACCATGACACTCCCACTACCATGCTTGACTGTAGGCAAGACACACTTGTCTTTGTACTCCTCAGCTGGTTGCCACCACACATGCTTGACACCATCTGAACCAAATATGTTTATCCTGGTCTCATCAGACCACAGGACATGGTTCCAGTAATCCATGTCCTTAGTCTGCTTGTCTTCAGCAAACTCTTTCCTGGCTTTCTTGTCCATCATCTTTAGAAGAGGCTTCCTTCTGGGACGACAGCCATGCAGACCAATTTGATGCAGTGTTGGTGTAAGCACTGACAGGCTGACCCCCCACCCCTTCAACCTCTGCAGAAATGATGGCAGCACTCATACATGTTTCCCAAAGACAACCTCTGGATATGACGCTGATCATGTGCACTCAACTTCTTTAGTCGACAATGGCGAGGCCTGTTCTGAGTGGAACCTGTCCTGTTAAACCGCTGTATGGTCTTGGCCACCGTGCTGCAGCTCAGTTTCAGGGTCTTGATAATCTTCATATAGCCTAGGCTATCTTTATGTAGAGCAACAATTCTTTTTTTCAGATCCTCAGAGAGTTCTTTGCCATGAGGTGCCATGTTGAACTTCTAGTGACCAGTATGAGAGAGTGAGAGCGATAACACCAAATTTAACACACCTGCTCCCCATTCACACCTGAGACCTTGTAACACTAACGAGTCACATGACCCCGGGGAGTGATAATGGCTAATTGGGGCCCAATTTGGACATTTTCACTTAGGGGTGTACTCACTTTTGTTGCCAGCGGTTTAGACATTATTGGCTGTGTGTTGAGTTATTTTGAGGGGACAGAAAATTTACACTGTTATACAAGCTGTACACTCACTACTTTACATTGTAGCAAAGTGTCATTTCTTCAGTGTTGTCACATGAAAAGAGATAATAAAATATTTACAAAAATGTGAGGGGTGTACTCACTTTTGTAAGATACTGTGTATATATATTTTTTGATGGGTGTTTTGTGTTTTGTACACAGGGGAGGTTGCTCATGCATGGGTGCTCCCTTAGGGTTTAAGGTTAACAGATTTTCCTCTATTGCAGGGGAGTCAAACTCAATTTCATCACGAACCACATCAGCATCATGGTCGCCCTCAAACAAAGGGTCAGTTGTATCTGTAAGACTAGATGTCCCCCTTACATCAGAAGTCAAGATTCTCCACCCTCCCTTACATCACGGTGCACCCCCCTTACCATGTGCTACAGCAGGGAATAAAATGGGGGCAGAAATGGGAAGCAGACAGTGCAGGGTCTGGAGGAGGACTAGTGGAGGTCTGGAGTTAGCTCCTGGAGTCTGCTGAACGCTCAGACCAGAGGAGGTGGAGACAAGTGGGTGCATAGAGAGGCGCAGGATCCGTAGGAGGAGTTTTGAACTCCTCTCTGCTGGTGACTGCTGGGACAAGGTGGGGGTGGAGACGAGGGGGTGCCGCAGCTGCAGAAGAGGTGCGAGGGCCACATGAAATGTCCTGGAGGGCTGGATTCGGCCTGTGGGCCTTGTGTTTGACACATGTGCTATATTGCATTTGGGTAATCTTCAAAAAAGTTTCCTAGGTCATTTTTGTGTCAAGCGTGTAATATTTAGAGATGTTTACGAACTATAGGGGGTGAGACTGGTTGATGGGATGGTTAATATTACACAATTAACAGGCAAAAAATTTGGGGGAGCATACCCATGTATTTCCAAAGCTGCTGCAGCTATGAACCAAAAGACATGTATATTAAAAAAGAATAGCGCGCAAATGCAAAAGAAATAACTACCAAATCTGAAGACAATCCATAAATAAAAATGGGGGTTTGGTCCCACCATATGGCCATATCGTGCTCAAGCCCACTACTGCGTCAAAGTACCCCATTATCAGTGGGTCCTACACTATCCATGAAAAAGAGATGAATCCAGCCTTTCTAACCCTTGGAGATAATACTCCTTGCTGGGAAGGATGTGCAAATGCACTACAGGGGACTCCTCCTATATCCACTTGATGGTGGACACTGATTGAGTACAGGTGTGTGTGGGGGGTGGGGAGGGTTGCTCAACCTCGATAGTCTGGTCAGACCGAATACATAATAAACAGGCAAAAAATTTGGGGGAGCATACCCATGTATTTCTAAAGCTGCTGCAGCTATTTCTTTTGCATTTGCGCGCTATTCTTTTTTAATATACATGTCTTTTGGTTCATAGCTGCAGCAGCTTTAGAAATACATGGGTATGCTCCCCCAAAAATGTTTTGCCTGTCTATTATGTATTCGGTCTGACCAGACTATCGAGGTTGAGCAACCCCCCCCCCCCCCCACACACACCTGTACACAATCAGTGTCCACCATCAAGTGGATATAGGAGGAGTCCCCTGTAGTGCATTTGCACATCCTTCCCAGCAAGGAGTATTATCTCCAAGGGTTAGAAAGGCTGGATTCATCTCTTTTTCATGGATAGTGTAGGACCCACTGATAATGGGGTACTTTGACGCAGTAGTGGGCTTGAGCACGATATGGCCATATGGTGGGACCAAACCCCCATTTTTATTTATGGATTGTCTTCAGATTTGGTAGTAATTTCTTTTGCATTTGCGCGCTATTCTTTTTTAATATACATGTCTTTTGGTTCATAGCTGCAGCAGCTTTAGAAATACATGGGTATGCTCCCCCAAAAATTTTTTGCCTGAATATTACACAATTGTTTGTTTTGGTTTTTAGCAACTATGATGATGTTTCCTTGCTGGAGGGTTATATGGGTTTCATCTATGTATGAAATATGTTTATTATTTACAGTACTGCCAATCAGTGTCCATTAGTGCCTCGTCATCAGTGTCACTTATCAGTGCTGCCTATCAGTGCCACCTCTCCATGCCACCTATCAGTGCCACCCATCAGTGCCTCCTGACAAGTGCCCACCAGTGCTGCCTCATCAGTGCAGCCTATCAGTGCCACCTTATCAGTGCCCATCAGTGAAGGAGAAAAATTACCTGTTTGCAAAATTTAATAACAAAATATGAAAAAAGTTTTTTTTTTTTGTTTTTATTTTCCAAAAATTTCAGTCTTTTTTTGTTTAGCAAAAAATTAAAAACCCAGTGGCAATTAAATACCACCAACAGAAAGCTCTATTTGTGTGAAAAAAAAAAAAGGATAAAAATGTCATTTGGGTGCAGTGTTGCATGACCGCGCAATTGTCATTCAAAGTGTGAGAGCGCTGAAAGTTGAAAATTGGCCTGAGCAAGAAGCGGGTAAAAGTGCCCAGTAAGGACAACTGAGACACAGTGACAGCACAGACACAAACACTGCTGATAATCTGTCCTCCATGCAGACATATTTGGAGCAGCGGCTGTGTCCCATCTAGTATGCAAATTGTTCCCGCATCCTAAGGCTCGCATCACCCCAATGCGTTTTTTTCATGCTTTTTGCAGAAACGCAGGACATGTTTTTTTTAACATAGGTTCCTATGAAACACGTTCACATTAATGTATTTTTGTGCCTCTGCGTTTTTTGAAAGGGTCGGGGACTTTTTTTAAATGCAAAACGCTGCTTTTTTGGTTTAATAGACTTCAATGGAGACGCTGAAGACAATCATGCAGTGCATTTTTAGTGCGTTTTACATTATATAATCTACCCAACAACAAATTGGGCAGAAAAAAAGCGCAAAATGCACCAAAAACGCGTGTCTGAAAACGTAGAAAGCACAGCTAAAAGCACTGCAGAAATGCTCAAAAGCATCATGCATAGATGGTGAATCAAGCCTAAGGCTAGGTTGACACCTGTGCGGCTGTGCAGGCTGCGGTTTTGTGTGGGCACAAGAGCCTATTAATTAGAATGGCTGCCATGCCCTGCGACACGAGGTTCCCAGTGCGGGTGCGATTTCCAGTGCAGATGGCTTACCATTAGGATTAATGGCACCCGCCATTGCGGGAATTTGTGCAGGTCCTGTGGCTTGACCACCCACACAGGTGTGAGCCAAGACTAATGTTATATGAATAAAGCCGGCACAGGAAAAGGCTTCTTCCAAGTAAAATTCTTTATTCCAGCATGGATAGCGGTGACAACATGACAATTGCTGACGCGTTTTGGCTTTATGCGTTCCTCATAGTGAACCTAGACTAAAGCTGGATACACACTATACAACTTTTGTTGTTTGATTTCCTTTGTATTTACCGTCAACCATGTAGTGGAAGGGCCTGCCTGATTGCAAACAAATTGAAAGTGTTTAGGTATGACCTCATATTATATGGTTTTGGTAAATTGGAAGGAAAAAATCGAAAGATAATTGTATAGTGTGTATCCAGCTTAAGGCTGGCCATACAAGTGTCGAATTTCGAAATTTTGTGCGTTTTGCGATTCGATGGTGCCACCATTGATTTCGAAATTCGACCAACCAAGCCTTCAATTTCACCTTATATTGCTACAGAAAAGGATTTTCGTGGCCTGGAAATCTGATTTTCTTTCCGGGAATTTTCTTTTCTTGCAATCATGCACATTTCTTTCTTAAATATATTTCTTGCACGATTCTCCCATCATTGATTAGAAAATTGTTCGTTTTTCATAAAATTTCCAACATGCCTGATCACTCAAATTTGATGACCGTACGAAAATGGTGCGAAATTTGAAAGAAAATTCTTTGATAAGATTTTCGAAATTGGACCCATGTATGGCCAGCCTAAGTCAGATTGAGCTGTTTTTAGCACCCCATGCATCTGAAAATGCAGCACATTTTAGGATGCAGAAAATTGTATCATGCGCTTTTAAAAAAAGTCAAGGGATGTAGTCCATTCAAATGAATAGGATGCTGTGCCTGTTCACTTGGAAGCCACACCAACTGCATGTGTGAGAACTTGGCCTTTAATTAGGATTCCCTGAAGTCCCTACAGCTGCTGCCTCACCACAACTGCTGTCTGTTAGCCATTGCAGAGGACTGTATCTGTATAAGGCCATAGGTGTGCTCAGCCTATTGCATTAGGGTGTGCACCCCAAATCTCAAACACAAATGCCTTTCTCTGCAGCCTTAGCTGCACAGAACAGTGAATGAATGGGAAGTGCTCTGTGCTGAGTAGCTTCCTGTTCATTCACAAATTGAAGCATAGTAAACAGTTTACTATCCTTCAGTTATGAATGTAAACAGTGAGTGAGTGTTGTTCCCTGTGTTAATTTAGAAAAGGAACTCCACTGCTCAAAGAAATTAAAGGAATACTTTGAAAACACATCAGATCTCAATGGGGAAAAAATATTATGTTGGTAATCTATACTTCTATGGACTGGGTAATGTGTTAGGAATGAAAGGCTGCCACATTGATGGAAATGAAAATGATCGACCTACAGAGGGCTGAATTCAAAGACACCCTGAAAATCAAAGTTAAAAAAATGATGCAGCAGGCTAGTCCATTTTGCTGACATTTCATTGCAGCAACTCAAAATGGTACTCATTAGTTTGTATGGCCCCCATGTGCTTGTATGCATGCCTGACAATGTCGGGGCATACTCCTAATGAGATGACGGATAGTGTTCTGGGCAGGGCAGCCATCAGAAATTGTGCGGCCCCTTACACAGCTTTAGGCCTTGGCCCCCCCTGGGCTGACCACCAACATTCCCCAGGGCCCGCCCACTGGCTGTCCCACTGAGTACTTCAGTGCACCCACCTTCAGAGAGATGAGGACATTGTGGGTAGGACACACTGCTTTATAAAAGCTCTGTCGCCTCAGGAGCCTCCATCTTTTCACAGGCAGTCTCTGTCCCTCATATCTCCTCATAGCCTCTATCCCCTCAGCCTCCCCTCCCCTGACAGAACTTTTCCCTGCCATGTCTGAGTAGTGTTGCCTCTCCCCCATTAGATATACTACAGAAGACAGTCAGAGACAGCGGGCCTACTACAGGAGACAGTCAGAGAGAGCGGGCAAACTACAGGAGACAGTCAGAGAGAGCGGGCCAACTACAGGAGACGGTCAGAGAGCGCGGGCCAACTACAGGAGACGGTCAGAGAGCGCGGGCCAACTACAGGAGACAGTCAGAGAGAGCGGGCCAACTACAGGAGAAAGTCAGAGAGAGCGGGCCAACTACAGGAGACAGTCAGAGAGAGCGGGCCAACTACAGGAGAAAGTCAGAGAGAGCGGGCCAACTACAGGAGACAGTCAGAGAGAGCGGGCCAACTACAGGAGACAGTCAGAGAGAGCGGGCCAACTACAGGAGACAGTCAGAGAGAGCTGGCCAACTACAGGAGACAGTCAGAGAGAGCGGCCAACTACAGGAGACAGTCAGAGACAGTGGACATACTACAGGAGATGGTCAGAGACTGCGGGTATACTACAGAAGATGGTCAGAGACTGCGGGCATACTACATGAGACGGTCAGACTGCGGGCATACTACATGAGACGGTCAGACTGCGGGCATACTACAGAAGACAGTCAGAGATTGCAGGCATACTACAGGAGACGGTTAGAGATTGCGGGCATACTACAGGAGACGGTCAGAGAGAGCGGGCCAACTACAGGAGAAAGTCAGAGAGAGCGGGCCAACTACAGGAGAAAGTCAGAGAGAGCGGGCCAACTACAGGAGACAGTCAGAGAGAGCTGGCCAACTACAGGAGACAGTCAGAGAGAGCGGCCAACTACAGGAGACGGTCAGAGACAGTGGACATACTACAGGAGATGGTCAGAGACTGCGGGTATACTACATGAGACGGTCAGACTGCGGGCATACTACATGAGACGTTCAGACTGCGGGCATACTACAGAAGACGGTCAGAGATTGCAGGCATACTACAGGAGACGGTCAGAGATTGCAGGCATACTACAGGAGACGGTCAGAGATTGCGGGCATACTACAGGAGACGGTCAGAGATTGCAGGCATACTACAGGAGACGGTCAGAGACTGCGGTCATACTACAGGAGACGGTCAGAGACAGTGGACATACTACAGGAGATGGTCAGAGACTGCAGGTATACTACAGAAGGCGGTCAGAGACTGCGGGCATACTACATGAGACGGTCAGAGACTGCAGGCATACTACATGAGACAGTCAGAGACTGCGGGCATACTACAGAAGACGGTCAGAGATTGCGGGCATACTACAGAAGACTGTCAGAGATTGCGGGCATACTACATGAGACGGTCAGAGACTGCGGGCATACTACAGAAGACGGTCAGAGATTGCGGGCATACTACAGGAGACGGTCAGAGACTGCGGTCATACTACAGGAGACGGTCAGAGACTGCGGGCATACTACATGAGATGGTCAGAGACTGCAGACATAATACAGAAGATGGTCAGAGACTGTGGGCATACTACATGAGACGGTCAGAGATTGCGGGCATACTACAGGAGACGGTCAGAGATTGCAGGCATACTACAGGAGACGGTCAGAGACTGCGGTCATACTACAGGAGATGGTCAGAGACTGCGGGCATACTACATGAGATGGTCAGAGACTGCAGACATAATACAGAAGATGGTCAGAGACTGTGGGCATACTACATGAGACGGTCAGACTGCGGGCATACTACAGAAGACGGTTGGAGACTGCGGGCATACTACAGATGATGGTCAGAGACAGCGCGGGCATACTACAGGAGACGGTCAGAGACTGCAGATGTAGTACAGGAGATGGTCAGAGACTGCAGACGTAGTACAGGAGATGGTCAGAGACTGCAGACATAGTACAGGAGATGGTCAGAGACTGCAGACATAGTACAGGAGATGGTCAGAGACTGCAGACATAGTACAGGAGATGGTCAGAGACTGCAGATATCGTACAGGAGATGGTCAGAGATGGCAGACATGGTGCAAGAGATTATCAGAGACATAGTACAGGAGATTTTCAGACTGGTTTAGCAGACTTGCCCTGTTTGCTCACTGTGTCCACCTTCTCAGTGCGGTGTGTCCTCTGTGCCAGTGCTGAGCTGGCACTGTGTCTTTCCGCTGTGCCACTGCCAGGCTGGTCACATCACAGAAGCAGGGAGGACCTGGGTGAGTTGTCACATCTGCACATAGATCTGGGCCTGTACAGATCATAGGGGTGCAGTGTTTGCAGACCCTCCACATTGGACTTATACAGACCACAGAGAGGGACAGCGCCTCCATCTTCTTCCTGGCCATAATACTGCCTGGATATGCTGCTCCATCCTCTGCCAGTCTGCCTGCAGCTGATCTCTGTCCTTCTGTGACCTCCGGTGCAGTCTCCTCAGGATGTTATCCTGTCGGGCTGGTGGGAGGAGACTGCACCGGAGGTCACAGAAGGACAGAGAGCAGCTGCAGGCAGACTGGCAGAGGATGGAGCAGCAAATCCAGGCAGTATTGCGGCCAAGAAGATCTACAGCGGGACTGGAGCTCCGGTGAAAAAGATCCTATCATGCCGTGCTCGGCCACGCCCCCTTTCAGTCCTCCTTAACTGTTCATAAAAGGCGCCGAGCGGTGTCATGACATCACTGGCTCCGTGCTTGGCCGCTCCTACTCGGATACACAGTTGGCAATAGCAACCCTGTGCATGGGCCCCTCGTGACGGCTGGGCCCCCTACAGCTGTATCGGCTGTACCCCCCTGATGGCGGCCCTGGTTCTGGGGTATTTCCTCCCAGATCTGGAATTGGCCATCACTGAGCTCCAGAACAGACTGAGGTGCAACCTGGCGGGGTCGTATGTCCCGAAACATAATGTGCCAGAGGTGTTCTATTGGATTTAGGTCAGGGGAGTGTGGGGGCCATTCACTGGTATCAATCCCTTCATCCTCCAGGAACTGGCTGCGTAGTCTTGCCACATGAGGCCGGGCATTGTCATGGACCAGGAGGAACCCAGGACCCACTGCACCAGCGTAGGGTTTCATCCTGATACCTAATGGCAGTCAGGGTGCCATTGTCTAGCCTGTAGAGATCTGTGTGTCCTTCCATGGATATGCCTCCCTGGCTCCCCAGACCATCACTGACCCACCAACAAACCAGTCATGCTGAATGATGTTACAGGCAGCATAACGTTCTCCACGGCTTCTCCAGACTCTTTCACGTCTGTCACATGTGCTCAGGGTGAACCTGCTCTCTTCTGTGAAAATCGCATCAGTGGCAAACCTGCCAATTCTGATGTTTTAATTGCAAATGGCAATCGAGCTCCACAGTGGTGGGCAGTGAGCACAGGGCCCACCAGAGGACGTTGGGCCCTCAGGTCACCCTCATGAAGTGTGTTTCTGATTGTTTTGTCAGAGTCATTCACATCAGTAGCCTGCTGGAGGTCATATTATAGAGCTCTGGCAGTGCTCATCCAGTTCCTCCTTGCACAAAGGAGCAGCTATCATTCCTGGTGATGGGTTAAGGACCTTCTACGGCCCTCTCCAGCTCTCCTTTTCCACTGCATGGAACCGTACCGGTTCGGCACCCTTTTGTGCTTTTCCACTGCTGGTACCGCATGGTATAGGGTCGGAACGGTTCGGTACGGTACGGTATAGGTTTGCTTTTCCACTGCATGGAACCGAACGGTACGGTACGGTACGGCTCTGAAAAAACAGTACCTACTCGATTGTGGTTCCAACAGGTACCAAACTGGTACCATATCCCACAATCCTTTGCATGCAGTCACTACTAGCCACTGATTGGTCAGAGAATCCCACCCACCCCGTTGTTATCCCACCCACTTAACTTAGTACTACTTTAGTGGAAAAGCAAACCTATACCGTACCGTACCGAACCGTTCCGACCCTATACCATGCGGTACCAGCAGTGGAGAAGCAAACCGGGCCAAGCAGGGCCGAGTAGAGCCGAGCCGGTACTTTCCGATACTTGCAGTGGAAAAGAGTAACTGCCTGTTTCCTGGAATCTCCTCCATGCTCTTGAAACCTTCTGGCAATGGGACATATTAATGTGCCATCCTGGAGGAGTTGGACTGCCTGTGCAACCTCTATAGGGTCCAGGTATCGCCTCATGCTACCAGTAGTGACACTGACCCTGGCCAAATGCAAAACTAGTGAAAAACAGTCAGAAAAGATGAGTAGGGAAAGAAAATGTCAGTGGCCTCCACCTGTAAAACCATTCCCGTTTTGGAGGTTGTCTCATTGTTGCCCATCTAGTGCACCTGTTGTTAATTTCATTAACACCAAAGCAGCTGAAAATTATTAACAACCCCCTGTGCTACTTAACTGACCAGATCAATGTCCCAGGAGTTTAATTGACTTGATGCTACTCTGATTAAAAAGTGTTCCTGTAATTTTTTTGTTGAGCAGTGTATTTATTAGCCTCCCTGTTCTACATCCTGAAACATCCCCTGCAGCAGCCGGGGGCAGAGGAGAGGAGCCAGCAGCACTGTTGTGGTGAGGGTCCAACAATGGGGGGGGGGGGGGGGGGGGGCAGCACAGAATACTGTATGGGGGAAATCAGAAACACATTGTGATTACGGTGTGCTCCCTGCACATGCCTATGGTGTGAGGTAAATGCTCTGACTGGTTGCCTCCACCTCAGGAGCCCCAGGAATAGGCCATTTCTCTGACAGAACCCCAATCCATGCATTCTCCCATTACTTCCAATGTGACATCAGCAGGGGGAATGTATTCCAATATAACTGACACCAAAAACTTTTATTATAATAAATAGGTCACAATAAGCAGAGGAGGAAACGCCTGTTACCATACCAGGAATCCCGGCACAGGGGACAGAGGTGAGGTGTGTACGGTAGGGGGACACAGGACATGTGTTTGTATTGTACAATTATACAGCAGTCACTGGGAGTTCTGTTCTGTCACATCGCTCTCTGCTATACAGGTGAGCGAGCCCGCCATCTGCACAATGGCTCAGTGTGATAGGACATTCACTGACGTCATTCCCGCTTCCGCCAATCAGGGAGAAGATGTACAGAGCCGGATGTAGTACCGCTACAGAATGCGGAAGACGTGAGGAAGTTGTCAGTAACCATAGCAACAGGTGATACCGCTGGAACAGGGAACATGCCGATCATAGTGAAGGATTTCACCTGGCAGCAGACAGAGAAGGAGATTTTTATATCTGTGCCGCTAAAGGGAGCCAAGGCGTGCCAGAGTAATGTGCTGTGTACCGAGCACTACATTAAGGTGAGGGAGGAGGCCAACACTGATCACCTACTGAAAATACTAGAAGCCTGGCTGTCATGGGCACTTCCTGAAAATACCAGATGTCTGGCTGTCTTAGACACCTGAATATTCTAGAAGCCTGGCTGTCCTAGACACCTCCTGAAAATACTAGAAGCCTGGCTGTCCTAGACACCTCCTGAAAAAACTAAATGTCTGGCTGTCATGGGTGAAAGATTGCATGTAGGCACCTCCTGAAAATGCTAAATGTCTGGCTGTTATAGACCCCCCTCCTGAAAATGCTAGATGTCGGCTGTCCTGTTGATTGATACTTTGTGACCTGGAACAAGCATGCCTACCAGGAAAGTTGTCAGTTCTCCTAGTTAGGGATGGGCTCAGGTGTGTTCAGGATCCTAGTCCGCACCCACCTGAGCAATCCCGCTGTCACTGCACACCGCCAATCATAGGCAGTGAGGCATTCCCTGACCCGCAGCTGCACATACACCCCCCCCCCCCCGACTAGGCTGCTTTTGATTGGCAGTGTGCAGTGATGGCTTCCCGGTGGGATTGCTCAGGTGGGTTGGGACTAGGGTTGCCACCTCATCCCTTTAATCCAGGACACATAATAATTACACAGGTTCTGAGGCTGATATAATGCAGATAAAGCACCAATTGAGTATAATTATCATCTTATTCAGCCACAGAACCTGTGTGATTAATATGTGTCCTGGGGTTTAAAGGGATGAGGTGGCAACCCTAGTTGGGACTAGGATCCAAAAACGTCTGAGCCAAACGAAAGCCGGATGGGTCCGCCGCCTTCTGATTTGAATGGGTCCGCACCTGCCAGTTTGAAGGGAGCAAGAAAGCTGGGAAAAGACAGTTAGTATTGCTCCCAGATGTAATTGGTAAGGAATTTGGATGGCGGTGGGAGGGCCATTCATCCTGGGTTGAATCTGGCCTTGCAAAAGGCTTGTCCCCAGTTGAAGGCAGGCTCGCCCTAAGCTGTCCATGTTCCAAGCCTCCTGGTAGGCAAGGGCTACACTGGGTCTGGCCAGGGGCCGAGACTGAAAAAGCCTGTGGTGTACGTGCCCCTGGGGTGGCAGCCCAGGGGTGCCTTAATTCTCACTGGTGAGGGGCAGCTCGCCTTGAGTTTTTCGGCACCTTGGTCACTGCACCACACACACTTTTTCTGCACCTGCCTCTTGGGCCAGGCCTTTTGGCATAGACCAGAGAAATTTTTTTTTATTCCGGCCGAAAGGCCTGCCTTGGTACCTCACATGGCACCATAGCACTTACCACACTTCCCCTTCCCCCACCTTTTTGTTTGTGTGTTTTTATTTCTTTGTTTTTGTGTCACTTCACTATCACTCTTTTTTCCTGCACGACTTGAAGGGTGTGGGTCCTCGGGCCCAGCCTTAGTCTTGGGAGGGGGTGGATATGGCCTTCTGGCTTAGTTCGCCCTCTCTCATGGGGTCTCCCTTTGGGGGAGCCCCACCTAGTACTTGGGGTGGGCTGTTTCGGCAGTCCCCCTGGAGAACGGGGTTTGTCTGGTTTCGGCCAGACAGACCATAGAAAGTACCTTAAATCCCTGTCAGGAGTCTTGAGCCCTGGGGGATCGAGGTTAGGGTCCTACCTCTTCGGAGGGAAGACCATTTTGCGCACTCTGTGCACTTTTTGTGTTTCCACGTTTGCGTGTGTGCACTTTTTTATGCACCGGGTGTAAGTCTTTTGAGTGTGTTTCACACGCCACGGGCTTTAAAAAAAAAAAAAATATATATATATATAGATCCAAGATGGACCAATATAACTACTGTATGTATAAAATATCCATTGATGGCATTCACCTTGGAGTTTTTAACTGTTTTCCTGCATTTTGCAATCTGGATTTTACTAATGGTAAAGGGGAAGAGCGCAATCCCAAAAATGTGGAAGCCGATGTCCTGTTCCTTCACTGCTTGTAATAGGTAAAGTTGGAATTTTAAACTGGTTGTAAACCCTTACATATACCCAGTGAAGTGACTGGCCTCAGAAAGGAGATGAAACAAATCCTCCTGCATAAATTGTACCTGTTTGTCTGCAGTCTTCTCTTCTCTACAGCCGTTAAAAGTCCAAAATTTATAACGCTGGTCTAAGCTGTCAGAAAACAGGAGGCAAGAGCTGAAGTTAAGCCCCGTACACACGCAACGATTATCGGCCGACCGATCGTCCGCCTTTTGTCCAGAGTTGTGTTTTGTTGGTTGGAATGAGCCTAGACTGCACACGAATTTTCACGCCCGACAAAATTCTACTTTAGAAGTGATGTCATGTGTTGGTTTGCTTTCTTTGTGTTCTTTCTTCTCTGAGCATGCCCAGACTTGCTCATAAGATTTTTCCCTGTCGAAATCTGTACTGACTGGACGAAAATCGGCCGTGTTTTGACAGCGGACAAAAAATTTGTAGTCTGCACACCAGATTTTTTTTGGCCGAAAAGTCGGAGTCGGTTGTCGGAAGCATCATAGTAACAAACTGAAAATCGGCAGATCGGACGTTGGACGAAAATTCCCTGCCAATTTTCGGCGCGTGTGTACGGGGCTTTACTCTCTGCAGAGCTCAGTGAGGAGAGCTCTGAGAGCTGATTGAAGGGAAGGAACACCCCCCTCCTCCCTCCTTCACACAGGAACAGAGATGAGGCTGTCAATCAGCTGGAGGTCCCTCCCCAGTCACCTTTTTTTCGCTTGGTGTCAGGAAAACTTGTCAGAAGTGATTCATGCTGATAGCAGAGGAAGGAAGCAGCAGGCAGAAATGACACTTAGTGCTCTTAATTGAGACAAATACACACTATAGAGGGATATGCTTTGTTCACATTTCATGTCTGAGGTTTACAATCACTTTAACTACATACTAAGAAGATGAATACTACCAACCAGGCTTTGGGTTGGCAATATATAGTGAGCTAAACAGTGAAAGGTAGAGAGTGGTGGTTGCTGAGTTACTTTTTTCCTTTATCTTACAATAATAAATAACTTGTTTCTGTTCTCTTTCTAATATTTAGGTGAATTTTCCACCATTCTTGTTTGAATTATTTCCACTGTCGCCTATTGATGTTGACAAGAGTAGTGCAAAGATTGGCAATGGAGTCATCCTCTTTACCCTACATAAGCAGGAGTCATCGACTTGGGACACCCTGTCCGCTGCTAATAGTAAGTACTTTCCACTGTGAAAAACAAGAGCGGTAAGACTGGATTTGCTATGAGCTGCATGTTGAATAATACATTTCTTTCTCTGCTTCTTAAGGGTAGTACAGCACCAGTATAAAGCCTTTTCATGACAGCTTCCTAAGTGCTTGTAATTCAGCCACTAAACCATCTTGGGGATCTTTCACATGTATGGCTATTATTGCTGCCCCTTTGAAAAGCGATCCGCAGTAGTGTTTGTCAGGAAGTGAAGACGTGATATGTCTCCTCCTCCGCGCCTATTTTAGCAAACACAATGCAGATCCAATGTGCTGTAACTGTGTGGTTCCAGGGCAGTTGCAGTTCGGCTCCATTCGCTTGAATGCAACTTGCAATATCATTTTTGCTGTGGCTGAAAAGCAAATCATTGCAGTTGCGGCATGCGTGCGGCTATATTTCTGTGTTTAGATGGGGAAGTAAAACTGCAGCTCGGTCATTTGCTTTTACCGCCCCTGGCTGCCTGTGTAAATGAGCATTTTGTTTTCATTCCAATTTAAACCATTCTGTTTTTAATACTATGTGCTATATGAGGTTAAAACTTCAGCTATGCAGTATATTGTTTGAGATAGTTTATATGGGGGTTTAAGATTGGAATTTACTGCTCCATTTGAAGAGGGGTGCCAAGTGGATGTCAGTTACATCTACTGTATTTATTACATAAAAATTGACCACTCTGAGGGTACAAGCCTTTGAGGGCTCAAGCCGGCTATACATTGCTTGACTTTTAGCTGATTCCTGCTGAATTGGCTGAAATTCTAGCTGGGGTTGGCCCCCTGTTGGCAGCTGTCCACTGATCCCCTTGTCCCCCTGCTCGACAAAAGCAATTTGTCAAAGGTGCAGGCCCAAAATTGCTTGGCTAAACTGCCCTGGCATCCAATCAGATGCAAGCGCAGTTCAGTTTTTTCTGCAGCTGCTGGAGCAGTGACTGTTGAATACAATAGCCGGCAGCTGACATTCCTCTATCCACACTGCTTAGCATGGATGGTGTAATCCAGAGGTGTCAAACCTCAATTTCATTGCGGGCAGCATCAGCATTATGGTTGCCCTCAAAGGGCCAATTAGATCTGTAGGATTAGATGTCCAGAGTACCCTACCCCCTTACATGAAATGTCAAGAGCCCCCCACCATCAGAAGTCAAGAGTCACCCACCCTTCCTTACATCACAATGCACCCCTTTCCTTGTTTTGCTGCCAGGAAGAAGATGCGGGTGGATCTGGGAAGAAGTGCAGGGTCTAGAGGAGAACCAGAGGAGGGCTGGAGTCATCTTCCAGAGTGTTCTGAATGCTGAGACCAGGGGAGGCAGAGACAAGGTGGTGTTGTGGCTTCACAGAGAGGTGCAGGATCTGTAGGAGGAGTTCTGCTCTTCTCTCTGCTGCGGATTGCTAGGGGGGTGGTCAAAGATGAGCCTGTCTGCTGCTGACTACAGAGACAAGGTGGGGGCAGAGACAAGGGGTGTGTCGCAGCTGCAGGAGAGGTGCGAGGGCCACATGAAATGGCCTGAGGGGCCGTATTCGGCCCGCGGGCCTTGTGTTTGACACCTGTGGGGTAATCAATGGATTTCCCCCGTTCGGCCCACTGGACTGAACAAGAGAAATTCGAAACGTGTATGGCCAGTTTCATTGTGCAGGTGTGGCCTGCGCTGAAGAGGATCTTTGTAAAAAGTTAGTAGCTGGGTGGAGGAGTTTAGTGTGGATTCTTTTTAATCCCAAAGCGGTCCTTCGCCCTGTTATCAAAAATGTAAAAGTCAGCAGCCACAAATACTGTAGCTGCTAACTTTTAAAAAACACACACCTACCTGTCCCAGGGTCCAGCGATGTCCTCAACTGACCCGCCTCTTTGCCGGTCCACAGATGCAGGCGCTGGCATCCTAACTGCGGGTAGCTGACTGTGACTCCTTGCAGCTTCACAGCCAGCTGCCCACTGCACATGCGTGAGCCATGCTGCGCCCCATGATTGGTTCCACAGTCTCCTGGGACCTGTGACATGTCCCAAGAGGCTGCGGGGGGAAGGAGGAGGCCGAAAATATGCTCAGATCGCCGCAGCGATTTGAACGGAAATTGAAGAGGGTATCTGTCAAAATCGGGTACCCCCTCCCATTCAAAATATTGGAGATGGAGGGGGGAAGGAGGCGGAAAAGCAGAATTTTAGCTTTAAGCTGGCCATACAATGTTTTTTTGGTTGCGTTCAGCCAACAGATTCCTCCATCCACACAAACAAGGCAGATGGAGGAAGCCCCCCCTCCGAACGCCTTTCGCAACATTGTACTTTCGCAACATTGTATTCTGCCAGCAGGACCCACTTATTGGCTGCTGCAAGGAAAAAAAAATTCCAACATGTCTCTTCAACAGAAGTCAATCAAATAGTCGAGGGATGGCCACAAACTGATCAAAATTTACCCAGGTCAGCCTGCAGCCATCTTAATTATTTTATAATGCAGGATTTATAAAGTGTTAACAGTTTGTGCAACGATTTTCAATATAAAGGGAGACAGTAGAGTTACTTAACAATTCAAGGCGGCACAGTGGTGTGTAGTGGTTAACACTTTCACCTAGCAGCAAGAGGGTCACTGGTTCGAATCCCAACCACGACACTACCTGCCTGGAGTTTGCATGTTCTCCCTGTGCCTGCGTGGGTTTCCTCCTGGTACTCTGGTTTCCTCCCACACTCCAAAGACATGCTGGTAGGTTAATTGGATCCTGTATAAAAAATAAATAAATAAATTGGCCCTACTGTGTATGTATGTGAGTTAGGGACCTTAGATTGTAAGCTCCTTGAGGGCAGGGACTGATGTGAATGTACAATGTATATGTAAAGCGCTGCGTAAATTGACAGCGCTATATAAGTGCCTGAAATAAATAAAAAATAAGACAAAAGGGCTAAACTGGCGGCATCCCGCTGTCTGAACGAAAAAAACAAAAAAAAAAACTGATTGCCCCATCAACACTTTCGAAGTGTATGGGGGGGAATCCCTAATCCCTCCCACTGCGCTATTGTATTCTGACAATGGGGAGACTCCCCCCCCAACCTCCTCCCCCCCCCCCCCCCCCACTGTCAGAATACACAGATCAGCACTGAGGCCTATTGCTTGCAGCGCTGAATAGGCCACTCTTCTCTGACAGAGCAGCTAAACCGCAAACGATCGGTGGATTGTCTTCTGTTGAACTGCAGTGGCCACACGTGGGTCCCTCCTGAACTGGCCGAATTTTGATCCATGTATGGCCAGCTTTTGGAGGGTGCAGACTAGTTCTGCAAGGCTGGGGAGGGGGGGGGGGGGGGTCACCAAGTTTTATTAAATTACAGCTGTTCTTGAGCTAAAAAATATGCTGATCTTTTATGCTCACTTATGCAAACCCCCTGAAAAACATTATTAGCTGCAAATACGTTCAGTGTTTATTTTACTTTTCTAGTGGAAAAGGAGGCAATGCAGAAAGTCAGAGAGAAAGCTGTTGCTAGAGTGCAGGAGAAAGCTAAAGAAGATGCAGAGGCCAGAGCGATGAAGAAGAGAGAAAATGAGAAATACTCGCTGGAGGTCATGATGAAGGTCAGTAACATACATATCTGATTTAATAAAAAGGAGCCTATGTGATACCATTCCTGAACATTCCAAAGTGAGATGGAAGCATGCATCTGTAGAGGTGCTTGACATTGCTCTCAAATGTGAGGGAGGCATATTTCTTTGCCTCATTGACACACAGCAATTTAGAGGCTTTTTCTTCCTTACTTGAAGTACAGGTGCAAACTCACATGTTTTTGGCCCCATAGTCGTTTAAATGGTAGCACCTAAAAAATGTTCCTTATCAAGTCTAGGAGGCCAAAAACAAGCAATTGTGCCCCCAAGAAGCTTGTGTATTTTTTCCAGCTTGAGGGTCCTTTCACACGGGCGGTCCATATGTCTGTTTTTCATCCCATTTTTTTGCGGATGAAAAACGGACATAATGCATGTCAATTGGATTGCGGATCTCAGCGGATGACCATCCGCTGACATCCGATGTGCGTCCTTTCCTATCAGTTCAGTTTTTTGGAACGGAAGAGAACCCTATTTTTCTTCCGTTTTTAAAAAAAACGGACGCAAAAACGGATGTCAGCGGTGTCAACCGCTGACATCCGCAATCCCATTGACATACATTATCTCCGTTTATCATCCGCAAACGGATGGGATGATAAACGGACATACGGACCGGATGACACAAGTGTCATCCGTGTCTGTAAAAAAAAAAAAAGTGCCGAAGCGGATCAAAAAACGGTCCTCTCCGTGTGAAAGGACCCTTACACTACAAGTGATGCAACACACAAGTGTGAATGGACTCTTTGGGAATAATAAGATTGTTCTTCTTGAGCATTGTCGCATTTTATTAAAAGGTGTGACAAAACTCTCAGGTGTGAATGGGGACTTACAGATAAGCCAGTACACACTAGGCTGAACGAAAAAAAACTGACAGCTCAGGAGAAGCCCTGAAGTACCTATCTGATGTTGGTACAGGGATCTTCCCTGCTGTTCTATTGAATTTTGACAAGGGGATGGCCTACCCACCAGAACCCTCCGGTCAGCGCTCTCAGCCATTGGCTGAAAGCGTGATTGGGAACCGATCGGCAGACCTTTTTTCGGTCATGCCCCTCGACAGAATGACTGACTGCAGTACACGGCCCATGTGTATTAGTCTTTAAAGTGATTTTAACAGTTCATTTTTTATTTTTTAAAAGTAACAAACATGACATACCTGCTCTGTGTAATGGTTTTGCATCCTCCCCTTCTGGGGCCCCCAGCTGGTGCTCCTGGCTCCTCCCTGCTGCAGCTAATGGGCTGTATCTGCTGATCAGTGTATACTGACAGTGGACAGTCCCAGCTGTCAGAATACAATGTCTCAGCGGCGAGGATTCCTCAATCCACATTGATTTATATAGATGAAGGCATCCATGGGTGACCAGCCTTATTCCAGGTACACATGGGGAGGTTTTTTTTGTTCAACCCAGCAGACTGAAAAGAAAAAAAACAGACAGATCGCTGTACCAACACAGGTCATGTTAGTACAGCGATCTCCTCCGCTGCGCTATTGTATTATGCCAGGGGGGACTGCTCCCCCCGCCAGAATACAGTGATCAGCACTCAAAGACATTGGCTGCAAGCGCTGATCAGATGTTGGCTTTCCAGCATGCCCGTTCGATACAAGCCCGTCCTTGGATAGGCTGCTGTGCACACAGGCTGAATGTTTGGCATGTGGGTACCAGCCTTTAGACTGTACTCACAGATGGTGTTGGTAGGCAGTAAGTGTCTTAAAGGGCTCCGAACCACAAATTACACACACTGGAATTTTGACTAAATAGGAAGTACAAAGATATAAGTGGCTCACTACAATGTCTCCTGTTGTGTTTTATGGCCATCAATTTCCTTTAAATGCTTCTCTGGTGCACAGTGGTAACTGTCACAGGAAGCGAGAGGAGCTCTCCTCTCCTCGACATAGATACAGACAGCAATAAAAACCTGACAGAGGTTTAACTCTTCTGCCCTGCCTCTTCTAGCCAATACTAAATAAAGAAATGTTTTGCTGGAATTGCATCTGTTGGTGATCTGCCAAAATCTTGGGTGTGAATCTTCTCAACCAGGCTTGTGCATGCAGACTACTATCACTAATAAATTAAGGAGAGTTTGTATTCTGCTGGAGTACAGGGGGATTGCGTAGAGATTGTGGAGTGCCCAACAGGGAAGTTTCTGACAGAAGGCTGCACAGTGGATCAGAGCCAGGTGAGTATAAGACTGGACACAGGCACAGCACCTATTGCCAGCAGATGTCAGTCAAAATCAAAGACAGGCTGAAACATGTGGTTGCTGTATGCTATTCCAAGTGGCATTTGCTCAGAGGCTGTATGCTTACAGGGACGTTTGCCTTGAACGTGGACTTTTAGTGTCCATGTCAGATCGGCGTACAGCAGCTGCATGTTTCAACCTGCCATTGACTTTGTCTTGACGCTGGCAATGGGCGCTGCATCTGTGCCTTGCCGAAATACAGCCAATGTTTACGCTAGACGGGCCTAACCGCCCCTGTGCATGAGGCCTTTTTATTAATTTTTTTTTGTTTAACCCTAATGCATCCTCCGCATTAGGCTAAAAAGATCTGCTGCCTGTTGCCCCCCTCCCCCCTCAAGCTTATACTTACGTCAGCGCTATCTTGATCCAGCAATGTGCATGAGGACAGAGGCTCTCTCTGGTCTCTCCCTCCTCATTGGCTCAGAAATAGCAGCAAGAACCATTGGCTCCTGTTGCTGTCAATCACAGCCAGTGACAAGGGAGTAGGGGGACTGCCGCTGTCTGTGTCAAAAGAGGCTTGCTTTGGGAGTACTCGGTGCTGGGGAAGAGCAAGGAGTGCAGGCAGGGAGGAGGATCTCTGTGCAAAACCACTGCACAGAGCAGGTAAGTATAACATGTTCGTTATTTCAAAGAAAAAAAAAATGTTACATTTAGAATCTGTTCAAAATATACGCTTTGGGTTAGGATGGACCATAGAAAGCCTATGGGTGACATTACCCTCCATCCACAGAAACAAAATGGGCCATAGTAAGCCTATGAGTGACATTACCCTCCATCCACAGAAACAAAATGGGCCATAGTAAGCCTATGGGTGACATTACCCTCCATCCACAGAAACAAAATGGGCCATAGTAAGCCTATGGGTGACATTACCCTCCATCCACAGAAACAAAATGGGCCATAGTAAGCCTATGGGGGACATTACCCTCCATCCACAGAAACAAAATGGGCCATAGTAAGCCTATGGGTGACATTACCCTCCATCCACAGAAACAAAATGGGCCATAGTAAGCCTATGGGTGACATTACCCTCCATCCACAGAAACAAAATGGACCATAGAAAGCCTATGGGTGACATTACCCTCCATCCACAGAAACAAAATGGGCAATAGTAAGCCTATGGGTGACATTACCCTCCATCCACAGAAACAAAATGGACCATAGAAAGCCTATGGGTGACATTACCCTCCATCCACAGAAACAAAATGGGCCATAGTAAGCCTATGGGTGACATTACCACTCTGTCCTCTCCCTTGCAGCCAGCATCAGTTACATCTAACTTGTGCGGGATTTATGTGGTACCTAAATGAATTACTGTTTTATGCCAATGTTTTCTCTCAGGTCATGATTATTTTATATGAGTAATCAATAAAGCTGTATAATTTTTTAATAACTCTTTGTGGATGACTGTATAAGCCTTTTTTAAATTTTTCCCTTCAACTAAAGGCATTTATCTCCACCATATTTTGTTGAAATTATTATATACTGATAGATCTGTATCCCGTATACAGTATGGGGAGTCATATTCACATCGATTTGAAATAAGAAGAAAGGGTAAAATAATTTTAACCTGTTTTTAGATTGACGCAGAAGAAAGAAAACGAATAGAAACTATTAAAGAAGAGGAGAGGCAGAAAGCAAGTGAAGAGCTGGAAAGATTTAGGGAGCAGCAGAGAATAGAAGAGCAGAAGAGAATCCAGGAGGAGCAGCAGACGAGAGAGGAAGAGAAGAGAAAAAATGCTATAAACAAATCCAAAAATACTAATAATCAAAAACCCCATCCACGAGGTAAGCTGGCTATTATTATACATGACCATCACCTACATAAAATGTTGTGTTACAGTGACACTGAACTATTTTTTTATTCTCCATAAATAATCCATACACACTCACTACTTAACCACTTCAATACTGGGCACTTTCACCCCCTTCCTGCCCAGGCCAATTTGCAGCTTTCAGTGTTGTCACACTTTGAATGACGATTGCGCGGTCATGCAACACTGTACCAGTATGACATTTTAATCATTTTGTTTACACAAATAGAGCTTTCTTTTGGTGGTATTTGATCACCACTGGGTTTTTTATTTTTTGCTAAATAAATAAAAAAAATGGAAAATTTGGAAAAAAAAACACCTTTTTCTTCATTTCGGTTATAACATTTTGCAAATAAATAATCTTTCTTTATAAATTAAGGTCAAAATGTATTTTGCTACATTTCTTTGGTGAAAATAACCCAAATCCATGTATAATTTAGTCTGTAGGAAAGTTTTAGAGTCTACAAACTATGGAATATATATCTGAAAATTGATCAATCCTGATTTATTGATGGCCTATCTCATTTCTTGAGACCCAAAAACTCCTGGACAGTACAAATACTCCCAAATGACACCTTTTTGTAAAGTAGACAGTCCAAGATATTTAGCAAGAGGCATGGCAAGTTTTTTAAAGCTGTAATTTTTCGTCAAAATTATTTGGAAAATGAAGAAATAAAAAAATGTTTTCAAATTTTTTTTCACATACTGTCACCAGTGCAGTGCAGTGTAGCATAGTGTTATCATATAACTGGTTTGGTCTGACTGGTGAGAGTGTGGAACAAAAAGAAATATATATTTTTTATTCAATTTTTTTTCTTTTTTTTCTACATTTTTTTTGTAACACACTGGGACCAAAGCAACACAGCGTTACCATAGTTACTACAGTAACTACTCAGGGAAGTGATCAGGATTTTTTTTTTGTTTTTTTACACATAATGATTGCATATACCAATGAGTTTCATTGGTATAAGCAACCATTTTTACTGAATAAAACTAGTTCATTCAGTGTCTTTTGTTGTGATTAGCTGTAATTGGGCAAAGCTAATCACATGGTACATATGGGCTGTGATTGGCCCAGTCTGTACCATGTGATTACTGTGACCAATCACAGCTAGCAACACAATTATATACAATGGATGGCATTAAAGGAAGCAATCCATTGTTTACAATTGTTATGTGATCTGTTGTGATTGGTCACATCGATCACATGACACTGGCAGCGTGCCAGTTCAGTGATCAGTCATCGGCTGTGTCCAGTGGACAGATTGCGCCGTTGCATGGCCGAACAAGAGGTGCGTTCTGGGAAGACATCATATGACGTCATCCCACAGCAACAGTGCTCTGGTGTTAATGGCCCTATAAAATCTGTTCTTCAGGAAATCGTTTCTTACTGGACTTTTCTGCCTCTTAGTAAAGTCCTCTGTGAGGTCTCAAACCTCTCCTTTTCCTTTTGTCCTTTTTAATTAAGAATGCAAAAAAGAAAAAAGAAAGAAAAATAATGCATAATTTAATACATTTTTTTTTTACACCGGAGTTTAGTGTCACTTTTAACCTAGAACAGCAAGCCATGACACCTATACCTGTACTGCAGTAAAGAGTGTTACGGATTTATGCTTCTTTTCATCGTCACCTTTTTTACATGACTGGCTTGCCTAGACAGATATCAGTACTCATGCTCACAGATTAGAAGCATGCTAAGTAATGAAGACATTTCCCAGTATGAACAGTCCTGACTGTCTCTGCAGGTACATAAGGTTGTGTACATGAGGAAGGCAGCGCATGAACCACACCGGGATGCAATGGACAAAGAAGTCAGGTGAACATCCAGTATAGGAAGTGTTAACAGGACTTGATAAAGCGCATAGCGCGAAACATGTAGTCATGGCAACCATATAGCTTATGGTCCACCCTGGTTCCTAGTATTTCCCTGCAAGTGACGCCTGTCCGGCTGATGTCACCGCTACGGAACTACAGCGGAGTCCTTTCATCCTTGCGCCGGCTGGTTTCCGGCTTTGTGCACACACTGCTCAGCAGTCCTGGGAGACTGACCTCCTCGCACCCGTGTTGCTTGCTGCCAGGTGCCCTTGTCCACTCCAGCCCAGGGGGATGTAAGCATTTTATGTTCTTTGTTTTTCGGTTATCAATACCAATAAACTGTTAACCCTTTCTATACTGGATGTTCACCTGACTTCTTTATCCATTGCATCCCGGTGTGGTTCATGCGCTGCCTTCCTCATGTACTTTTGTCCATATCAGCACCCTTCCTATGCTTGTTGGCGAGCAGCAGAAAAACCACTGGGGAGCCTCACAGGCTTACTTCTATCCCTCCACCCTAAAGGCACCCCAGGAGTGCCAGATTTGTGATTATTGCTTTGACTTCTGGACTGGATTTTTTCCTATGGCTGCCCTGGGTGCGAATCTCTTTACTGTGCCATTAGTTGGCTAACAGCAGAACAACCGCTGGGGAGCCTCACAGGCTTACGTCTATCCCTCCACCCTACAGGCATCCCAGGAGCGCCTGGTTTGTGATTATTGCTTTGACATAAGATTGTGTGTATTAGCTCTTGCCATGGCATTGCATGAAAAAACTTTTTCCAATTACTTTTTAATTAAGATTTCTGGGACTGTACATTACATTTCATTTTTTACTCAGCAGCCATTCATTGATGTATTCATGGAAACATTTCCAACCCTGAAATATGAGATAAAATGTATCTAAATAAAGTTTAAAGAAAAGATTCACAACTAATTTAGCATGTTTCATGGTCATGTGCTTAGTAATGTCCATGATAAATAGAAGTCTATCATGTTTGTAGCAAATAGCGGTTTGTAAAATCACCTAGAGTTTTTAAAATGATGACATGACAGTTATATAAATTTTACAGGCAAGTTAGTTGTGGGATTTAGATTTTGTTTGCCCTCTAGTGGTGAAATCAAGAACACTTTAATAAAATGTTACATGATTATAGTAAAATCATTAAAAGAGAAGTGCGGGAGTGAAAAATAACAAACGTGCATAAAAACCTAAATGGCTGCAGCATCAATCCGAGCTGTAGCTGTGCTCGCCACCGAGAACTGAGCGATTAAAGACCGCTGATCACTTAGTTCCCAGGTCCGGCTCTCCGCTCTGCCTCTCCAGTGCTCACTGGAACATCGGACTGTGCAGTACTAAGTGTACTCTTGGGACTCATGGGGAAAGTATGGCCAAAAGGGCTTTGACAATACTTCTGCTTTAAACATGGAAGAGTTCATCCTCAAAATGGAAGCTGTACACAAGGAAACTGTGCACCATGAAGTTTTGTATATTTTGAAGATTGCCTGTTTCCTAGTTAGCCTATACAGATGGTAATTCTAAGATGCTGTAAAAATTAAAAGGAATGCCGTATACTAAGATCATAACACTTTTTCAGTGGTTAATACTTTTTTCCCTAAAATGAGCGCTCAGATATTTTTCATCTTTTGATCTGTTGTGCTATTTTTTTTTAAACTCTTAGTGACCATTACAATTCCAAAGAGTTGGTACATTTTCTCAATTGAAACATTTCATATGTTTTCTATTTTCTGATGAGGCGGCATTCACGTATGAGAGTGTCTGACAAGCAGGGGCAGACTGGCAACTTTCTGCCCAGGGGGCAAGTGCATGATGTGCTTGGATATCTAGGGTGAAGTACTGTATTTTGCAACTGAAACGTTGGTTTAAAGAGGAACTGCAGTCTGCGTACATAATTTGTAATACAAACATTTTTGCCATTCTGAAGCAACCACTTTGCATATTATTTTTTATATACTGTGCATATGTATTTGCCAAATATGCTGAAGAAACTTTCCCCCATTAAGTCTGGCTGCAGCCATTTTAACTGTGGGCAGCTGAAGATGCTGCCTGTTCACTTCCTGGATTTACACAGAGGCACACAGACAAACACACACATACACGTGTGTGTGTGTGTGTCATATATATACATATACGGACACACACACATACACCATTGCTTGCCTGCAGATTTCTCCTCTCTTGAGGAAATTATGTTTCGGGGGGGGGGGGGGGGGGGCGTTCTGTGTACAAAATACCTCCATGTAGCCATATTGCATTGCATTTTCAGAAAATTACAACAGAGCTGCAGATTGAAAAGGTAATTTTTAATAGCATTCAATTACAATATGACTTTTGTGTCTCAGTTGTATACGGTATTTTATTTTTTCTTTATTTGCTATTTTTTCCCCCCACAAAAGTTGAGTTACCCTTTAAGGCTCCGTTCACATGTAGGCGTTTTGGGGCGTTTTTGGGGCGTTTTTCTGCTCTAGGATCAGCTCTCAAAACGCCCAACAAGACAAATCCTATTCATTTCAATGGCCCCTGTTCACATCTGAGCGTTTTGAAGCTGTATACAAAACGCCCAACGCTCAAAAAAGTACATGAGCTTCTTTTTGGGCAGATTACAGGCGTTTTCCATTGATCTCTATTGAATCTAAAAACGCCTGCACAAAAATCGCGGTAAAAATCGTGGTAAAATCGCGGTAAAAAACGCCGCAAAAATCGCGGTAAAATCGCGGTAAAAAACGCGCGAAAAACGCTACGCTCAGGTGTGAATGTAGCCTTACACCATGATTTAACAGAAGAGGCCAGAATGAATTACAGGTTCATGTGGCCATTGCGCTAAAATAAAAGTGTAAGAAAAAAGAAATAACCAAATATTCTGTCTTTTTTTTCAGCAGCTGAAAAACCTAGCAGTGAAAAAGTTTTGCCTCCCACCAGGAAAACTGGCAGTATAAAAATTCAGTTCACCCCCCGTGTTTTCCCCACGGCTCTCAGGGAATCTCGCCTAGCAGAGGAGGAAGAGGTAAGCAGCCAGATGGCCAGAAGGATGTCGTTGTACAAATCACTGATTAAAGAATTTCTAAACCCAAGAAAAAAAATTTAATATTTGGCAGCTTTCCAGTTCTCAGATGTGTTGGCTCCATCGGTTTCCTACTTTCAGGGTAAGAACGGTAGAAGCAGAGAAAAGGATCCTGTGGATCCTGCTAGATATCCAGTGTCACTACAGCTTCTTGTGCGCCGTACTGATATTTTAGGTTGAATATATGTTTATTGAAGTTTAACTAAGATACAATAAAATGTATAGGAGTCAAAAGGTAGCAATCAACAACTCCATTGTATCACATATAATCAGGCAAGCATGTATTCAACATGAGTTATACTGATAAAATACATATATTGCTAAGACTCACATAATGAACATAGGCCCTGATGCCGAGTGTTTGCCAACAGTAAAATACTGTAAAGATGTGTATTAAAAAAAAAATAAAAAAAAAAAACATTAAGATTATATCCTGGAGTCTGAGGGGTATAATCAGGGACTGAGAGGAGTGAAAGAATTAGAGGGGGGAGAGATAGGGAAGAAAGTGAGGAAAGGAAGATCAGAAAATGAGTGAGCTATAAGTTTGGTCCATCCGGTTTTGAGTCCAAGCTTGTAGAACCTGAACTATGGGGAGAAAAAGGCATGTAAAAATAAGATTCCAAGGGCAGCCAGGGCGAGCCCATCCAAGATGCCCGGGTGGCGCCCTGTGTAAAAAGGGGTTGCCAAGGTATCTTCTGCAGAGGAGAAAAGTGAAGAGAAAAAAAATTAAATAAATCACCAGCTTTAAGCTTCAAGGGGAGCCCCGGTGCCAGCAAATCACAAGGCATCTATAACTGGAGCTGTTTTTTTTTACTTTTCTGAAGTGGAATAGCGTATCCAACTGTACCATAAGATAGTGAACTTGTCCCAGGAGCCGTACTGATATTTTAAATAGTGATATCATCTTTTCTTATATATATATAGTTACATAGTCTGGTTGATAAAAGACACAAGTCCATCCAGTTCAACTAATAGAAAGGGGAAAAAATTATATACAGTAAACCCCCCTCCATTGCGGGGGTTACTTTCCGGACCCAGCCGCGAAAAGTGAAAATCCGCAAAATAGAAAAACCCTATTAAAATGCATTGTAGGTGTAAAAGCATTTTAAGGTCTTTAAACACACTTTTAAAACAATAGAAACTCATTTAAACACATAAAAGATACTGAGAGACATAGCAAGAGCTATGGAAAACACAAAAATATTTCATTTTTAATGATTTCATGATTTATATAGTAAAATAACATTACAAAAAAAAACCCAGTATACCGGGACCGCAAAAACTGAACCGCGATGGAGCGGGGGTTTACTGTAATCCTATACTGTATACACAATCCTATACCCACAGTTGATCCAGAGCAGGGGTCTTCAAACGTTTTAGACAAAGGGCCAGTTTACTGTCCTTCTGGCTTTAGGAGGCCCGAACTGTGCCCAGTGGGAGTAGAAAATGCCCTGGCATCATTGGGAATAAACAGTGCCCCATAATTGGTTTTAGTGGGAAGAATAGTGCGTCACTGTTGGCATTAGTGGGAGGAATAATGCCCCATCGATAGTGTCAGTGAGAGAAAAAATGTCCCAAGGGCCGGATAAAGGTAAATAAAGGGCCACATCTGGCCCCTGGGCCACCGTTTGGAGACCACTGATCTAGAGGAAGGCAGAAAACCCCAGCAAAGCATGATCAAATTTGCTCCAGCAGGAGAATACATTCCTTCCTGATTCCTCAAGAGGCAATCGGATATTCCCTGGATCAATTTTACCTATATATGTTAGTACATCTCCTAAGCTGGCCAGAACCAGCTCTTGAGGGAGTCTATTTCACATTTTCATAGCTCCTATTGTGAAGAAACCTTTCCGTATTTTAAGATTAAATCTCTTTTCATTCAATATAAAAAAGAGCACCCCTTGTCCTCTGTGATGACCTAAAGTGAATTAATCAACACCAAATTCACGTTAAGGACCACTTATGTATTTATACATGGTGATCATATGCCCCCTCAATTTCCTCTTCTCAAGAGAGAATAAATTCAGTTCCCTTAATTCTTCCTCATAGCTGAGATCCTCCATGCCTCTTATCAGTTTGGTTGCCCTTCTATGCACTTTCTCCAGTTCACCAATATCCTTTTTTTGAACTGGTGCTCAAAACTGAATTGCATATTCCAAATGAGGTCTTACTAATGATTTGTACAGGGGCAAAATGATATCTCTGTCTAAAGTCTATACCTCTCTTAATACAAAAAAGGATTTTGCTTGCTTTGGAAACCGTAGCTTGGCTTTACATGCTATTTTTAAGCCTATGATCTACAAGAACACCCAGATCCTTCTCCACCATTGACTTCCCTAGCTGTTTTTCTCCTATATTTACATAGTCTGGTTGAAAAAAGACCCACATCCATTCAGTTTAATGCTGTGAAACTATAATGAAAATAAGATGCAGGGGAGATGTTTGTAGTCCAAATCCATAGAGCTGTCTAGGGTGACAACACTGCTCCTAAAATATGCAGTACTGTACAGTGGGCATTGCCACCCTAGGAAGGAAGTGTGCTACTGACTGGATCACCATGAAAAAAAAAAAAGGTAAAAGCTTGAAAAAAAGAAAACCTAATTTAGATGCCACCTCTAAGGACTGGTAAGCTGCAAAGTAATAGATTTTTGTGTTTTGGGTAAAGATATGCAATAAGTTATAGAACTGCAGGTATTTTGCTAGCCATTAAATCCTCTGGAAAACACGATTCATCTTCATCCTAAGCATCTTCTTTATCCTGCTTGGGATGTGGGGGAGGTAGGCTGAGCAGTCAGAATTCCCTTTATTCTACCAAGGAGTCAAAGTGCCACTGGAGTATTCAAAGACTAGCTGGGAGATAGTCTTGGTCTGCCAGTTGGGTGTGCCATGAACAGGACCTACATTGATCGACTTTTTAGAAGAGAACTGGTTTACCCCGTGGCACTACTTAGGAAACACGCCACACCAAATTATGTGCCCGCAAAGGCGCTGCGTTTTAGATCTTCGTTTAGTGTGCCATTAACATTACATTGGCACACCCACAAAGGCAGTACGTTTTGAGTGCAGTGAGGGGAAATGCACACGGAACGCACCTTTCCTGCACTGCCCTTTGTGAACTGTTCCTTGTTGCTTATACATGCAACTATTTAAATAGTTTTGATACACTAAAAGACAGTGAAGTTTTTCTGGAGCGTCCCTGATTTGCTTGACACCTCCCTAATCAAGCCATGAGCTACTGTCTGTCCAGAATGTCAGCCTTTATATGCAAATGAAAAGCTTCTTTGTCAATACATAACTTCTATTTCAGCAAATGTAATTATGGGATTGTTGGCAGAATAAAACAGGCTGGTAGTTATAGAACTTTTTTTTTCTGTTGAGCACTATAGACACTTTTGGTCCGTATTGCTCACACAGCACCTTCATAGAATGTCACCAGACATAATACAGTAAGCCTTGAATCTCTGGCTTATCTCTGACTTCATTTCTGTAAACTCAAGATGTCTATTAAAAGTTGTTCTTTTGCAGTGGAGAACTTTTAATGAAAAAAAAAAGAATGTTGTCTGTAAAGGATCACGCCATGGTCATTTTCTGATTTGTATTATAGTGGTTGCAGAAGCAGGCAGCAGCGCGAAGAGCCATTAACACTGAGAGCCTTGAGATTCAAGACTTAAAAGAAGAAGAAAAAAACCCTGAATGGTTGAAGGATAAAGCAAAGTATGTCTATTATACAGTTTTCTATGAAATTAATGAAAGCTGCTATTCCTGAAAAGTGACATATACAAAGTTAGAGAGTAACTAATTCTGCACTTTGAGAAATATTTGTTAAAATGGAAAAAAAGTTAGAAGGCATTATGTTTCTCATAGCAACCAGTCAGCTATTGGCTTTAAAGCGGTAGTATACTCCGCTATATGATTTTTACCTACAGGTAAGCCTATGGCATGGTAAGCCTATAATAAGGCTTACCTGTAGGTACAATTAGTATCTCCTAAACCTGCACGGTTTTGGAGATATTCAACCTGCATGCAGCCGCTGACGTCTGCGGCACATGCGCTCTGAAGGTCCGGCGGACCTTCAGAGTTCCTTGCCGGATCTTGCCAGAAAGTGAAACATGTGGGAGTGACGTCATCGCGGCTCCGGCCACTCACGGCGCCGGAGCCGCCGAACCAGGTAGAGACGCCAAGGGAGCATGTCAGCTCCCTCAGCGTTGCCCAGACGACTCTGCCGGGGCTTCGTTCTAAGGTAAGTATTTCATAATGAGCTAGTATGCGATGCATATTAGCTCATTATGCCTTTCTCCTGCAGGGTTTGTTTTTTTTTTTCTGAGTATACAACTGCTTTAAGCAGTCTAGTGTCACTAGATGAGCTATGATTACAGTCGTGGCCAAAAGTTTTGAGAATGACACAAATATTTAATTTTCACAAGATCTGCTGCCTCAGGGATTTTAGATCTTTTTGTCAGGTTTTACTATGATCTAGGAAAATGAAGAATCTGCACACACTAATGGAAAAAGCAGCTAGTAATGATAAAGCCAACACTCATCTATAAAAAATATATATAAATAATAATGAAAATCTTAACTGGGCAGCACTCATGTCCTAATGCAAGGAAAATCCGCACATAGTCCAGGGTATATAAATGACTGACCAAATAGAGAGTCCACAGAAGTAATTCCGGTGTCAACATGTGAATAAAAAAACAACAAAGTCCACAATAGTGTGATATTGCGATGAGCAGATATATAGAGCAGGGGACCAGGTCACACCAGTGATGGAAGTCCTAAAGCAGTGATGACGAACCTTTTTGAGCCTGAGTGCCCAATCTGCAACACAAAACCAACTTATTTTTTTCAAAGTGCCAACACTGCAATTAATAACAGCCATAGATAATGGCCCGCAAGCGCCTCTCGTCAATCCCACACAGCAACACTTCCTCCAAACAGATGTCCACTCACTCTCGGTTGCCCGTGGCAAGGCCCACAACTGGCACTGCAGGGGGAGGGGGTATCCTCACAGCCTCTCTGTCCCCTGGCTCACAGTGTGCTGCTCCAGTCTTTCTCACTATCTCGATCTCTCTCTCTCTCTCTCTCCCCATAGTCTTCTGGGACTAAATGTCCCATGGTGCACTTGTCAAACTCCTCATTGGTGCTTGGCTGCAGCCAATGGGGAGGCAGGAGGAATCAGAGCAGGTGGCACAATCTCTGCAGGTGCCACGCTGTCCCTGTCCAGCGCTGCTTGACAGAAGGGAGGCAAGCGGGGAAATACACTGACAGTCCACGCTTGCTTCCCCCCTTGTCACAGCGGGGAGAGGGAGAATTAAAGAGCACAGGCATCAGCTTCCCAGTATAGCTGGCATGCCCACAGAAAGGGCCCTGCGTGCCAGCTGTGGCACGCGTGCCATGGGTTCGCCATCACTGTCCTAGAGTAACACCACATGCATATCTTCTTCTTCCCCACATGTAGTGCAAACTCAACAAATTTAAAATCCAAAAAGGCATATCCAGTATATCATAATCCCCGTCATCATGGCTCCATCTCCTACATTTAGACACTCCACACAAATGTTCACACGTGTATTCAATAGAGGAGACACCAGTATTAACATAAAAGCAAATCCCATTTATTGGGTAAAATGAAAGTACAAAAACATGGTAACTCACATTCGTCACGCCGCTGTAAGCATCACAGCAGCGCAATCAGGATTAGCCACCACTCCCAACGCGTTTCCAACAAGTGTTGATCATCAGGGGCATAACACAATGCATTTAATGTGCCCTTTATCTGACAGTCAAAGAAATGTGCATTTCCTGTGTCACATTCCCGGGAGGAGGTCCGGCCCGGGTTTTTTTATTCACATGTTGACACCGGAGTTACTTCTGTGGACTCTCTATTTGGTCAGTCGTATATACCTTGGACTATGTGCGGATTTTCCTTGAATTAGGGCATGAGTACTGCCCAGTTAAGACTTTCATTAATATTTATCAGCGCTGCAATTTTATTTATATATATTTTACTATGATATACTGAAGTATAATTACAAGCATTTCATAAATGTTAAAGGCTTTTATTGACAATTGTATTAAGTTTATGCAAATAGTCAATGTTTGCAGTGTTGACCCTTCTTTTTCAAGACCTCTGCAATTCGCCCTGGCATGCAATCAACTTCTGGGCCCATTCTGACTAATGGCAGTCCATTCTTGGATAATGAATGCTTGGAGTTTGCCAGAATTTGTGGGGTTATTTTTGTTCACCCACCTCTTAAGGATTGACCACAAGTTCTCGAGTGGTATTAAGGTCTGGGGAGTTTCCTGGCCATGGACCCAAAATTTCGTTGTTTTGTTCAGAGGCGTAACTAGAACCTTCAGGGCCCGGTGCAAGAAACCATGAAGGGCCCCCCGGACCGCTGGCCGGGGCCCTTCCCTTTAAGCCTGGGGCTCTTCCCATTGATCCTAAGACCCTTTACTCTCATTGCGGGACCCTTTATTACGGTCCCGCAGCGGGACCTTTTCACAAGTTCGGCAGTGGGCCCCCTTCCTGCCATCTTGGTGCCTCCCCATGGTAGTGGTGGAATGCCAGGGCCCTGTTGCAAGTGTGACCTTTATAATCCTGGAAGTTCACCCACTGGTGTCGGTAGTTTTTTTTTTTTTTGGTATTTTAATCGTATTATTTTTCATCATTTTATTTTATTCTTTTACAATGTGACTGACTATGACTCTGTCCATTCAGAAAAGGAAGGAGCTGGTAAATTACATATTTATCGACCCCTTCCTGGTTCTCTATTGTGACACATCCCCTGCAGCAGGAGAGGGAAGGGAGCACAGTGGGGGGGTAGCACAGTGGGGGGGGGGGGGACCAGGGGAGCACACAGGGGCCCAGAGACAGCAGAACACAAGTTACCGGATAGGAGGGGCGGTGGGGGCAGCATACAGAGGAACCAATCTCCTCCATTTTCCTCCTGCAGCTACTGGAGGAAAAAGGAGGACAGTGACTTCTCTACATGCTGCCCCTGCCCCCCCCCCCTCCTATCCAGGTGTACAGGGGAGCCACACAGGCCCCCTGGAGCATGGGGCCCGGTTGCAATTGCAACCTCTGCAACCCCTGTAGTTACGCCCCTGGTTTTGTTCCCCAAACCACTTAGTTATCACTTTTGCCTTATGGGAAGGTGCTCCATCATGCTGGAAAAGGCTCTGTTCCTCACCAAACTGTTCTTGGATGGGTGGGAGAAGTTCCTCCCGGAGCATGTTTTTGTACCATTCTTCAAACATTGCTGTGTTCTTAGGTAAAGGTGTGAGTGAGCCCACTTTCTTGGTTGAAAAGCAACACCACACATGAATGATCTCAGGATGCTTTACTGTTGGCTTGACACAGGACTTATAGTAGTACTCACCTTCTCGTCTCTGGAGAAGGTTTTTTCTGGATGCCCCAAACAATTGGAAAAGGGGATCATCAGAGAAAATGACTTGACCCCATTCCTCAGCAGTCCAATCCCTGTACTTTTTGCAGAATATCAGTCTGTCTCTGTTGTTTTTCCTAGAGAGAAGTGGCTTCTTTGCTGCCCTTCTTGACACCAGGCCATCTTACAAAAGTCTTCTCCTCACTGTGCATTCAGATGCACTCACACCTGCCTTCTGCAATTCCTGAGCAAGCAATGCACTGGTGGTTCCCCATTCCTGCAGCTGAATCAACTGTAGGAGACGGTCCTGGCGCTTGTTGGACTCTCTTGGGCGCCCTGAAGCCTTCATCACAAATGCATTGAAAATGTTTTTTATGGGATTAAGTTCATTTTCTTGGCAAAGAGGGACTTTGCAAGTAATTGCAATCTATCTGATCACTCTTTATAACATTCTAGAGCGTATGCAAATTGCCATCATAAAACTCGAGGCAGCAGACTTTATGAAAATTTGTGTTTGTGTCATTCTCAAAACCTTTGGCCATGGCTGTACCCACAAAGTTACCTATGGAAGACCTTTTGCATACAACCCAGCTTGGCTCCTATATAAAGGTTGGTTACCAGTAGCAACTAGACAGGTGATTTCATCTATTTTCCATGCTGCACTAGATAAATGACTTCAAGAATCTCATTGTTTTTTGCGAACAGCAAATGTTTTACACGAGTAGGATAGTAAATGGTCTATGCAGTGTCGTGTCATGTGGCTATAATATGTTACCATCTAGAGTCCCTGCAGCAGTCCCTCATCCAATGTACATCTTTAGAAATAAGGTAAACTTACATCTTTCTCTGATTTTAGATAACAATTTTCTAGTACTTACATCATTTTTTTATGTATGTACCTGGAATTCCCTACTGAAATACCTACTGGAATTCCCTACTGAACCTTTTCAGAAAAAATGCTCCCCGCTGTACTCCGTGGGCGATGAGCTGTCAGTGTCCACCCAGACAGTACAGAGGTCCGGAGATGTGAAATTAACGCTTTTTTTCCCTCTTCTTTCTGCAGGGATTCTGGGACAGATCAGAGCAATTCTGATTGGTCAGTGCTGGCACAGAGCATCTCTCTGATCTGACCTGGAAGCCTTGAAAAAGAAGAGCAAGCCCACCCCCCTCCACACACGCACCACTGCACCAACTGCGTGAGCCATGAGAGCTTATCACCCACAAAAACAAGTACAGTGGATGTCCAGAGGTGTGGGGTGGGGTTGTACAGTATTCACCTTTTAATTTTTTTGACAAGATAAATTGACATTTGAAGCCTTAAATCTAATAACATAGCTTAGATGCTCTTTATGAAATGGGCTCCACTTTAATTTTTGCCTTTAGGACACAATGTTTCAAAATCTTGCTCTTCAGTACATGTAATGATTTCTCGATCACCCTCTCCTTATTTATCAAATTCGTTTCTTCCATTTTTACTAGAGAAATAATAATTTATTCTTGGGGGGGGGGGGGGGGGGGGGTCACAAAAACCCTTTATTTGCGAAAAAAATATAGCTCTTTAAACCCTATACACCAAGTAAATTTAAATGCAATGTTTGTCTCGTGCCTTATGATCTAGTCTAGTTATCCAATTTTTTAAAAATTGGAAAGATAATGTTATGACAAGTAAATTGATACCTAACATGTCAGGCTTCAAAATTGCACACACTCGTTAAATGGCAACAAACTTTGGTACTTAAAATTCTCCATAAGCAACGCTTTAAAAATCTCTACAAGTTACCAGTTTAGAGATGCAGAGTAGTTGTAGGAGTAGAAATATTGCTCTCACTCTAATGATCACAGCTATACCTCACATGTGTGGTTTGAACACCATTTACGTATGTGGGCCTGACTTGTGTATGCATTCACTTCTGGGCATGAGCTCGGAGGGGCGGGGCGCTTTAAACTTTTTTATTTTACCTTTTATTTTTTATTTTCACACTGTCCCTTTACAAAAAAATCACTTTTATTCCTATCACAAGGAATGTAAACATCCCTTGTAATAGAAATAAGCAGGACAGGTCCTCTTGAATGTGGGATCTGAGGTCAAAGGGACCTCAGATCTCACATCTACCCTTAAAAAAAAAAAACAAGAAAAAAAATGGGCCCTTTGAGGCCGTTTGGAGTAAGCGACGTATGACATCGCTCTAGTCCTCCAAGGCCATAGAGTCGAGTGGAGGCCATCTTGCCCTCACTCGACTTCCTGCCTGGGACATGGATGAATCGGATCATTTTCCCTGCTACCGATGGCTCTGGTAAGCGGGAAAAGACAGCGGGAAGCGGTGGAAGGATGGGGGGGGTTGGCACCTCTCCTGCCGCCCATAAAAATCCCACGGCAATTCCATCCCTAGGACTACTTTTTATGTGAAAGAAAATCGCTGGCTGCGTATAGAAATACCGGGGGGTTATGGCAACTATCTGCTGCCATAAGCCCGGTATTTAACATCAAAGTAGCGACGTAAATACACGGTGGGCGGTCCGGAGGTGGTTAAAGTGGATTTAAACCCCATTCATGAAATATGACCTATGCACATATATCTGTAGTGTTTACTCTCAGCAAAGCCCTAATCCCATGTCTTTCTGCTGCTTCTTTTCTCTGTTATCAGCATGATATCTTCTGACAAGTTCTCTGACAAAGGAGATAAAAGCAGCTGAAAATTGGTGTCAGGGAAGGGACTTAGAGACAGATAAGCAGAGAGCTTGTCTATTCATAGCACAGCTTTGCACGTTTCTTCATTCCTCTGCCTATGTGGAAGGGGGATGTGTGCTTTTCTCCAATCAGCTCACACACAGTGTATGCTCAGACTTCCCTCCCACTGCTGAAACCGGAAGAAAAATGTGGAGTGGAGATGTGCACTTTCTAAAGAATATAGAAAGCTGAAGAAAGCAGATATACATGTAAAATTTATGTATGGAGATTTGTCTCCTCTCTGTATCATCTGAGGCTGTTCACTTCACTAGGTATATGTTAGGGTTTACATCCACTTTAGGTTGGATAAATATGAAGCATATTATAGAAATACATTGAATTCTTATGTCCAGCCAGCATGTGGAGTTTTAGGTTTCTGTTACATGTTTTCCTCATCAAGGTCCATAAAGACATTGATGAGCGAGTTTGGAATGGAGGGCACAGAGTCCTGACCCCAACCCGATAGAACACTTTTGGGATCATTTAGAGCGGAGACTGTGAGACAGACCTTCTCGTCCAAAATCAGTGCCTGACCTCACAAATGCGCTTCTGGAAGAATGGTCGAACATTCCCATAGACACACTCCTAAACCTTGTAGTCTTCCCAGAAGAGATGAAGCTGTTATAGCTGCAGAGGGTAAGCCAACTGAATGTTGAACCCTACCAACTAAGACTGGGATGCCTTTAAGGCAAATCCAGAAAAATTCCCAGCTCAACTCACCAACCAGTCTGCTTACCAACCGAATTAACCTGTCTAAAAGAATGCGTTAAAAACAGGGCCCACCTGCCCCCTATCTATCCATTAGAAGGCATGTGCTCCCACTGTGGAGACTCTCATTGATTTACAGGAGTTAGGACAGCAGGTAATACAGGGTGCCGTGAAGTGGCCCTGCAGCCATTGCATGCGTTTGTCTTTAACGCATACTGTTAGACAGGAAGTCGTGACGTGGGAGCGTATGACGCAACGCGTTTAGGGGAGGAGACTACGAGCTGCGACACGGCAGCACGGCTCCTCCAGAGGCACTGTGTATTTGTTCGATCAGCTAGCACAAGCTGTGGATTGTGCTCGCCTTGTAGGTGTATTTCTTGTGTTTACTATATTAAAGTCACCATATCAAAGAGCATTAGATCCCCGGTTGTTTTTTTTTCCATGCTTACTGGGAGTTACTGTGGATATATGAGGGTATTCCACATATCCTTGCAAGGAGCAGTATCTCATTGATGTCCCCACAAGGATTATTCCCATTGGGATCATTGATTGCTTACACAATCCGCTGGATGGAGTAGTATAATAAGGATATCCCTACCAAGCATTACTACTACCGGTATTGTGACTGCATTTTGAACCTGTGGGAAAGTGAGAGGCTATCCATTAGTTGTGGTGGTGGACACACGAGCACTGAGTGTGGAAGTATTTGACAAGCACCTCATCTTCCTGATTTTGCACATTTTTACTGAATGGACTTGTCATATATTTATATTCATTTATTTTCACTCCTGGTTTGCACTGCCTGCACTTGCACTGATAGATTGTACACTATTATGAATATATTGATTTTAGTTTTGTATAGATTGATTATTTAACATATTATAATTGATATTATTGTTTTAACACTGTTAAGCACTTTAATAAGCACCTGCCACTTTATATCAAATATCTTTTGGATATTGTTATTTATATAGCAGGCACCTTATTAGCACATTACCATATCTTTGCACTTATTCACTTTAGCTCTCCACCCCAAACTCACTCATCCATGTCTTTATGGACCTTGCTTTATGCACTGGTGTGCAGTCATGTTGGAACAGGAAGGGCCACAACCAAACTGTTCCCACAAAGTTGGGAGCATGAAATTGTCCAAAATGTCTTGGTATGCTGACACCTTTAGAGTTCCCTTCACTGGAATTAAGGGGCCAAGCCCAACCCCTGAAAAACAACCCCATACCATAACCCCCCTCCACCAAATAATTTGGACCAGGGCACAAAGCAGGGTCCATAAAGACATGGATGAGAGATTTTGGGGTGGAGGAACTTGACTGGCCTGCACAGAGTCCTGACCTCAACCCGGTAGTATAACTTTGGGATGATTTAGAGCGCAGTCTGCGAGCCAGGCCTTCTCTCCAACATCAGTACCTAACCTCAGAAATGCGCTTCTAAAAGATTGGTCAAACATTCCCATAGACACACTCCTAGTGGACAGCTTCCCCAGAAGAGTTGAAGCTGGTATAGCTGCAAAGGTAGGGCCAACTCAATATTGAACCCTACGGACTAATATATATATATATATATATATATATATATATATATATATATATATATTTGTTGGACACAAAGCATTCAGGCACGACATAGGAAGAAGTAAATAATAAAATGGCTTAAAGCAGAACTCTACCCAAAAGGGATAGCTCTGCTTGTCTGCCTCCTCCCCTCCACGGCTGCCACATTTGGCACCTTTTGGGGATGGTTGGGGGGAGCGGGTACCTGGTTTTGACCCTCCTTCGGCCCCTTCTTCCTCTGCAACCTTCTGGGACACCTTCCAGAAGACTGTGGTCCAATTACAAAGTGTAGCACGCTTCACGCATGTGCAGTAGGAAGCTGGCTGTGAAGCCGCAAGGCTTATCTGCCGCTTTCCCTTAGTCAAGATGGGGGCGCCAGCCCCCAATAGCCAAGTTAAGCTGGATGCCTGGACAGGCAAGTGCCCTGATTTTTAAAAGTCAGCAGCTACAGTATTTGAGAGGAGCCTGGAGCTACAGTCGTTTTCTATAAATCTGGAGGCAATTTAGTCAGTTTTATCATTGAACAATTTTTTTTATAACAGACAAAAATATAAGCAACATGAAATGTCAGTCTGAACGTTATTCAAGTGAGTTGAATATTCAGCTTGTAGTAGATGGGTCTTCATCTTCAGTTGGAGAAAATACAAAGGAAGCCCTAAACATCAATAGAGAATATCAGTATTAGTCTCATCATATGGTTCTGTCTAACAACTTATACAGTACACTAATGTTTGGGAGTGTTTGGGGGAGGGGGGGGGGGTCCTTTCTCCCTAAACACTTCCTAATAGCAGCCAGCACACTTGGTTGGTAATATATTGACTAATGAAATACTTTACTGGTAACTTTGCCAACAACAGTCATTTCACTGTATTATTGCCACACTTCTGTATCCTGCTGCTCCTAGGCCTTAGGGTTGATTTACTAAAGGCAAGTAGGCTGTTTAATTTTGCAAGACAATTCGCTCCAGAGCCTAATTAAAGTGGATGTGAACCCTTACATATACCCAATGAAATGAACAGCCTCAGATGATACACAGAGATGAAACCAATCCTCCTACATAAGTTTTACTTTTATATCTGCTGCCTTCCCTACTCTACACTGTTTAGAAAGTGCAGATCATGTTAAAAAATGTTTTTTCTCTATCGTTCATCAACAGACACAGCTCTGCTTAATCATAGACTATAGGGTTATGCTCCTCCCACTAGGGATAGGCACTAGACGGGAAAAAAAAGGCTTGTCCACGCTTATAGCGGCGGTCCCAGCCGGCATAACCCCTCAGGCTCTGCTATACTCAAACAGTTTGTTCTGCCTAGTGACAGGTATAGGACCTAGTTCCCTGCATGGACTTCAGTCTTAGCTGTAATAGGGAAAGTTTGTGATTTTTTTTATTTTTCTAGTTAGTTCCTGAGGACTAAGATCCAGAGCAACTACAAGCAACTACAAGCAATGGTCGGCTAAGGTCTCCCAACCTGGCCTGCGAGCGTGAGCAGGTTATAGTCCAGTACTGGGCCTCGCCATGACAGTGCCCCGATGGATGGAGACGAGCCTGGATCATCTCGCCGGAAAGCAGATGACCTGGAATGCTCTGAGTCACGATTTGCTAACAGCACCTCCATCCTGGGTGGGAGGTGATCTGTTTCAGAGTGGCGCCGGCCTGGTACCGCGGTTTGGTGAGTAACCTGCCCCCCCCCCCCACTACCCCTGGAGGTCGCGGGGTGGGCGCCAGCCTCTCCCTGGAATTATCAGACCTTAGAGGCTCCCTTGGTTCCCTGGCATCCCCGGAAGCCTAACTGGCGTACCCCTTGCTTCCCCTCCTTGTGGGTTTTCACTGTGGGGGTAGCAGTAATAATGCGGCCGATTTTTGGCATATATTTGCGGGGGATGGATCGTCCGGAGGGGTTCCTTGAATGGGTACCCTTAGATGCCTTTTGTTCTGGGACCCCTTTTGGGGGTCCCGGAGACCACATGGCACGCATGGGGGCCACAATTTTGCCGGTATATCTGTATTCCCATTAGTTTGTATGGGCATCCATTTTCTGAAATTCCCCATTGAGAATGTATAGCAGCCATTTTCTTGTGGTCTGGAGGAGGGACTGGTATGCGGCACATTTCGCTGCTTGCTTTGTCTCAGAAGGTTGTCTTTCTTGGTGGCGATCACTTCTGCCCACAGAGTATATGAATTGGCGGCGTTGTCTTGCCGCTCACCTTATCTGGTGGTTCACAGAGATAAGGCGGTACTTTGACCTAATCAGTCGTTCTTTCCTAAGGTGGTTTCTGATTTTCATTTAATTGAAGACATTGTACTGCCTTCCCTTTGCCCTAAACCTCAGCATCCTAAGGAGTATGCTTTACATTCTTTGGATGTTGTCCGGGCTATCAGGGTTTACTTAGAGACCACTGCATCCTTCAGAAAATCGGACACTCTTTTTGTCCTTATGGATGGACCTCGTAAGGGACTGGCTGCATCTACTTCAACCATTTCCAGATGGATCAGACAGACGGTGGTACAGGCCTATTCACTGAAGTGTCAGATTCCTCCTTTTCCAGTGAAGGCACATTCTACTAGAGTGCTGAGTGCCTCCTGGGCTTTTCGCCATCAGGCGTCGGTGCTACAAGTTTGCAAGGCGGCCACTTGGTTGTCTGTGCATACCTTTACATAGTTCTACAAGGTAGATGTGCTGGTGTCAGCGGATGCTTCTTTTGGCCGCAAGGTTTTGCAGGCCACTGTTTAAGAGAAAGAAGAAAGGAGGGATGGTGGCGCTGCCTATGAAAGAAAACTTAATATAAAGTGCAACAATGGAATGCTAGCAATGTATCCTCAGTGTGCAAAGATATAACTTATAAAGTGACTGATGCATATAACTGATATTAAACCATGTGATGCAATGTGGAAAATATCAAACAAAATTAGCAACCAACAGTATAGATATTATTACTAGCAGCAAACAATTATAGGTGCAATATCTAAGGTGCTTATCAAAAAGGGTATAAATTATAAAGTGACTGGTGCATATAAATAATATTGAACCTTGTGATACACTGTGGTAAATATCAAACGTAAATGGCAATAAACAGTATAAATAGCAGCAAGCAATTTTAAATATTATTAGTGCAATTTGTAAAGTGCTTATCAAAAAAGTGCTCTAGTGTATATAAAACCCCAACTTTACCATATAATATGGTGTGGGGGTGAAAAAAAGTGCCAACAACAAATGGTAATAAATATGCACACCAAAAAAAGCCCAACATAAGCTAACAGTCTCTATGTCACATGCAGTGACCAAATGCAGGTGTAAGATTCCAAATCAATATAGGTGACAACACTCTGATAGTGGTTTGTAAGGAGTGACCCCGTGGTGGGCGGTGAGGTGCTGGGTGATCCTTCTGGTAGAAAAACACACTTGCCAGAAACACCCACCCCACACAGGGGTATATAGCGGGTGTGTGAAATATATCCAGCGACTCAACGCTCTCGGTATCTCCACCTGTTCCTGGATAAGGGCATCCTACAGGAAACCTGGGCGGTCCTAGTATAAGGTATCCCTTAGGGTGTTGGTGGATCCTAATAGGCTCCTAGCAGCAGGTAAGGTCTGAGGTGCCCACCGGTATCACTCGAGGTTATATGCCAGGGAATAATCATAGACAAGGGACATAGTGTAATACCGTAGGATATTTATTCATGCAAAAATGTAGAGAGGTACTCACATATAAGGAGAATCAAACAGGCATATAATGAATAAGGAGCGCTGTGCGGTCCAAGCCTTGATCTCAAGTGGTGAAAGCCGGAAGTGACGCAACACGCTGTACGCGTTTCGTAGTAAATACGTCATCAGCAGCCTGTGAGTACCTCTCTACATTTTTGTATGAATAAATATCCTACGGTATTACACTATGTCCCTTGTCTATGATTATTCCCTGGCATATAACCTCGAGTGATACCGGTGGGCACCTCGGACCTTACCTGCTGCTAGGAGCCTATTAGGATCCACCAACACCCTAAGGGATACCTTATACTAGGACCGCCCAGGTTTCCTGTAGGACGCCCTTATCCAGGAATAGGTGGAGATACCGAGAGCGTTGGGTCGCTGTATATATTTTACACACCCGCTATATACCCCTGTGTGGGGTGGGTGTTTCTGGTAAGTGTGTTTTTCTACCAGAAGGATCAACCAGCACCTCACCGCCCACCACGGGGTCACTCCTTACAAACCACTATCAGAATGTTGTCACCTATATTGATTTGGAATCTTACACCTGCATTTGGTCACTGCATGTGACATAGAGACTGTTCGCTTATATTGGGCTTTTTTTGGTGTGCATATTTATTACCATTTGTTGTTGGCACTTTATTTCAACCCCACACCATATTATATGGTAAAGTTGGGGTTTTATATACACTAGAGCACTTTTTTGATAAGCACTTTACAATTTGAAGTAATAATATTTTAAATAGCTTGCTGCTATTTATACTGTTTATTGCCATTTACGTTTGATATTTACCACAGTGTATCACAAGGTTCAATATTATTTATATGCACCAGTCACTTTATAATTTATACCCTTTTTGATAAGCACCTTAGATATTGCACCTATAATTGTTTGCTGCTAGTAATAATATCTATACTGTTGGTTGCTAATTTTGTTTGATATTTTCCACATTGCATCACATGGTTTAATATCAGTTATATGCATCAATCACTTTATAAGTTATATCTTTGCACACTGAGGATACATTGCTAGCATTCCATTGTTGCACTTAATATTAAGTTTTCTTTCATAGGCAGCGCCACCATCCCTCCTTTCTTCATTCACAGTTCTAGTCTTCGGACTATTATCTGGGGAGGCTGCAGCCTATATATATATATATATATATATATATATATATATATATATATACATATCACGTTCACACTTAGGTGATACACCTGTTTTGCATTTGCACATACATCTTGTACACTTATCCTCCCTTCTAAATTCACAACCAAATAGACCACTAGCGCGGAAGTTTTATATCTTTCACTGTTTAAGAGAAAACCTCCTTTTTTGGTTTCTCTTTGAGGGTTCATTGTTCCGGGGGAGCTCCTGTTTTTTCTGGTTGAGCTCTGTTTTACCTGGTTGGCTACATTTTAGCCATTGGGGCATTCAAGTTTTTTGTTCCTGTCTTGTTCCCACCCCTCCTGTTTTTACTGCTTTGGGACATCCCTATAGTATATGATTAAGCAAAGCTGTGTCTGTCAATAAACGATAGAGAAAACTGGATTTTTGTAAGAACTTACCATAAAATCCTTTTCTCTGAAGTTCGACAGAAGCAGCACCCGTCCCTCTACTTTTGAGTTATGGGGTCTTTTTCTGTCACTGCTTGCAACACAACTGTTTGAGTATAGCAGAGCCTGAGTGGTTATGCCGGCTGGGACAGCCCCTATAGGCGTGGACAAACCTTTTTCCCGCCTAGTGCCTATCCCTAGTGGGAGGAGCATAATCCTATATTCTATGATTAAGCAGAGCTGCGTCTGTCAATGAAATTCAGAGAAAAGGATTTTACGGTAAGTTCTTACAAAAATAAATTTTTTCCTTTTTTCAGCTGTACATAAGGGTGGATGGGGGGATACTGGACTTACACTGTGTGAGAGCTGATTGGAGAAAGGGAACACACCCCTCCACATAGGCAGAGGACCGAAGGAGCATGCAGAGCTGTAGTCTGAATTGACAAGTTCCCTGCTAATCTCACTTTAATCTCCCTCCCAACACAAATTTTCAGCTAATGTTATCTCATGTGTCAGAACTTGTCAGAAGTGACTCATGCTGATAACAGAGGAATGGAGCACCAGAGAGAAACGACAATTCGAGATTTGGAGAGAGAGAGAAGTAAACACTGCAGTTATACATGCTTAGTTCAACTTTCATGAATGGGGTTCACAACCACTTTAATGAAGTGAGGCTCTGCTGTCATCTACCATCCAATCACGTGCAAGTAAAAATTCTGTTTTTTTTTTTATTTTTTTTTATTTTCCTTGCACATGATTGGGTATTCCTACAGAGTCAAACTTCACTAGATTTACTAAGCTTTAGGATGCATTCCCTAGCAAAGTGAACAACAGCCTCTTTTCCTTTATGAAATCAACCACAATATCTCATAACCTTGACTATGCTACTCCATCCACTCCTGTATCAAGGCTCTTCTGTTCCTCTACCCCCATGGTCATATAACTCCAATCCTGTTAACACATAACATTTTCCTGCTTTTTGTTGCCTCCTCTACTACAGTGTTTCTCAACTCCGGTCCTCAGGGCACACTAACAGGCCAGATTTTAAGTATTACCTTGGGGAGATGCAGACTAGAATACTGCAATCACTGAGCAGCAAATTATATCACCTGTTATGTATTTCAGTTTTCTTGCAAACCTGGCCTGTTAGTGTGCCCTGAGGACCGGAGTTGAGAAACCCTGCTCTACTATATGATGCTGGTCTGTTATCCCTATTTTTGGTAAGTATTATTATCATAGAGGATTTACATAGCGCCAACAGTTTGCACAGTGCTTTACAATATGAGGACAGACAGTACAGTTGCAATACAATTCAATACAGGAGGAATTAGAGGGCCCTGCTCGTTATAGTTTAAGTATATTGCTTTGTTCCCCTCTTCTGTCTGAGCAGCCATCAAAGGTACACAGAGAACAGCTAAAACCTGACAAGGGTTCTGATTCTTCCTTGCACAATTTACAATTGTGTTTTAGTTCTCTCTTTCCCTGTTCCTATAGGGGGGTTTCTCTAACTTCTAGTTTTGTTTGGTACCAGTCACCAGGACCACACGAAAGGAGACAGAGTTTTTAATCCCCCACAATCTGACACTAATTTTAACTGTCCCTCCCCACCTATACTTTATCACTGGCTGTTCTTATACTATATCCACTCTCTCTGTTGTCCTAATTCTGGGTGAAGCTTTACCCCCAGCAGCATATACTTACCTTTACTTCATTCTCCCATCACTGCATTTAGCCAAATTCCATTTGGAGCTTTTTCGAGGAGGACTATATCTATATGGGCAAATTTTTATTTTCATTTTGGATAAAAGAAGGGAGGGTTATATGTTTTTTTTTTTTTTTGCTGTGTCTCAGCCAATCAGGAGGGAGAGTCCTGGATGGCCGAGGGACTCATGGACATCACTGGATAGAAATAGGTATTAGGGGGTGCTGGGGCGGCTGTTACACACAGATGGCTTTTTATCTTAATGCATAGAATGCATTGGAAGATTTCCCCTCTATTACTCTGGGGACAACCCAAAATTTGTTATTTTCTTTTACTTTCAATTTTAGCGATAACGGTAAAGAGGACAAATAGGGCAAAAACAGCACTTCAAACTAACAAGCGTTCTAATCCCTCTCCACTCTATCTAAAGCTAAAAAAAAGTTTTGCCTTTAGTTTTACTTTAATTTGCAGGGATTTCCATTCACCTCTTGTTTGGCTATTGGACAGAAGGTGAAGAGAAATCTCTGCATTGGGACACAGATGGCGATAAAAAAACAGACAAGGGTTAGACAGACAGATTATCTGCAGACTTACCTTTTCTATGTAGTGCAAGGGCCTGCCGGATTGCATACAAATTGAAAGTGTTTAGGTTTGACCTCATATTATATGGTTTTGGTAAGTCTGCAGACAAAAGTCTTCAGATAATCTGCACGTGTGTATGGGGCATTACTCTATCCAAAATGAAAGAAAAAAGCTTTGTCTATAGTTCTACTTTTAACATTTCACTTGCTTTAACTGTTTCCGACCGCCGCAAGTACATATACTGCGGCGGTCAGCCCCGGCCAGGCAAAGTGATGTATGGGTACGTCACTAGCCTGTAAGCCAATAGGGGGTGAGCGCACGCCGCCGGAGGCGCGCTTTCGCCCCAGCTCATTCACGGACGCCTCCGTGCGAGTGACCGGCGGACCTGATGTCCGCCGGTCACTCGCGATCGTCCGCTGTGAAGGGAGAAAGCCAGGCGGGTAATGTAAACAAAGCCGCCTGTCACTCTGCCTTGTGTAACAGCACAGATCATACGGTCCTGCTATGTAGGACCATTGATCTGTGCTGTTACATGTAAAGCCACATCCCTGCACAGTTAGAAACACGCCCCTAGGGACACACTTAACCCCTCCTTCCCCAATACAGTTAACCCCTTCCCTGCCCGTGTAATTTTTACAGTAACAGTGCATATTTATAGCACTGATTACTGTAGTAATGTGACTGGTACCCCCAAAAGTGTCAAAAATGTCAGTCAAGGGTCCGATCTGTCGCCACAATGTTGCAGTCCCGCAAAAAAAACGCAGATCGCCGCCATTACTCGTTAAAAAAAAAAAACAACAAAAATGACAAAAATCTTTCCCTTAGTTAGTAAACGCAATAACTTTTGCGCAAACCAATCAAAATACGCTTACTGTGATTTTTTTTACCAAACATATGTAGCAGAAAACAAATTGGCCAAAAATGTTAAAAAATTTTGATTTTTACATTTTTTTGGGGAATTTCATATAAAAAAATGTGAAAAATATTGTTATTTTTGCACAATTGTCGCTCTTTTTTTTGTTCAAAAAATCGCACAGGTGATCAAATACCACCAAAAGAAAGCTCTGTTTGTGGGAAAAAAAGGACGTCAAATTTGTTTAGGTACAGCATTGCACAACCACTCCATTGTCTGTTAAAATCACGCAGTGCCGAATCGCAAAGTAGGGCCTGGTCAGGAAGGGGGTAAAATCTTCCGGGGCTTAAGTGGTTAAGTAAATATACAGTAGTATAAATTACTGTTAGAAACAGTAAGTTAGAGGTATCAATAACAGAATAAAAGTTGAAAAATCTGAACATGAGACTATTCATACCTTTTTGGATGTGTGTCGTCTCCTCCATATTGAGCATAGATTCACCATTATCTATCCCAGAAGGGTTGTCCATAAAAATAGATTGCTACTGTAAGGAGTATCAGATGAATGGCTTCAGCTGTGAACATATAAAGCTCACAAGTTGTAGTGTGGCCTTCAGTCTCCGCTGTGTTATCTGCAATGTTGGCAAAAAACTCTTCCATTCCTGCTGTATTATTTTCTTTGGTGGTGAAAATTTCCTCCATTGCTGTTGGTGTGCTGAATTCAGTCTCTGATAGTGGTGCCAGCAGAAAAAGCATTAGGATTGCAGCCAATACAACAAGTATAGATTTCTTCTCCATCGCTGAAAAGTAATGCATCTCTTCAGTAATACTCGAGCTTCCTGTCACTGGAGTGTCCCAAAAATGAGGACGTGCAGCAAATATTTATCAAGCCAGTTGACACTGAAGAGTGGTCATGAAGTGAAGATGGAGGTTGGGGTCAACAGAAACCGTTACCGTTACAGCTCAAGTCCAACTGCCAACTAGGTGCAGGGCAGCATGAGACACTGGTGACAAGAGCATCTGCTACACTGCTAGCTAGATGAGACTAAACTCACGCTAAGAAATATATGTGCATAAAAGTGAACATTTTAACCACTTTACCACCGGAGAATTTTGCTGTCTTACGTCCAGGCCACTTTTTGCGATTCGGCACTGTGTGACTTTAACTGACAATTGCGCGGTCATGCAATGCCGTCAGGGGCAGACTGGCAACTTTCGGCCCAGGGGGCAAGTACAAACCAGAGGCCCATGGTGCAGCGACTCGGCCCCCCTCCCACTCTCCCTCTTCCTGGCCTCCTTCTGAATCCTATTCCAGGCTGAAGCTCCACTCCAGGTTCTCTCTGCTCATTGGGCGAACTCAGGGATGGCTGGGTGAGGAGAGTCTCCAGTGGGGCATGGAACCGGCCTCTGCACAGACACAGTTTACACCATCCATGCTGGGGGGGGGAGGCCTACACTCTGTCCTTGTCTTCATCCCGCAGTCAGTAGGTCAGCAGTGTGGAATTTTTACTTCTCTTCAGCAGGAATCCTTCAGGCATATCAGTGGCAGAAGCTGTGCAGCCTTTTTCCATGGCACTAGAGCAGCCCGGGGGGCAATTGCCCCCCTGCCCCCTAGCCCAGTCCTCCCCTGAATGCCGTACCCAAACGAAATTTAAATCCTTTTTTTCCCACAAACAGAGCTTTCTTTTGGTGGTATTTGATCACCTCTGCGCTTTTTAATTTTTTGCGATTTTAATAAAAAATATGTGAAAATTTTTAAAAAATAACAATATTTTTCTACTTTGACAGTTAAAAAATATCCAATATATTCAATTTTTGTCATATATTTAGGCCAAAATGTATTTAGCTACATGTCTTTGACAAAACAATTCTCAATGAGCGTACTTTTAACCGCTTTATGACCGGAAGGTTTTACCCCATTCCTGACCAGGCCATATTTTGCGATTCGGCACTGCATTACTTTAACGGACAATTGCGCGGTCGTGCAACGCTGTACCCAAATTAAATTTATGTCCTTTTTTTCCCCACAAATAGAGATTTCTTTTGGTGGTATTTGATCACCTGTGCAATTTTTACTTTTTGCGCTATAAACAAAAAAAGAGCGACAATTTTGAAAAAATAACAATATTTTTCAAATTTTTTTTTATATGAAATCCCCCCCCCCCCCCCCAAAATGTAAAAATCAAAATTTTTTATCATTTTAGGCCAATTTGTTTTCTGCTACATATTTTTGCTAAAAATAATCGCAATAAGCGTATTTTGATTGGTTTGCGCAAAAGGTATTGCGTTTACTAACTAAGGGAAAGATTTCTGTGTTTTTTTTTTTTTTTTAACGAGTAATGGCGGCGATCTGCGTTTTTTTTTTTTTTTTTGGCGGGACTGCGACATTGCGGCGGACAGATTGGACCCTTGACTGACATTTTTGACACTTTTGGGGGTACCAGTGACATTACTACAGTAATCAGTGCTATACAGATGCACTGTTACTGTAAAAATGACACTGGCAGGGAAGGGGTTAATTTTTATTGGAGAGGGAGGAGTTAATGTATGCCTGGTGCTTACTAACATGTGTGGGGGGAGGTGAATGTGTGACACAGGGACAGATCGCAGGTTCAGCTAAGCTGAACCCTGCAATCTGACCCTGCCTGTCACTTAGGAGATCCGCCCGCTTTGTTTACACAAGCGGGCGGATTTCCACACTTGATCCCCGACGATCGGGGAAGAGCAGCGGTGATCACCGCCGTTCCTCCCCTGGCCCGACTCCCACTGTAACTGAATACAGCGGGAGCGAGCCTACGGCGGCGCGCGCGCGCTGCCGAGAGAGGGGAATGTCTGGTGACGTAGGTCTACGTCGCCAGATGATAACGAGCCACTTTGCCACAGTACAGTCAACGTGACTGGTCGGCAAGTGGTTAAATATAAACTACGCTAAGACAAGTTACTTATCTTGATTACTGTGACACATCATACCTGAGAACCCTTAAAATATGGGAGCTAAGTTTATTATCTTGTCTAGGAATAAATAAATCCAGACTAAGTTCTTACACAAAGTGTACTATACTCCACGATACCGACATAGGATCTATTCCCAGAGATCGCGGGCCTGGTCCCGATGTCAGGTGATCCCCAGTATGTACTTCTATATGTTTTGGACTTGTACCAATGTGTGCCAGTTTTGAATGGAAATAATTGATCTTATCCATGTCCGTCTGCAACTGAACCTGTTAATGTCCCCTGAGTTGGCTTTACTTGGTATATATGACGATGATCAAAGACCTCCTCACACTAAATTGCTGATTACTTATTTGTTGTATTACGCCAACAATGAAACAATTTGTGGATGGAACTCACCCCTACTAACACAGTGAACTCTTGGGAATCGTCGATCAGTGCTGTTTAACCTTTGTATAAATTGACGTAAATTAATAGAAATTTCCTAAGAAATATTATAAGGTTTGGCAGCCTTGGACAGCTCAGTAATTATTGGATATGGGTTCTCTTTGGGCCTGCTGGTACCTTATTACTTTCCCTGGTGCCCTTTCCTCCTTCCTTCACCTCCCTTTTCTTTCCCATTTCCTTGTCCATTTTGAACTGTTCTTTCACTGCTCTTTTGTTATTTGAAAAGATGTTTTTTTGTTTTTTTTTGCCTGACTAATTCATACAAAATATGAAAAATGCTTTTTGTAGTATGTCATGTTCGCTGCTTTCTCATTAAAGAAAAGAAGGGTGAATGGGATTTTCATTTTTGCTTGGTTGTTGCTGAGGATCCGACATTTACCCACTTTACCGCACACAGGAATTAGATGGATTAATAAAGGCTTTCTCTTTCTTGTAATGCCCAGCTTGTATAGGTATTGCCACTTTTTTTAGACATAATTGGTGTTCCTCCTCATTAGATTCCCTGGGGCCCTGCTACTGGGACCGTATTTAGGCTCTTTTGTCTGACTTGCTACCAAACTCTTTGCTGGATCCGTTCCCTGTGGGCCTCTGCACACCTATGCGATAATTGTATATTCTTTGGATGATTAATTCAGTTCTGCACCCCTAGAACCCCTGAAGAAGCTCTACAAGTGAAACGCGTTGGGACAATACATCTCCCCAAAGTCATACTCTCATCTTCCCCATTGAAAAAGCGGAATATGGTTACGTATAAGCTTATTGCTGTAATATACTAGTGGGGTAGATGTATGGTGGCTGGCTAATTATGTACAGTCTGACATCCAATCATTTCTTTTTGTATCCTCTTAAGGAGGTATTAGTCCTTCTTTTTTTTTTTTCTTTTTTTTTTTTACTATTTGTTTGTAATAAAAATATGAAGTTTTAAAAGCTGTACATATTTTTTTTTTAATATATATTTTTTTGTTAATACTGCAAGCACCTTGAAAGCCCCCCTCCCCCTTCTTTTCTATTCATTCATGATATTAACCGGGATGAGGTGCATTATGAGAATCTGATATACCTATTAATCTCTACTTTCGCATTATAGCCATACCATTGTTTAGTGTAATTGTTACTTCTGCAGTGTGTATCTATAAAGAAATCCTTGCTTGAAAAAAAATATATATATAAATATATCATATATTTATATATAAAAAATATATATATATATATATGATGTATATAAGCTGCCATTGCTGACTTGTTTTTGAAGGTTCAGGCTTTGGAACTGTTTTACCTTTGTCAGACTAAGAACTCAGCCACTGGCCTGGAAAAAGCATGTAACAAGTAAGGTGTCATGGCGTCTGATGCACTTGCTTGTTCCAAGTCAGGTTCTTACCATGTAGTGAAGGAAGGACAATAATTACATCTTTGGACTTTACACCCACAATATTAAAGTGCACCTTTAACCACTTCAATACCGGGCACTTTTCCCCCTTCCCGCCCAGGACAATTTATGGCTTTTAGCGCTGTTGCATTTTGAATGACAATTGCGCGGTCATGCAACACTATACCTAAACCAAATTTATGTCATTTTTTCCCCACAAATAGAGCTTTCTTTTGGTGGTATTTGATCACCGCAAGGTTTTTTTCTTTTTTGCTAAACAAAAAAAAAAAGACAGAAAAGTTGAAAAAAAAAAAAAGTTTTTTTGTTTAGGTTATAAAATTTTGTAAACAGTTATGTTTTTTTCCTGCAATAATGAGCACTGATGAGGCCGCACTGACAGGCACTGATGAGGAGGCACTAATGGGGTGGCACTGATATGTGGCACTGATAGGTAGAACTGATATGCAGCATTGGTGGGCACTGATAGACGGCACTGATGGGCATTGATAGGCAGCACTGATGGGCACTGATAGGCGGGACTTATGAGAACTGATAGGTGGCTCTGATAGGCGGCACTGATGGGCATTGATAGGCAGAACTGATGGGCACTGACTGGTGGGCACTGATAGGCGGGACTGATGGGCACTGATAGGTGGCTCTGATAGGCGGCACTGGTGGGCAATAATGGGCACTGGTGGGCAGCACTGATAGATTGCAATGATGGGCACTGGTGGGCAGCACTGATAGGGAGGGCACTGTCGGGCAGCACTGATAGGGAGGGCACTGGCGGGCTCCCTGAGCCCTGATTGCCATCCCTGGTGGCCATGGTGGGCATCCCTGGGGTCATGGGTGGGCTTCCCTGGGGTCATGGGTGGGCATCCCCGGTGGCTCTAGTGGCACCCACCCCAAGGATGGCGGCGTGTCAGGATAATACAACCACCTTTCCGCCGTCAATTCCCTATAGGGCGGGCGGGAAGTGGTTAAAGTCAAGGGATATGCCACCTTAGCCTCTGTATGGTCAGCAGTTGCCGTGGTGCTGCACATGTGATCAGTAAGTTATGACATGACATTTGATGGCTTGACAGTTTGGTTAAGAGCACAAGCAACTGTGACCATTCTCATTCAGTGCTGGTTCACATTTGTGCGATCACAGAGATGGGATGTAATTCGGAGCGCACTGCTCCTAGAATTACATGTGATATCTGTGCGGTGCAAATTCAGCCATACAGTTTGTATGGCTGAATTTGCACCGCAATCACACTAAAACACGCACAGGACCCTTTTTTTTTGGTCCGCAGCAGAAACGGATCGCATGGTGGTTCACACTAGTGCAATCCGATTCTGTGCGAACTTTCAGATCGCTCTGCGATATGCGATCTGATCTGGGGGTGTCGTTAACTTTTAATTGACACCCCCAGCGTATCGCATATGGCAGTGTGAATTGCCAGGGGTGCGGATGCGATGCGGGAACACGCTGACTTTCATGGGATGCCTTGAATGTAACTGTTTTTGGGAAACAAATAAATCCATGGGTTTATTTACAATTTAGTTAATCATTAATAGGTCCCTTATTTATCCTGTTGTTTTTCTTTTAGAGCAAACCCATCAATTATTGTAATACCGTATTTATCGGTGTATAACACGCATCTGCGTATAACACGCACTTTAATTTAGGAGAGACATTTTAGGAAAAAGCTTAAATTTGAAATAAACAGCATTGAACTCAGAACATTTTTTTTTCTTTTTTATCAAATGCAGTCTTACCCATGCCCGTGAATGCAGCCTCATCAGCGCAGTTTTTAATGCGGCCTCATCAGCGCAGGGTTCATGCAGCCTCATCAGCGCAGGGTTCATGCAGCCTGATCAGCGCAGGGTTCATGCAGCCTCATCAGCACAGGGTTCATGCAGCCTGCAGCCTCATCAGCACAGGGTTCATGCAGCCTGCAGCCTCATCAGCACAGGGTTCATGCAGTCTCGCCAGCGCAGTGTCCACCAATGCAGCATTGCCAGTGCAGTGTCCACCAATGCAGCCTCGCCAGCGCAGTGCTTATCAATGCAGTCTCGCCAGTGCAGTGTCCACCAATGCAGCCTCACCAGCGCCATGTCCATCAATGCAGTCTTGCCAGTGCAGTGTCCACCAATGCAGGGTAACAGCAACAGTATCCTCACCAGCGCCATTGCACAGAGCGGCGATATACTGGTATTTAAAAAAAACAGGCTGAGAGGCAGAGGGGGGCGGACCGGACCGAGGAGAAGCGAGGAAAAGCGGCCGCTGTGTTCAGAAGTCCTGGCACCTATGATAGACATCACAGGTCCCGCGTCCCGGCATTGGGCCACTGTGCTGTCTATCATAGGAGGCGGAACTTCCTATGACAGCAACCGCTCGTCCTTTCTTCTACTCGGACCGGCCTGCCCCCCTCCTCTGCCCTGCCAGCGCTGCCTGGACTGTTTTTTTTTTTTAATACATCGGCGTATAACACGCACTGGTGTTTTGCCCTCCATTTTTAGGAGGAAAAAGTGCGTGTTATACGCCGATAAATACGGTACTTTAAAAGTTATAGTAGAACTAAAGTCACATTTTGTTTTTACATTTTGGATAGTGTGAAGGTTGGTATTATTATTATTACACTGTATTTATAGAGCACAAACATTTTTGTGCTTTACAACATAACATATCTCAGTACAGGAGAAATCGGAGGGCCTTGCTCGTTAGAGCTTACAATCTAAAAGGGAGGGTCAAGTGATACTAAAGGTATTAACTGTGGGGGATACGCTGATGGAGAAAATAAAAGTACAGTTGTTGGGTCAAGACAGGATAGGATTCTCTGAAGAAGAGGATTTTCATGGATTGTCTAAAAGTAGACAGTAGGAGATAGTCAGACAAATTGGGGTAGGGGTTCCATAGGATGGGAAGAAGTTCCAGAGAAGTCCTGGAGTCGAGCATTGGTGGAGGTTAACTAGAGATTAGAAGGTCTCAGGAGGAATGAAGAGAACGATTTGGTTGGTAATTTGCGATTTGGCTAGAGATGTAGATGGGGGCCGAGTTGTGGAAGGCTCTGTAAGTTGTTAGTATGTTGAATTTATTTTGTTGGGTGAGCAGAAGCCACTGACAGGATTAGCAGACACAAAAGGGTTGGTAAGGTGGTTGAGTCTGGCAACCCCTGTGAGCTTTTACCCACCATCTGTTTCCCATTGGAGAGATTTCCCCTCACTTCCTGTCCCATAACTAAAACCGGAAGTGAGAGGACATAACTATGTATTGAGGGAATCCTTTTTTAGAATCCCTGGTTGTCACCAGATCTAGTGTCCCCATTGGAAGATTTCCCCTCTATTACTGTCCTCCAGTATTTGGCATTTTCTTTTACCCTCGCTCTCACTCTCGGTGACAATGGTAAGTAGAAAAAGGTTTTATTGTTGTCTGTACCCCCATTATTGAAATTCACCCTAACAGATGTTCTAATTTCTCATCACTATATTCAAAACTAAAAAGAAAAAGTCTTGCCTTTTATTTATAATTTAAAATCATAAGAGCTGCCAATACAAGATGCCGGCTGCTATTTTGTCAGTCATGCACTCAAATTAAAGCGGAGTTCCACCCAAAAGTGTAACTTCCGCTTTAGGTGGTCCTAACCCCCTGACATGCCACATTTGGTATGTCATTTTTTGGGGGGGGGAGCGGGTACCTAGTTTTGACATGTACCCGCTCCCACTTCCGCTCGGAGCGCCGCGGCGCCCTGAGCGGAAGTTCTCCTCTCCCCCTCCCTCCCTGCAATCTTCTGGGACATGTCAAAGGTCCCAGAAGATTGCCGGCCAATCACAGCGCGTAGCGCAACTCGCGCATGCGCAGTGCGTACCCGGCTGTGAAGCCGCAAACTGTCACAGCCGGGTGCCCACAGCAGTGATGCCGAGGGAGAGGATCGAGGCTTCGGGCGGCCGCATCGCTGGACCGTTGGACAGGTGAGTGAAATGTCTGGAACTCCGCTTTAAGTTGGGAACTTCCATGAATATTTTGTAAGAAGTTCTGTGTTCATGACCTAAAGCAGGGGTCTCCAAACTTTCCAAACATAGGACCTGTTTACTGTCTTTCAGAGGGGGCAGACTGTAGTTAAAGAAAGTAGAAAATGTCCTGGTGTCAATGGGATTAAACAATTCCCCATCATTGTTATTTGTGGGAGGAATATTGCCCCATTGTTGGTATCAAGAGAAAGAAAAGTGCCCTATCCTTCGTGTCGGTGTAAAAAATAGTGTCCTGCTGCTGGTGTCAGTGGGAGGAATAATGTCCTGCCGCTGGTGTCAGTGGGAGGAATAATGTCCTGCCGCTGGTGTCAGTGGGAGGAATAATGTCCTGCCGCTGGTGTCAGTGGGAGGAATAATGTCCTGCTGCTGGTGTCAGTGGGAGGAATAATGTCCTGCCGCTGGTGTCAGTGGGAGGAATAATGTCCTGCCGCTGGTGTCAGTGGGAGGAATAATGTCCTGCTGCTGGTGTCAGTGGGAGGAATAATGTCCTGCTGTTGGTGTCAGCTGGAGGTATAGTGCCCTATTGTTAGTATCAGTGATAGAAATTATGCCCCATTGTGGGTGTCAGTTGGAGTAATAGTGCCCCAAGGGGCGGATAAAAGCAAGCAAAGGGTCTCAGTTTGGACTCTGAAGTATTTTGCTAAAATATAAGAGAAAGGAAAACTGGTATTTTCAGTTATCTCTAGTAGAGAGGTACACTATATATTACCAAAAGTATTGGGACGCCTGCCTTTACATGCACATGAACTTTAATGGCATTCCAGTCTTAGTCCGTAGGGGTTCAATATGGAGTTGACCCACCCTATGCAGCTATGACAGCTTCAACTCTTCTGGGAAGGCTGTCTGCAAGGTTTAGGAGTGTGTCTATGGGAATGTTTGACCATTCTTCCAGAAACGCATTTGTGAAGTCAGGCACTGATGTGGACGGCTCGCAGTCTCCGCTCTATTTCATCCCAAAGGTGTTACCAAACATTGTTGCAGTTCTAGTGAATACTCGGGATTTTTCCAAACATTGTTGCAGATTCCTTTCTGCTTCTGCTAACTGTTATTTCGACCATGTCCTTTGGGGATTGATTCTGAATGTAAGGGTCTATTTCTTTATAATCACCTGATGCACTCTAGGAAATGAGGAGATTCTCCGTGTCTGCATCCTCCTTAGAAGTAATTAACCCTTAGGAAGTATCTTACCAAAAATGTAATTTCTATTGCAGAGCATGCCTAAAATCTGTCTTTTATTTTAGCGCAAACTTAAGGCAAAACCAGTGAGACATTTACATAAGCAGCAAATTACATTTTTGAAGGCATTCTGTACACCATGTACAGAACACTTCCATAATAAATATAAAACTCTGCAGATTAAAATGGAAGGGTAACTTTTACTAACATTTAATTATCCACTTCCATACCAGGCGAATTCTAGCATTATTCTCTTACAATCATCATTTTTTTTGCTAGAAAATTACTCAGAACCTCCAAACATTATATATATATATATATATATATATATTTTTAGCAGAGACCGATGTTCATATTTGAATTTCTAAGCATTATTTGGTCAAATCCACTTTTTTTTTTTTACTTTTTTTTTTTACCTCAATGACAAGAAGATTCGAAGGAGAAGGATGACATTTTTTCTTAAACTAACAAATTTCTGACAGCATATGTGGTTTTCATTCAAAGATTGACATCCTTTCCAAAATCAAATTTTAAAAGAAAACAAAAGTTTTGAAGTGCTTTCGAAGAACGTTCATTCAGTCACTGAATTCCCTAATATTAGTGAACCTTTGTGTAGTTTTAGGAACTGTATATTAGGTATATCATGTCGAAGGTAGATTTGCGTTCAGTGACTTTAGCTATTCAAACTTGGCTCACAATTAATAAATCATATAGTAACTGTTTCTGTGACGTACAAATTTAGAAAACAATTTTGAAATGTTATCTGTGTCTACTGCAATTATGGAGTTTACAAAATGACTAATTACAGGTAATAAAGATGTTCAATGTAATTTTTTCTTATTCATTTTTCTTTTTGTTTCTTGTGGCTACAGTAAGCTGTTTTCTGCGGGTGACTATCTTGCAGCTGTGGACGCTTTGAATCTGGGGATACGATTAAATGACAAGATCCCTGGACTGTATCTTAATCGATCAGCCTGCCATCTTAAATTAAGGAACCTTCATAAAACCATTGAAGATGCCTCCAAGGTAAACCTAGGCGACACACTGCATATTTCTCAATGTTTGTTTATTGCGCACAGCAGGGAGAATGTGGAACTATTGTATAAGCACAAAACACTGAAGTCAGTAGCGTGAACCTTTCATGACCTTTAATTAATTTTATTCTGCTGTATTATGGATTGCATTCCTATCTTTGATGAGTGCAACTTCTTGCTTGGTTCTTTGCTAATGATTTTCTTACAAATGTTTCTTTACGTATCCCCTCTGGCTTTAAAAGAAATACTTTCAATTCATGTTTTAAAGAATATCTTATCCCAGATATTTTATAATTATTATTTTTTTATTTATGAAGGGAATGGCCAGTAGTGTTAAACCCTAAGACCCGGTTCACACTACTTCGACTTGGGACGCGACTTGTGCAACCTCTAATGGCCCCAAGTCGTTAGTCATTACAAATTCAATGTAAATGAATGAGAGCCATCTTAATATGCACTACTGAAGTCGCTCCGACTTCAGAAAAGGTTCCTGTACTACTCAAGGCGACCTCTATCCGACTTGTGCACTTAGACTTCAATGGGAGTCGCCTCTAAGTTGGATCCTTATCTATTTTCAAGCAACTGTGATCAGACTTTCTAGGAAGAAGAAAAAGATTACCCAGGCATTACCCACAGACAAAGTCGCCTATCATTTAAGTCTCTTCAAAGTCTCTTCAAAAGTTTCTTCAAAGTCGGCTAAAAAGTCGCTCCTTCATGGGGCGACTTTCTGGTCACGGTAGTGTGAACCGGCTCTAAGAGCTAACTTCCTGTATTTGGTCTCCTTAGGTCTGGTAAATATAGGATTGCAATGCTTTGTTACATTTGTGAGATAAGTGCAAAGAATACCAGTGAGTTCAACCACCATTCAAATAAAATCTGCCTCTTACCAAAACATAAGACCCCAAATTATAGGAGGTCTTGTGAATGCTCAGTACATCCAGGCTAATGTCAGCCACAATCTGGTCACACAGCCCAGCATAGGTCTGGTATGCAGAAAGAATGAATGGAAACCACACAGCTCACCAATAGGGAAAATGGATCAGCCAAGCTTGAGCCGATCCCCTTGGGAACGTCTCTTTAGACAAAACGCATTGGGGCGGGGCTTATGCTGACTTTATCACACCACCTGACCGACTGGCCACGTGTCTGTGATGTGTGAAGCTCTTTCATGTTTGTTCCAAGTGAGTACCTTCCTTTAGTTAATAAATACTTCTAGCAGTTTTACACTATGGAGCATTTGTGATCCTTTTTTGCCAGTGTTGAGCCATTCTCCCTGTTGGTAAGCTGTGTGGTTTCCCTTTATTCATTCTGAATACCAGGACTATGCAGGGCTGTGTGACCAGATTGTGGCTGACATTAGCCTGGATGTATTGAGCGTTCACAAGACCTCCTATAATTTGGGTTCTGGTGAGAGGCAGATATTTTTGTCAATGGTGGTATAACTCCCCAGAAAGCTATTGATCAAGTTAACACGCCACTGGTGGATGTTTATGAATTTGTTTATTTTTGCACATATATGGTTATGGACACATAGTGGACTTTAATTTTACAGGCACAGTGACCTAATTTTTTTGCTAGTTTTTTCATTGCTAAAAATGTATGATTGCATGACTTAGGACAATTTGATGATACAGCACAACATTTTGTTCTTATATGTTTATACACATTGGTATTTGGATGTGCAGGTGTTACACATACACATTTTTTTATTTTTATTTTCACATAAGGTTTGAATTTGCACCATGCGCAGTTTTTTTGTTCAGAACTTTTAATTTAAATGGCAGGACATTGCAAAGGCCTTCCCAACACTTAAAGATTGAGCAGGCCAGCCTATTGACAGACTGACTAAAATCAGACATGTTGCAGCCACGTGGTGGTAAACCAGTGTAATGCCTCAGGTACACATAAAACCCAGTCGACTAATAGCAGGTTAGTGTTGGATGGCCAAAGCCACTGAAGGAGGGCAGCAGGAATGAAGATTGAGGTTCCATGTGTCTCTTTGCAAGGAGGAACAGCAGTATGGAGATGTGTCTTCAATTTTGTGTGATGGGAAAGAGAGTGTGGAGCATGCGCAACACTCCACCCAGCAGATGTCCGTGCTCAGTCCCACGCGGTTAAACCTTTTACAGTAAAAAGTGACAGGAAACAAGGAATTTTTAAGGTGCCCAGTGACTTATGTAACTGAAGTAGCTGAATTTTCAGAGACAGGGCAGGCACTGAGGGAATGCCAGTGGCTCTGAACCTGGAAAGCGCTCCCCAGCAAACTCTGCACTGTCCATTCCATCGCAGTCCAGACATGGCACTCCAAAAACCGGTTAGTCCTTAACACAGCAGAGCTACTATCCTCCTAGCACACTAGTAAAAAAAAATCAGGTATGCCAGTAGTAAGAGGATTTTTCCTGGGCTGGCATGCAGTTTGTTTGCCAGTGTCCAATCCTCCTGTAGGTGGCAGTATTACCCGAAGGTTAAAGGGTTAGTCATCCATCCGCCTCTCCACCTCAGCCATTCAGAGGAAGCATTGTATTCCTTCATAAAAATACAAGGCTTCCTGTGAATGGCTGAGCAGTGCTCAGCTTGACTCTATTTTGTTTTGGGAATGGGACAGGAGGTCCCTGCACCACTGCTGGTACACAGCGTTGTATACTGTGTGAAGCTTATGCTACATACAGTTCATAGAGCACTCTCAGAAGGCTCATGTGAAGGAAAAAGTCTGCTCGGAATTTAAAGTTAAATGAAACATGGAGTTAGGCTTTAAAGACGTTCTGTATCCCTTAATGGTTGAGAAATAAAATAGTTTTTTTTGTACTCTTGTTGGAATCCATTGAAGAACGTGGGTCCGCATCCCTTTATATTTATGATCATGCTCTTGGCACTGTCTTAAGACCGAATCGAGGGTGGTAGTTGGAAGGATGATCCTGGACTGGCCTACAGTTATATTGTTTTGCCAGTGTCCAATCCTCTTGTAGACTGAAGTATAAATCAAAGGTTAAAGACTCTATGACTTCAATAAAAGGATTTTATGGTGAGTACAAAAATCACATTTTCTCCACCATGCGTATAGATGCAGAGATAAATAAGGGCTTGTTTTAAAGTGCTTTTACTGATTGTTCAGATTATGCAAATATCTTAGTGTACAGGATCTGGACAGAAATTAACTTTAAAGTTTTTTTCAATCTTAATGCATTCTTTGCATTAAAGTGGATGTAAACCCCATTCATGAAATCTGGCTTATCCTATATCTGTAGTGTTTACTTATCTCTCTCCAAAGCCCTAAGTGCTGTGTCTTTCTGCTGCTCCATTTCTCTGTTATCAGCATGATAACCTCTGACAAGTTCTTCTACAAGAGATAAAAACAGCTGGAAATTTGCGTCGGGGTGAGTGCATAGAAATAGATTAGCTGATAGCTTGTCTATTCACAGCACAGCTCTGCATGTTTCTTCCTTCCTCTGCCTATGTGGAGGGGGGGAGGGGCAATGTGCCTTTCCTCCAATCAGCTGTCACACAGTGTATGCCAAGACTTCACACCCAGTGCTGGAACAGGAAGAAAGTATTCTAACATGATGTTTACTTTCTAAACAGTGTAGAAAGCTGAAGACAGCAGATATACAAATCGTATCTTTATATCATCTGAGGCTGTTCACTTCACTGGGTATATGTGAGGGTTTACATCCCCTTTTAAGGTAAAAACAATCTTAATATAAAAGGATCCCCCCAGCCCACCCTTAAACACTTACCTTAGTCCTGTATCGATCCAGTGCTGTGCCTGGTTTTAGTTCTTCTCTCCCCTTTCCATGCTCGTACAAGCTTGGCTAAAAGCAGTGGGAGCCATTGGCTCCTGTTGTTGTCAGTTAACTCCAGTGAGGAGGGAGACGGGGACAGGGCTGAGCAACGCTGTGTGAGTCTATGGACACACACAACCTTGGGATCGATGGACTCTAATGCAGTGGCGGCTGGTGCTCCATGGGCTGGGGGGGGGGGGGTGGCAGACGGGCCGCACCATACACCCCTGCCGAACCACACCAGGCCGCACACCATTCTCCCCCCACCCCCCCCAGGACCACAGCAGGACCCCCCCCCGGCTCACTTACCCTGCCTGGACATCTGGACATGTGCAGCAGCGGCAAGCAACAGCAGCTCCGGCTTCTTCCCCCCTCAGTCTTCTGCATCTCCTCCCTCTTCCTCCTTCTCCTTTCGGCCAATCGGGAAACTGGTCTCAGGACCCGCTTCCTGATTGGCCAGGAGGAGGATCCGTGTGACTAAAGCGAATATTTATTCGCTATTGTCACACAACTGGGTGGACTCGGGGTGCAGCGCTCTGCACCCCAAGCCTACCCTTTTTTTAAGCCTATTAGAGCCTCTGGCTCTAATCACATGGTTAAAAAAAAAAAAGCCCCATTGAACTCCTTGCGTCCAGCCCCCTGCATGTAGATTAGGGGGCCAGACGCATGGACAGGAGGGGCGGCGCCCCTGCACCCCCAATGTACCAGCCGCCACTGCTCTAAAGCAAGCTGGGGGCACACAGAGAACCTGAGGAGCCAGGAGAGCTAGCAGGAAACCGCAGAACAGGATGTTTGAGGCCACTCTGTGCAAAACCATTGCACAGAGCAGGTAAGTATACATATTATTTTAAAAACAGCCTTTACAACCACTGTAAGTCTCTGGAGTGACAGAAATTATGATTCTGTTTCACTTAGATGAAAGGAAACTCCATTTGGTTGATACTTCTTTTTCCACTCATATAGTCAGTGAACCATGACTTGCATATGCTGCTCATTCCATGAAACCTGTACACGTGTTCCTACAGTGTGAAATAGGTCTTATTTACAGTATATTTATGGATTATATTTCCGGTTATTCACTTTCAACATGGTTAAGAGCTAAAACATGCAGTCAAGAAATGCACATAATTTTTAGTATATTTCCCGGCTTGTTTGATTGACAATTCTGTTCATGCATAGAGATGAAAGGGCACACCAATAGAATTGCTGTCTGTCATATACAGTACTTTCTGGCAGAAGTTCAATGAAGCTTACGGAAAACGATTAAATAAGCAAACATTTATTGATTATGCCCCCAGTCACACCGGTGCGACTTGTCATGTAATTTGACAGGTCCAAATCACATGAAAAGTTGCACCCTATTGTCAGTAATAGAAATGTTCAAATAGGTGCAATGGTGATTTTGCAGTGCCGCAGCAATTTGAAAAAGAAGTTCTATTTTTGCCGATTTTAGGTGCATGGACATCTGTGCATGAAATCGCACAGATGCTAGCCAAGTCGCACCCGAAATCACATTGACATGCGGCTTTAAAATTGTGATTTGATGTGACTGAAGACTAAACAGCTGGTATAGAAATGATTAAAGGCTTAAAAAGTGTAAAAATCAAGGTGCCTTGAGATGGACTTTAGGTGACCACAGTACTATTTGAATAATTGCTGATTTGTTGCACTAATTGTTGATGTCAGTTGTTGAAATATTACCCCATTGTTGGTTTGTTGGTGTCAGTGAGAGAAATAGGGTCTTGTATTGGTGGAAGGAAAAGTGCACCAAGGGTTGGATAAAGGCAAGCAAAGGGCCACATCTGGCCCCCAGGCCGCAGTTTGGAGACCCCTGACATAGACTGTTAACTGACAGGCAGACTAATCGGCATCTAAATGAGCAATCTTTAAAATCTGGTGTTTGCATCACTCAAGAATGGCAATTTTATTCCAAGAAAAGTTTTTTGATTAGTGTTTGTTAGATTGTCACCAATTTTTGCTTTAGATTTGAATGTTTACAAACCATAAATGTGTGATGAGATATGAGGGTGTCAGGCAGCAAACGTCATACAAATATTAAAGAGCAGTTTTTTCAGTATTTGCATCTTTTTACCACTGTGCACAGTGAGTTTAGTTCTCAACCAATTGAGTCATTTTCTATTTGTACTGTACTTGTCATTCGATTTTTAAATTAACTTCTTATTGATGTGAATTATATTAGGCTCTGGAGCTGCTGACGCCACCTGTTCCTGACAATGCTTCTGCCAGACTCAAGGCTTATGTGAGGCGAGGAACTGCCTTTTGTGAGCTAGAACTCTACGTGCAAGGTAAAGAATCTTCATATTGTCTCAGATGCAAAGATCAATGAAGAGTTATCTAATCGTATTGACGGCAGCTGACGTAAATCTATGGTTCATCTCAAACGCTGCACTTAGATGTGTTCACTGTATGGTTTTGTATGCATCTGAATCTGACATTATAGTAATCAATGGGGCAATAAACACAGCTACATCTGCAAACATACATGGGTCATTATGCATCTAAACGCTGTACACATCCAGACACAAGTACTTTTACGCAGGATAGCTTCTGCTAGCTCTTCCACATTAGCCATCCATCGACAGCATAGCCAGTGAATAAGTGAAGGTGCCAGCACAGCTTATCTGCAGATACACAATCAAAAGAAATCCTTATTGATCCTTCATACAAGAGGCATCACAGACAGTGTGGGGTACAGTAAAAGTTGACGCGTTTCACGCTGTAACTAGTACTTACTCATAACCTTAGGTGTTAGTGTTGCACTGAATTCTGGATTCCTTTTGATTGAGTAACTGTTCCTTACTTGGTCTAAAATGGTAGAAAATGTTTGATCTACTTTATACCTGCATAGCTTAAGATGGCCTTCCACTGATCGAAATTTGGCTGGTTCAGCAAGGAAGCGGACAAATTTTGATCAGTATGTAGATGTCCCTGCTCAACAGAAGTCAATCATCTTAAAGACTTCTGTTGAGGGACGAGCTGGAAAACCCTTTTTGATCAACGACCACTGATCAGTTTGAGTGAATAGAGGAATATGTTTTCTATTTGCTGCCTGATGGCGTAACAAAAAAACCCAAAAAACTATCAGTGTATGGTTTGTAGGCAGGTGCAGTCTACTTTCTTCAATGCAGCGGCATTGCAGGTGGAGAGGAAGTCAAGAGAAACATGGCTCCTTAATGGTTTCCTGGGTCACGTAGAAGCTGGTTGGATGCTGCCGCCCCATGGGACTCGGGTGGCCATCTTGGGTCAGGCAGAGTCTATTTAGTCCCTGGCTCCCGGGTCTGGCGCGCATTTCACGTGTGGGTAGTGTAGAGACAGGTAAACCATCTCACAGGGACAGTGATTAGCGACAGGGAGAGATTCTAGATGAGTAAGGAAAGGATAGGGACACACAATCTTTCCTGGAAACTTCCTTATTGGGGCACGGATCGGCCAGGCCGCATTCCCCCCCTCAATACAGATGTTGTCAGCGCATCTGAGACCTGCCCCACTACACGCTGCTGTTTATATACCATGGGTGTTACTGGTCGATTGCCTTCCTGCCAGGTTTGTTGTGATTTACTGGATTCTTCATTAATACAAGTTCTGTCCTCTGTTTTTAATGGACCACTTGGCAACGGTCTGGGTTCTTTCGGCAAGATACAGGTTCCTCCACTCTGGAACCAGGAACCAGGTATTGTAGCTGAGCATTGCACCCGAGAACTAGACGACACTAGCTTAGGAGCAAACTGGAACTGACTTTATTGTAAATTCACACAGAATATACAGTGAAGCCGGAAAGTATTCACAGCGCTTCACTTTTTCCACATTTTGTTATATTACAGCTTTATTCCAAAATGGAATAAATTCATTATTTTCCTCAAAATTCTACAAACAATACCCAATAATGACAATGTGAAAGAAGTTTGTTTGAAATCTTTGCAAATGTATTTAAAATAAAAAACAAAAATAATCCCATGTACAAAAGTATTCAAAGCCTTTGCCCAATACTTTGCTGAAGCACCTTTGGCACCAATTAGAGCCTCAAGTCTTTTTGAGCATGATGCTACAAGCTTGGCACACTTATTTTTGGGCAGTTTTTCCCATTCTTCTTTGCAGGACCTCTCAAGCTCTATCAGGTTTGATGGGGAGCGTCGGTGCACAGCCATTTCCAGATCTCTCCAGAGATATTCAATCGGCTTCAAGTCTGGGCTCTGGCTAGGCCCCTCAAAGACATTTACAGAGTTGTCCTGTAGCTACTCCTTTGTTATCTTGGCTGCGTGCTTAGGGTCGTTGTCCTGTTAGAAGATGAACCTTCACCCCAGTCTGAGGTCCAGAGCGCTCTGGAGCAGGTTCTTGTCAAGGATGTCTCCGTACATTGCTGCATTCATCTTTCCCTCAATCCTGACTAGTCTCCCAGTTCTTGTCACTAAAAAACATCCCCACAGCATGATGCTGCCACCGCCATGCTTCACTGTAGGGATGGTATTGACCAGATGATGAGCAGTGCCTGGTCTCCTCCAAACATGCACTTGCCATTTAAGCCAAAAAGTTCAATCTTTGTTTCATCAGACCAGAGAATTTTGTTTCTCATGGTCTGCGAGTCCTTCAGGTGCCTTTTGGCAAACTCCAGGCGGGCTGCCATGTGCCTTTTACTGAGGAGTAGCTTCTGTATGGCCACTCTACCATACAGGCCTGATTGGTGGAGTGCAGCAGAGATGGTTGTTCTTCTGGAAGGTTCTTCTCTCTCCACAGAGAAATGCTGGAGCTCTGTCACAGTGACCATTGGGGTCTTGGTCATCTCCCTAACTAAGGCCCTTCTCCCTCAAACGCTGGGCTATCCACTCTAGCAAGAGTCCTGGTGGTTCCAAACTACTCCCATTTATGGGCGATGGAGGCCACTGTGCTCCTTGGGACCTTCAATGCTGCAGAAATTTTTCTGTACCCTTCCCCAGATCTGTGCCTCCATACAATCCTGCCTCAAGGGTCTACAGACAATTCCTTGGACTTTATGGCTTGGTTTTAGCTCTGAAAAGCCATTTTAACTGTGTGCCTTTCCAAATCATGTCCAATCAACTGAGTTTACTACAGGGGGACTCCAATCAAGTTGTAGAAAGATCCCAAAGATAATCAGTGGAATCATGATGCGCCTTAGCACAATTGAGTGTCATGGCAAAGGCTGTGAATACTTATGTACATGTGATTTTTTAATTTTTTTTTTTTTTTAATTTGCAAATATTTCAAGCAAACTTCTTTCAAGTTGTCATTATGGGGTATTGTTTGTAGAATGTTGAGAAAAATAATGAATGTAATCCATTTTGGAAAAAGGCTGTAACATAACAAAATGTGGAAAAAGTGAAGCGCTGTAAATGCTCTCCGGAATTACTGTATACCACACAAAATCAGGTACGAACTTGATCACATTACCCTAAACAATGCAAACTGCAAACCGTAATATCATTAGCACATCTAAGGAAGAGTAAACATAAACCGTAATCTAATTAAACAGTAAGCTAATTAACAACTAATCACCTAGACAAAATAATAAAATTGCTGCGCTAAAGAAAAAATGAAATAACTGTAAAAACAGCAAATATAGTTGGGTCCAGCAGCCACACTAATCCGAATTGTAGCAGATTAAAATAAAATAAAAGCAAAACTGTAGCGCTAAAAACCCTTGGTCATGACAGTCCCACTTGAAGATGTGAATGAAGCAATATGATGACAGTCCATATGAATCCAACTCCTCATTCAAAAAGTGATTTCTAGGATAGAAAACCGCCACCAGACAGCACTCCAACACCAGTAATTCTAACTTCTTACCAGAAGCTGTTAATCCCCATGACAGAGAACAAAAATTGCGCATAACCAGTGGTAGGTGAAGGCTTCTCCAGTGTGTTCCTGATATGCTCACAGTAGAATGCAATATGCAGAGAGAGAAGGAACATCTCATAGCGTAGACTGTTTAAAAATGCTTTATTCTAAAAAAAAGAATGGTATGGTACTCACAAACATCATGATGTATCTCGCGTGTAGTATTGAGCATAGAGACCTCCAGATGTCTATAGGGCGTCCTGTCCGTGGACCACCAAACCTATGGCCGTCCTGTCTCCTCCAGGGATTCCGGCACGTGCTACCCAGCATGCCACCCGACGTACGTTTCGTCCGATTGGACGAAACGACGTCCAATCGGACGAAACGTACGTCGGGTGGCGTGCTGGGTAGCGCGTGCCGGAATCCCTGGAGGAGACAGGACGGCCATAGGTTTGGTGGTCCACGGACAGGACGCCCTATAGACATCTGGAGGTCTCTATGCTCAATACTACATGCGAGATGCATCATGATGTTTGTGAGTACCATACCTCTTTTTAGAATAAAGCATTTTTAAACAGTCTACGCTATGAGATGTTCCTTCTCTCTCTGCATATTGCATTCTACTGTGAGCATATCAGGAACACACTGGAGAAGCCTTCACCTACCACTGGTTATGCGCAATTTTTGATCTCTGTCATGGGGATCAACAGCTTCTGGTAAGAAGTTAGAATTACTGGTGTTGGAGTGCTGTCTGGTGGCGGTTTTCTATCCTAGAAATCACTTTTTGAATGAGGAGTTGGATTCATATGGACTGTCATCATATTGCTTCATTCACATCTTCAAGTGGGACTGTCATGACCAAGGGTTTTTAGCGCTACAGTTTTGCTTTTAATCACCTAGACAAGCCTAGGTGACTTAGGTCAGTGGCCACCTAGACAGTTCGGCACCAGTATTCAAGAAGAACCAGGACTGTCCAAATCTCATGAACCCGCTTTCATTTCACACACATTTTCTCACAGGGTTTTAAGTTGGCAGAGACCATTATGGCTTCCTTGACTGTTAAATGTTATAATGTCATCTTGCATTATATCCCAGGCCATCTTCCTCAATGCTTGTAGCTCTCTCAAATGCCAGGGCCCATAGTCAGTAGGCAAGAGGCTACCCTCTTAAAGCCTCTATCCCAGTTGGGTCTGTCACACTCTACAACTGGACTCTGGGTTTTTACTGCCACCGTACTACGCTGCACCTCCCTACAGGCTGGCTTAAGGCCTCCTTCATGTGGCCATCTGGCCACATACATCAGATTCCAGCGGCAAGAATCAGCGGATTCTTGTGGTTGGAATGACGGGTGCATGTGAATAGCAGCAAAGTGTTGACAGGCTGACCGCGGTAATCAATGTTTGCATTTAGCCGAACACCAAGCGGTTATCTACGGTTAGGGATAGGTTTTTCTCTCTTTGGTATGTAAGGTCCATTGTCTCAGGTGTAGAGATGAATGGGTGGAATGTCTCCTCTGTCCTCTTAATAAAAGTAATGGTTAGAATAGAAGAAGAATAGTTTTTAAACTATTCTTCTCTTTGATGTGCACAGTTTTTTTTTTTGTTATAAGGTTACATGACCTTTAATTGAAACAGCATTAGGAGCAATTTAAAGTAATTGAAGAGATTCTTCACATTTATCTGAATACACATTGCTGTTACAAAATCAGGTGCTTTGATTCACTGGCACAAAAGTAATATCATTTAGCAAAGTAATTGTCTCTTCATACTCAATCAGTGGTATCTTTTTTTTTTTTAATTAAAATATGTTTTCATTTCTGAATTGTCTGATTGGTGTGGGCAATCTTTTTGAATCTGGGATAAAGAGAGTATGAAAAGAGCTTTAGAGCCAACTAAAGGATATATTGTTCACCTATATAGCTTTATTCTTCCAGAAAGGTCACTCTTATTTATTTTTGATGTTTGGAATTCCTTGTCATAGAAAGTGGTGACACAAGAAATAGCTTAAGCTCAAGAGCATTTGACATTCAGTAAAATAAAACACAAGATGGTTCAAGCCTTTCCTGAATAAAGCAATTTTCTCTGCATTTTTCGAGATGGGTTAGTACAATGGAGCCATTATCACTAGACAAGGCAATAAGTAGAGTGGAGAAAATTTCAAGAAGACACTGGAACAATGACAGTTCAGCAGTCTGAAAAACTTTCATAGCAGCTTTTAATTTTGCTCTTTGTACTTGATGACACATAAAAGAATCAGACATGTGTTAATCACTGAAGGACAGTACAAAGTAATTATAAATTGATTATCTGAAGTTTTTTTGCTAGCTCTAATACATCAAGGACAGCTCTTAAAGAGAAAGCATTTTATTGGATTCTTTCTACAATAGTAAGTGTGCGTCGTGATAGTCTGTTAGAGAAACCAAATACTTTGGTTTGTTGCTGGAAGTTTTTAAAGTTGTCCATTCATTTTTGAAACATTTGTTTGATTTTGCTGACGCAGGGGTCTTGATTTAAAATTTATAGAGGTCTGGTCAGCAATATGTCCTTCCAGCAGAGGTCCGAATCTCATTAGTACTCACACATCGTAGTCCCCCCCGTACATCATCTTCTTCAGTGTACCTTTCACATCGTAGTTCCCCCCCCCCCCCGTACATCATCTTCTTCAGTGTACCTTTCACATCGCAGTCCCCTTTACATCACAGTCCCACAGTGTCCTCAGTTCCCCTTCACAACACTGCCCCCCCTTTATGATGCAGTGTCCCTTTACACCCCCTTACACCACCCAGCGCCCCTTTACACCCCCGTTACACCTTGCAGAGCCCCTTTACACCACACACCCCCTTACACCACCCAGCGCCCCTTTATACTCCCGTTACACCTTACAGAGCCCCTTTACACCAAACAGTGCCCCTTTACACCCCCTTACACCACACAGCGCCCCTTTACACTCCCATTACACCTTGCAGTGCCCCTTTACACCACACAGCAACCCTTTACACCACACAGTGCCCCTTTACACCCCCGTTACACCACGCAGTGCCCCTTTACACCCCCATTACACCACACAGTGCCCCTTTACGCTACACAGTGCCCCTTTACACCCTTATTTCACCAGGCAGTGCCCCTTTACACCCCAAATACACCACACAGTGCCCCTTTACACCCCTGTTACACCAGGCAGTGTCTCTTTACACCACATAGTGCCCCTTTACATCCCCATTACACCACGTAGAGCCCCTTTACACCACACAATGCCCCTTTACACCCCTATTACACCACACAATGCCCCTTTACACTACACAGTGCCCCTTTACACCCCTGTTACACCAGGCAGTACCTCTTTACACCCCCATTACACCACACAGTGCCCCTTTACACCCCCTTACACCACACAGCGCCCCTTTATTACTCCCGTTGCACCTTGCAGTGCCCCTTTACACCAGTGCCCCTTTACACCCCCTTTACACCACACAGCAACCCTTTACACCACACCGTGCCCCTTTACACCCCCATTACACCACACAGTGCCCCTTTACACCCCTGTTACACCAGGCAGTGCCTCTTTACACCACATAGTGCCCCTTTACATCCCTGTTACACCACACAGTGCCCCTTTACACCCCCTTTACACCACACAGCGCCCTTTTACACCCTCTTTACACCACACAGCGCCCATTTACACCCCTGTTACACCAGGCAGTACCTGTTTACACCACACGGTGCCCCTTTACAACCCCATTACACCACACAGTGCCCCTTTACACTACACAGTGCCCCTTTACACCCCTGTTACACCACACAGTGCCCCTTTACACCCCCTTTACACCACACAGCGCCCTTTTACACCCTCTTTACACCACACAGCGCCCATTTACACCACGTTTACACCACACAGCGCAACTTAACACAACACAGTGCCACTTTGCAAGCCTCCCCTGCACATCCTATGGTACTTTTGGCAGGGCAGAGGCACTAATCATCCAGGGAGGTTCTCTGGGCCTCCAGCTCGGCCACCAATGTTATCTTCAAAGAGGGCGGGGTTGGGAGGAGCTGCAGATCAAGACTGAGGGGCGGGAGCTGCCCAAGTTATGTTAACAAGAGGTTGATTACCTGGCTTGTTAACATGAAAAGACTCCCGCTCTCTGTCACGATCTGCAGCATGCTGTAGATCGGGACAGAGAGCGGGAGTCTTTTCGTACCCACTGGTTAAACTAAACTAAATGAGTAATGACAACAAACCCCCCTTCACATCAGAATTGCTGTGGGCCAGATAGAATCTTACAGTAGACTGAATGTGGCCCTCCGGTCACACTGATAATCTAAGACTGCAAAATAATTAATGTCACAAACTGTGTCTATACATGGGGAAAATCAGTCTGCTATTCAGGGTACATATTGGTCACATCTTGTGCTGCTGTTACATTGTGGATTAAGGCACACAGTAAAGGAAGTTGAATTAACAGTCATTTTGTATCTAACAGGCCTAGAAGACTATGAAGCTGCTCTGAAGATTGACCCTGCCAACCCTACTCTGAAATCTGATGCTCAAAAGATTCGACACATTATCCAAGGCTCTATTTCTGATCCGGACTAATTAAATTTTTGTATCGCTTTATCTTCCTTTTTTTTTTTCTTTTTACTAATTGCTAGTTTCTTTATTTGTATGTCTCCTAATTAATTTGTAATAAAAACTTCTGCTGTTTTGTATATTTGTTCTCAGCATTGGCTCGTAAAAATCTTTCAGTTTCATCTTAACCACTTGCCGACCAGCTGGCACAGATATGCGGCGGCAGGTTCCCACGAAACAATGTAACCGTATCGTGGAGGCACGTGCTGCACCCATTCACCAGAGGGGAAGCAGATCTGTGGGGCCGGCGGCTGTGATTGCCACCAGGCATCTGAGATCGCTCCCCATGGAGACAGAATGGCGGTCTGCCGTTGTAAACGCGGCAGACCCCCTTTCTGTCAGCAATCAACACAGGGCTCCTCCTATTTAGGAACACAAGTCACTGTGTTCATTCCATAAGTCCATCCCCCACACAGTTAGAAAGCACAGTTACAGTGTCAGTACAGTTACAGTGCATATTTTTAGCACTGATTGCTGTAGTAATGTCACTGGTCCCCCCAAAAGTGTTTAAAATGTCAGGTGTTCCGATCTGTCCGCCGCAATTTCGCAGTCCTGCTAAAAATCGCTGATTGCCGCCATTACTAGGAAAAAGAAATAAATAAAAATGATTAAAATATTTCCCCTAGTTTGTAGACGCAATAACTTTTGCGCAAACCAATCAATATACACTTATTGGGATTTTTTTTACCAAAAATATGTGGGAGAATACAAATTGGCCTAAAATGATGAAAAAAATTTGATTTTTACATTTTTTTTATGGGGAATGTTTTATACAGTGTCTCTCAAAAGTGAGTACGCCCCTCCACATTTTTGTAAATATTTTATCATATCTTTTCATGTGACAACACTGAAGAAATGACACTTTGCTACAATGTAAAGCAGTGAGTGTACAGCTTGTATAACAGTGTAAATTTGCTGTCCCCTCCAAATAACTCAACACACAGCCAATAATGTCTAAACCACTGGTAACAAAAGTGAGTACACCCCTAAGTTAAAATGTCCAAATTGGGCCCAAAGTGTCAATATTTTGTGTGGCCACCATTATTTCCCAGCATTGTCTTTAACCCTCTTGGGCATGGAGTTCACCAGAGCTTCACAGGTTGCCACTGAAGTCCTCTTCCACACCTCCATGACGATATTACGGAGCTGGTGGATGTTAGGGACCTTGCGCTCCTCCAGCTTCCGTTTGAGGATGCCACACAGATGCTCAATAGGGTTTAGGTCTGGAGACATGCTTGGCCAGCCCATCGCCTTTACCCTCAGCTTTTTTAGCAAGGCAATGGTCATCTTGGAGGTGTGTTTGGGGTTATCATGTTAAAATACTGCCCTGTGGCCCAGTCTCCGAAGGGAGGGGATCATGCTCTGCTTCAGTATGTCACAGTACATGTTGGCATTCATGGTTCCCTCAATGAACTGTACAGTAGTGATCGAAAGTTTGGGCACCCCAGGTAAAGATTTGTATTAATGTGCATAAAGAAGCCAAGGAAAGATGGAAAAATCTCCAAAAGGCATCAAATTACAGATTAGACATTCTTATAATATGTCAACAAAAGTTAGATTTTATTTCCATCATTTACACTTTCAAAATAACAGAAAACAAAAAAATGGTGTCTGCAAAAGTTTGGGCACCCTGCAGAGTTAATATCTTGTACTGCCCCCTTTGGCAAGTATCACAGCTTGTAAACGATTTTTGTAGCCAGCCAAGAGTCTTTCAATTCTTGTTTGAGGTATCTTTGCCCATTCTTCCTTACAAAAGTCTTCCAGTTCTTTGAGATTTCTGGGCTGTCTGTCACGCACTGCTCTTTTAAGGTCTATCCATAGATTTTCAATTATGTTGAGTTCAGGAGATTGTGAAGGCCATGGCAAAACCTTGATTTTACGCCTCTTGATGTAATTGCCTGTGGATTTTGAGGTGTGTTTAGGATCATTATCCATTTGTAGAAGCCATCCTCTCTTTAACTTCAGCTTTTTCACAGATGGCATCAAGTTACCATCCAAAATTTTGCTGAAATTGTATTGAATCAATTTTTCCTTCTACTCGTGAAATGTTCCTTGGCTGCAATACAACCCCAAAGCATGATTGATCCACACCCATGCTTAACAGTTGGACAGAGGTTCTTTTCATTAAATTCTGTGCCCCTTCTTCTCCAAACGTACCTTTGCTCATTCCAGCCAAAAAGTTCAATTTTAACCTCATTGGTCCACAGAACTTGTTTCCAAAATGCATCAGGCTTGTCTATATGTTGCAAAGTTCAAAGGCTGATTTTGAACTGTAGAAGAGGTTTTCTTCTGATGACTCTTCCATGAAGACCATATTTGTACAAGTATCTCTTTATAGTGGAATAGTGTACCACAACTCCAGTGTCTGCCAGATCTTTCTGGAGGGATCGTGCAGTCAAACGTGGGTTTTGAATTGTTTTTCTCACAATCCTGCGACCTGTTCGGTCTGATATTTTTCTTGGTCTTCCAGATCTTGCTTTAACTTCCACTGTTCCTGGTGACTGCCATTTCTTAATTACATTCCGAACAGAGGATATTGACATCTGAAAACGCTTTGCTATCTTTATAGCCTTCTCCAGCTTTGTGAGCGTCAACTATTTTCAGTTTCAGTTTTCTAGACAACTGCTTAGAAGATCCCATGGTGCTGATTGTTGGGGCAAGGTCAGATGAGTCTGGGCATTTAAAACCTTTGAGATTGACATCACCTGGTCTTCCCAGATGATGATTGAGAACAATCCATGACACTGGCAGGTCTCAGCCTTGCAAAGGGGGCAGTGCATGCTATAAATTCTGCAGGGTGCCCAAACTTTTGCAGATGCCATTTTTTTTGTTTTCTGTAATTTTGAAAGTGTCAACGATGGAAATAAAATCTAACTTTTGTTGACATATAAGAATGTCTAATCTGTAATTTGATGCCTTTTGGAGATTTTTCCATCTTTCCTTGGCTTCTTTATGCACATTAATACAAATTTTTACTTGGGGTGCCCAAACTTTCGATCACCACTGTAGCTCCCCATTGACGGCAGAACTCATTCAGCCCCAGACCATGACAGGTTTCAGGGTCTTGGCAATCTTCTTATAACCTAGGCCATCTTTATTTGGAGCAACAATACTTTTTTTCAGATCCTCAGAGAGGAGGAGACAGCAAATTTACACTGTTATACAAGCTGTACACTCCCTACTTTACAATGTAGCAAAGTTTCATTTCTTCAGTGTTGTGTGTGTGTGTATATATATATATATATATATATATATATATATACACACACACTCACTGGCCACTTTATTCGGTACACCTTGCTAGTACCTGGTTGGGCCCCCTTTTGCCTTCGGACCTGCCCTAATTCTTCGTGGCATAGATTTAAGGTGGCTGTGGAGGCCATTGGGGTACAGTGAACTCATTGTCATGTTCAGAAACCAGTGGTGAGATGATCTGAGATTTGTGACATGGTGCATTATCCTGCTGGAAGGAGCCATCAGAAGTTGGGTACACAGTAGTCATAAAGGGATGGTCAGCAACAATACTCAGGTAGGCCGTGACATTTAAACGATGATCAATTGGTACCAAAGTGTGCCAAGCAAATATCCCCCACACCATTACACCACCACCTGCCTGAACCATTGATACAAGGCAGGATGGATCCTTCTGACCCTATCATCTGAATGTCACAGCTGAAATCGAGACTCATCAGACCAGGCAATATTTTTCCAATCTTCTATTGTCCAATTTTGGTGAGACAATATTTTTCCAATCTTCTATTTTCCAATTTTGGTGAGATCAATTTTGGTTTTTGCAGACCAAGCAAAGGAAAATATTATGGAATCACCATGTACTTTGCAGTTCTAAAACAAACATCTGCATCAGATTACATCCTGAAAAATGATGGCATCACCAAACATCCTTTCAATTGATGGAATAAGAAAAGTGTCCAAAATCTCAATATAAACTTATGCCGGGCCAATTAGAAAGCACAGTGTGCTTCGCACATATGCAGTAGACAACCGGCTATGAAGCCGAAAGGCTTCATTGCCGGTTTCCTTTGCAAAGAATGGCGGCAGCAGAACTCGGCAGCTGATCCGAAAATCCGCTGGGGTGCCAGCATTGCGGGCTCCCTGGACAGGTAAGTGTCTATATATTCAAAGTCAGCAGCTACAGCATTTTTTTTCCCCCAGCTGAAACGCCTTTTTAATGACTGTAATCTCCCCCGTACCTTTACCTGACATCAAACCCCATATCATCAATGGTTGTGGAAATTTGCATGTTTTCTTCAGGCAGTCGTCTTCATACATTTCATTGGAATGGCACCAAACAAAACTTCCAGCATCATCACCTTGCCCAATGCAGATTCCTTTTTTAATGTTAGACTTTAGTTCCACTTTAGATTTGGTCACTACTGTACTAGGAACAAACAGAGAGAGAGGGAGAGAAATAGAGATAGGATATACAGTACAAGCCTGTAGAACGGGATCATACATGCATGTAAGTGCAACCATATTAAGGCCTAAGTGCAGCTAAGATCACAAACAGAAAAATCAGCACAAGGGACGTAACTTACAGTCAGTAGGATATATCCCTTGTGCTGATTCCTCTTCTGCTAGTAACAATCTTCCTCCGTCCTGTAGTATGGCTTCAATGAATGGTATGACTTGCATAGTTGGCTCTCTTGATGAGAGCGTTTCACAGCCCTTTAGTTGAATTAACCCCCGCTGCACCAGAAGATAAGATTACGGCGGCTAATAGTATGGACGAAGATTTTTACTAACAAAACATGAATCGGCACAAAGAACACATTCACTGACTGTAAGTTATGTCCCTTGCGCTGATTTTTCTGTTTGTGATCCATCTAACAAGCCCATTTGTACACCTGGGGATTCCCATACAGTTTCTGCAAGCTGTAACTTTGCAACAGCAATCAAATGTCAGTACACTTAATGCAACCATTGAGCAAGGTGCATGCTATTTTCAGAAAGAAGATATACTACTGGGCGATAGTGTGAACACTGTATAACGTTTTGGGGGCCTAGGTTGTTTCAGAGTCTTCTGCCGCAATTATAAGTGTGAGCTAGTAGGTTCCCAATTTGTGCTGTAGGACTTCATTATCATATTTAAGATTTGAAAATAAAACTATACAAAAAAACACAGTAGTTGTAAGATCATAAAATACATAAATAACCAAACCAGGTTAGGTTACTTAGGCCTTGTTCACATGGCGCTGAGGCCCACATACCATGAACGGGCTGTATTTTGTCAGCGCTTCTCTAGCCTCCAGATGCTGTGTGCAGGCAGCCTATTGAGGTCTATTAGGATTCAGCAGCTGCACAGACATAGCCATTGGTCCTAAAGTCCTAATATACTGTCTGCATTAAGGGCCAATCATCAGAACCTGCATGCCCATTGTATTAGGACTGGCAGGAAGCTGACAATGCACTATGCCAATCATTCCTGCCCGCAGCCACATGTATGCACGCCTTTGTTTATGTGCAGGTTGGAGAATGCCTATGCCGCTTATAATTGACAGTACAATGCAGTGACAGATTCCTGGTGGGATAGCTCAAATCACACCTGAGCTTATCCCTGATATGTAGGTAAAGCTGCAAAGAGGGCAATTCTGTAAATATTGAACATATAAGCCAGCAGGCTTCTGAGCTCCAAAAATAAACATAAAAAACTGGCGCAACAGGACTCAAAATGAACCTCAATAACCTCCTAGGAAAATATTAATGGGAAGATGCACGGACCTGGATGTTGTGTGGCAAAGTCCAAAAAGTCCATAAGAAGCACCGGTCTGTGCACTCCAGAAGGCTGCTGATTCTCAAGACGAGAAGGAACTTGCAATATACTGGAAGATAAGAACAGCGCCACTCTAAGTGCAGTAAAACCAATACTTTATTTGACATCTAATAATGCTGGGTACTCACAAGATAAACGATTAAAAAGCATGGTGAACGTATGTAAAAAGATCCATTAATCCAGTGCCTGGGCGAGGAGGGGCTGATGTGCTCCAAACAGATCTGTCCGACTGCGGGAGTGAGCAGTATCCGGACCCCGAGGACACCTGCAACGCCTCCGGCGGAGGACTTCCGGGTTGGGCGTAGAGCGTGGGCGTGATGACGTAGGCGACGCGTTGTCGGAGCATGCGCTCCTTCCTCAGGCCTATATCATATAGGCCTGAGGAAGGAGCGCATGCTTTTTGGTTCTATTAAACACTGGGGTTTTTCTTTAATTCCTGTTTTTCTTTATTTCCTTGTTCTTTTTTTGTTGCTCCTATTCTTGGTTTTACAAGAAATGGATTCTGTATTTTCTCTCAAAGTTGGTTGTATGTATTGTTTAAATTGCATAAAAAAAGTTTACCTTTAAAAAACACTGCAGGGGGGGTCCCATCTGGTGAAGGAACAAACTCGGACGTAATCCATTCAGCTTCTTTCTCCTTTCATGTGGGTGCAGGCCTTGCAGGGTGCAGTAGAACGCTATCCCGTCTCTATCCCAATGTAAATAAGTTCCCAGGTGCAAACAGAAACACCAGTTTCCTCTTACATTTCAATCTTATTTTTCAAATCATTCAGGTAAGAGTGAATATTTGCACAGCCGTCACAAATAATCCACATAATGGGTTTAAGTGTCAAGTTTCTTAGGATCATTACGTCCATCTAGTGGCCATAATGTAATATTTTCCTGATTGTGGTATTTCGGAAAAGTACTGCTCTATGGCCAATAGATGGAGTTGAGGATCATAGGAAATACACAAATTAGAAACATTAAGGGTGATTATTCATGAGAGTTGTGTGAATGCTAAGGCATTCACACAGCAATTTTGTTTTGTAAGTAAACCCCTTAAAATATAACTAAAGCCAAAACATTTTGCCTAGGGAGAGTCACCTTTTCAGTTTGCCCTGGTGACAGTGGTGTAGCTAGCAGGCCTTGTCAGTGGCACCCATAGAGCAATGGCACCCAGTGCAGGTGGGGTGGCACATCCGGTGGCGCCCCTCTAGGGCCTTGTCAGTGGCACCCATAGAGCAATGGCACCCAGTGCGGGTGGGGTGGCACATCCGGTGGCGCCTCTCTAGATGCTGCATCTGGGGCACCTGCCCCCCTCCCAAGTTTCGGCCCTGCCTGGTGACTGTTAATAATAGCATTAAAAGTGAGAGAAATCCAACAATTTGAGTTATCACCAGAACAGAAATAAAAGGTTTATATTCCAATGGGGACACCAGAGATTTCCTCTCACTTCTTGTTGTGTCTACAGGACAGGAAGAAGAGGGACATTTCTTTAACCATTCCCTATTCCAATCAAATTGACAAACTAAGTGAGGTATAGCAAAATGTTTTATTACAGAAGTCATTCTTTGGTTATTATATTTCATACTCCTTGGTATTTAGGTTTACAATCGCCAATCTTGGTATTGTGCTATAACACATTGCTATAAAGTGTTGTGCAGGTTGATACAGTCATGTACTCTGCTCCTATCGACGGCCGTGTTTAACGAGTTATTTCGGTACATCCCACAAGTACCCAGGTGTTCGGAAAACTTCTGAGACACAGGGTAGTGATAACATGGAGCCATCTCATAGGTGGGACGCAGGGCGCCATATTGACCAGAGGTTGTTTTGAACAGGATGCTCGCTGGTTTGGCCTGGAATACATTGCTGGAAGAAATCTTTGGATTTGTTGTACAGGAGAATACCGGATTACCAGGATTTGTACAAGTTGCCTTGGTCAGCTCTTTGCCACTTTCTGAAGCTGGTGTTTGGCCTTTGAAGGAAGACATGTTTTTTATCTGTGAAATAAAATTGATAGGCAGCTGATCAATAATTTTATTCAATTTAGAAAAAGAAAAAACTTTGCCTGTAGTGCTAGCATTAAAATCGAAGGAGAGGAATGCACTGTTCAGATATCGATCATCAAATGCAAACAAAGTCACTTCTTTTTATCCAACCAACATTATTACAGCTGTGAATTGTGTAAAGATCCTATAATTTCAGAGCATCCCACAATATCACATGCACATAGATAGCATAGCTCCAGGTACAAAACCATTAAAAATGTATTGAAAACTTAAGATATGCATACTTATAGTAAATATATGCTTAGTGAGGCTCCTCACCATAAGCATTTATGAATGGGATATACAGTATTTACCTGTAGCACTTCCCTCGGGAGACCTTCTCCTACTATGATGTCACAAAGACATTTTTCTAAAATCTTTCAAGCTGGACTATGCACCACCATCCATGCAAATGAAGCCCAAACTCCAAAGCCAGCACCTCCGCCCATTTTTTGGCCATCCATTAAATTGACTTGAGTCATGGCTTTACATGAACTGTAAGCTCACTGGCCAGCTGGGAAAGTTGTATCCGGGATCAACCTAACTTTTCAAATGCATATCCCTCTCCCTAAACACAGTTATACCGCTGACAAAGTTTAAATCATAGTGACTTACTTTTATTGCAATTTAAAATTTTCAGTCCCAGCGACGTCATGAAATCCTTTGGAAAAGAATGCTCTGTATGTGGGCCTCAGCGCCATGTGAACAAGGCCTAAGTAACCTAACCTGGTTGGGTTATTTATGTACTTTAATATCTTATAACTACTGTGTTTTTTGTATAGTTTTATTTTCAAATCCTAAATATGATAATGAGGTCCTACAGCACAAATTGGGAACCTACAAGCTCACACTTATAAGTGTGGCAGAAGACTTGGAAACAACCCAGTCCCCTCCACTTCAAATCCCCCCCCCCTCCTGCCAGGAAAAAATCCCCCAAATCCCCCTCCTAGCATAAATCTTCTTCCGCCATCCGTCCTCCCCACACAAATCCCCCTAAATCACCATTCCTAGCACACCTCCCCCCCCCAATTTCCCTTCCTAGAACAATATTTACCCTCTACTACTTCCTAAATCCCCCCTTCCAACAGAAATACACTCCCCCCCCCCCCGCCAGCCTCACATGGTACCACAATGCCCAGGGCAGCTGCCCCTCCTGACCAGCTCGCTTGAAACACCTGCAGCTTTTGAAAGGCTTTAATTCAGCTTAAAGAGGAAGTAAACCCTCCTCTGCAAGTTGTACCTATAGGTAAACCTATGATAAGGCTTACCTATAGGTACTGTAAATATCTCCTAAACATGTACCATTTAGGAGATATTTACCTTACATGCAGCCACTGACGTCACTGGCGCATGCGCTCTGAAGGAACGGCCGCTGGTGCCGTTTCTTCAGAGCCCGGTGCTGTGACCGTCGGCAATCACGCGCGTGCGTGGGAGTGACGTCACCGCGGCTCCGGCCAATCAGATGGCCGGATGCCGCGATCCCGGAAGACGGGCGACTGGACATGTCGCCCGTCATATAGGTAAGCAGACGGCATGGTGGGGGCTCGTTCTAAGGTAAGTATTTCATAATGAGCTAGTATGCGGTGCATACTAGCTCATTATGTGTTTCTCTTTCAGGTTGCAAAAAGAAAAAAAAAATTTTTTGGGGGTTTACAACCTCTTTAAGCTTCGCTTTGTTTTGGAGAAATGCCCTAGCATAGCAAACAAACTTTTTAGCGAAAAGGAATTAATAAAGACACACGGCACATTCACTAAAATTAGAAGAGAAGCGGTTAAACCTTAAACTGCGTAAAGGGTTCTATACCGTCAAAGCGGTAAGGATGCAGAATTCTATTCCACAAGCAGTGGCATCAGCAGGGAGCATCGATTGTTTCAAAAACTATTAGATGGGCACCTTAAAGACCACAACATAAAGAGGTATACGATGTACTATTGACAGCACACACACTCATCATAGGTTGAACTGGTGTCTTTTTTCACTTACTATGTAACTATATACCGTATATACTCAAGTATAAGCCGACTTTTTCAGAACATTTTTTTATGCTGAAAAAGCCCCCCTCGGCTTATACTCGAGTCACTTACCTGTTCTCCTGTTCTCACGTCAAGGGGCAGCCGGCCGACATGTACACTGCCCATGCGCCGCCGCCGCTTGGGAAAGCCAGTACGCACTCAGCCATTCTCGGGCAGACGGTGCATGCACAATGACGTGTGGCGCCAGGCGGCGCCATTTTTAAATGTAAGGCACCTCGGGGATGGGTAAGTAAGACCCCCCTCTGCATATCCTGCACCATGCCCTCAGCCCTGCATCTCCTGCACCATGCCCTCAGCCCTGCATCTCCTGCACCATGCCCTTAGCCCTGCATCTTCTGCACCATGCTCTCATCCCTGGATCTTCTGCACCATGCCCTCAGCCCTGCATCTCCTGCACCATGCCCTTAGCCCTGCATCTTCTGCACCATGCTCTCATCCCTGGATCTTCTGCACCTTGCCCTCAGCCCTGCATCTCCTGCACCATGCCCTCAGCCCTGCATCTCCTGCACCATGCCCTCAGCCCTGCATCCTCGCCCCATGCCCTCAGCCCTGCATCTTCTGCACCATGCCTGCAGCCTCTGCATCTCCTGCACCATGCCCTCAGCCCTGCATCTTCTGCACCATGCCCTCAGCCCTGCATCTCCTGCACCATGTCCTCAGCCCTGCATCTCCTGCACCATGCCCTCAGCCCTGCATCTTCTGCACCATGCCCTCAGCCCTGCATCTCCTGGACCATGCCCTCAGTCCTGCATCTCCTGCACCATGCCCGCAGCCTCTGCATCTCCTGCACCATGCCCACAGCCTCTGCATCTCCTGCAACATGCCCTCAGCCCTGCATCTCCTGCACCATGCCCGTAGGCCTGCATCTCCTGCACCATGCCGGCAGCCCCTGCATCTCCTGCACCATGTCCGCAGCCTCTGCATCTCTTGCACCATGCCCGCAGCTTCTTCCTCTCCTGTACCATGCCCGCAGCCTCTGGTATCTATTTTTATTTTTGAAATTTACCAGTAGCTTCTGCATTTCCCACCCTAGGCTTATACTCGAGTCAATAAGTTTTCCCAGTTTTTTCTGGTAAAATGAGGTGCCTCGGCTTATATTCGGGTCGGCTTATACTAGAGTATATATGGAGGTAAGAAGGCGATACAACTAGTGGGACATTTTTTTCCTAATTCAGGGAAAGCATTAAAGGATAAATTCACCTTTAATAAATATATATATATACTAGAGTCTGTAAAGCATTGCACCGGTGATAGCAATGCCAGGATCCTGCAGACTCTTGGTACACTGTCTGCCTGTACCTCCGATATGGGCAGGCATTTATGGCACTTTTCCACTGCAAGTACCGTCTCGGCTCTACTTGGCCCTGCTTGGCCAGTTTGCTTTTCCACTGCTGGTACCGCATGGTACGGTGTTGGAACGGTTCGGTACGGTTTGGTATGGTTTGCTTTTCCACTAAAGTAGTACTAAAGTTAAGTGGGTGGGATAACAACGATTCTATGACCAATCAGTAGCTAGTAGTGACTGCATGCAAAGGATTGTGGAATATGGTACCGGTATACTGAAAGTTAATGGTTTAAAATCCATTTAATCTTTGTTCTCTTGCTGGTGTGGAGACTATTTAGATATCTACAGTTTATCAGCGGACGTGCATTTGCTATGTCACATGTTGATGTGCTTTAGGCCCATTCACTTGGGCCGCTTTATATGCATACAAAACACTGTATACATAACACAAATATGTAAAACCAATAGAAGAATTGTACGTGTCTTAGTACTGTAGGCTGCATTCACAACTGTGAATTCCAGGAATGCGTGCAGGAGCGCGTTTCCACGCACATTCCCAGAACACGTGAGAAAAACATGTTGTGCTTGCGGTGCCATTAGCTGCAAGGCCCAAGAATGTGCGCAGAAACACGTGTTTATGTGCTTGTTCCTGGAGAGTGCTACAAACATGCATGATGTTTGGCCAGCCTCTTCGGTGTGTTTGTTCCTGTGAGGGTAAATGAATGGGTCGCCCTACGCTGTTGTGCAAAATAAAAAAAAACCACACATCAGCGCTATACCTTAATGTGAATGCAGCCTTGAATGGGCTGCCGTACACATCAAAAACACGCCAAAGAAGCTCCTCCACCTTTTCCAGGTGTTGAGTCTAGCGCTTTTTTTAACTGCATGTCTTGTTGTGCAACAAAATGTTCGTTCGCTGGCTTTGTTTGATATGCCATTAACAATTAAAGCGGTAGTATCCCGCTTTTTGACACTTTTACCTACAGGTAAGCCTATAATAAGGCTTACCTGTAGGTACAAATAATATCTCCTAAACCGGCACGGTTTAGGAGATATTTACAGTGCATACAGCCGCTCGCGCGAGCGGCGCATGCGCTCTGAAGGTCCGGGGGAGCTTCAATTAAGTTGCCGGGAGCTTGCCGGAAAAATCACTCCCGCGCACATGCGCGGGAGTGACGTCATCGCGGCTCCGGCCAATCATCGAGCCGGAGCCGTCTCTTCCGGCCAATCAGCGCGCCGGAGCCGCCGAACCCAGAAGAGACGACGAGGGATCATGGCAGCGCCCGCAGCGATGTCCGGGGGTCCGTGTCGGGGCTTCGTTTTAAGGTAAGTTACACATAATGGGCTAGTATGCGATGCATACTAGCTCATTATGCCTTTGTCTTGCAGGTTTTTTTTTTTTTTTATTTATTTTTTTTATAGAGTTTACAACCGCTTTAATGGCATTTTAAAAGTGATGTGTGTTTGTAGCATTTTTTGTATGCTTTCCCGGAGTGTGCAGGTGTGAATGGGGGCCTTAAAGTGTTACTAAACCCAGGAGCCTGCATTCACTATATCTGATCTCCCACAGTACACAGAACATGGAAGCGCTGCTGTTTTTAGTAAATATAAACTGCTAAATAACTTTTCTCATCAGCAGCATATAGCAGTTCCTGGTAAAGCTTGTAGGAGGAGTTTTCATTCTACTCTGACTGTCCTATGAGGTTGCAAGACCCCTGACCCTCTGTCTGGACAGTGCTGATTGGCCATGTGCTGATCACATGCACCCTCCCAAGAAGAAAAAAAAACTCTCTAGCAATACACACCAAACTGAGCATGTGCAGAGTGCCCCCAGGCCTCTGTACTATCAACAGATGGATTGGGGACTGTGAAAGAAGGGGAGGATCAGAGAAGACAGGATCAAACAATCTTTTTACACAATGGGAAGGATTAACCCCTTAGGATCCACACTAAGAGGTATAACAAGCATGCTTTACTGCATATACAGACTGATTTTACTGTTGTGGGTTTAGTAACAATTTAATGCCACCCTAAACATAGATAGCAAATGTGTTTTCTGCAAGCGTGGAAAAACGAATGGTAGAAAAGAGTGCAAAGCTCAATGCCTGAAAAGCTGCGGGAGCCTCTTTTGGTACATTGCAGCCCATTTCCTATGTGTGTTGCTCAAAGAAATGCACATTCTGGTGACACACGTATATTAATGAGGCTTTGGGTGCGTAATTTCTTCTCTGTGTGAATGAGCCTTACGTAGGACAAAACACGGCACACAAACCATTACAAATAATTTCACTGGTTGTGAGTGTGTTAGGATGGTAACATAATATAATATCATCTCAAAAATACCAACCAACTCGTTCTCTTTGTTCCTCCCAGGACCTCCTGCTCTCCAGCTGCCTTGTCACCTCTTCCCATGGTCACCTCCAGGACTTCTCCCGAGCCTCTCCCATCCTCTGGAATGCTCTACCCCAATCTGTCCCACTATCTCCTACTTTGTCTACTTTTAGATGATCCCTGAAAACACATCTCTTCAGAGAAACCAAACAACTGTACTTTTATTTTCTCCATCAACTCATCCCCCACTGTTTATACCTCTTGTATCTCTCGATCCTCCCTCTTAGGCCCCTTTCACACTTGTGCTACTTGTCCTGCGATTTGGGACTGCAAAATCACATCGATCTCCATTATTTCCAATGAGTACCGTTCATATCTGTGCGACTGGAAGTCACACGAATTCAAAGTAGTCCCTGCACTACTTTGTCCCGATTTTAATGCGTTTTGAGGTCCAAAGACATAGGCATTGCTTCAAGCGCAGTCAAAATCGCATCAAAATCGTGACAACAAAATACTTTTAAGTCGCACAAGTGTGAAATGGTCCTTAGATTGTAAGCTCTAATGAGCAGGGCCCTCGGATTCCTCCTGTATTAAAGTGTATTGTATTTGTACTGTCTATTCTCAAGTTGTAAAGCGCTGCGTAAACTGTCTGTATAAATCCTATATAATATAATATAATATAATATGAAGTAATATAATATAATATGAAGTAATATAATATAATATGAAGTAATATAATATAATATAGATTGTAATGTGTAAGAACAGCGGAGCCCCTCCAGTCCTATTACCTGTGTCGCCATCCACCGTCTATCTCTGCGCTGTATATCCAGCCGTCCCCATAGCAACCCCAGCCGGCCCGGCTTGCCCCGCCTGTTTGTTGACATCCTGAGCCAGGTAGGCGGGGCGGGACTACAGTTCCCGGCGTACCCTACGGTGTGAGGACACGCCCCCCTGTCAGCTGTCTGTGGAGCGGGTGGCAGCGCAGTTGTTTTATACAGACGTCACTCGCTGGGGGAAGTGACCCGGAGCGGCGGGCGGAGGACGGGAGTCTGCCATCCCGGCACATGTAAACACGAGGCCTGGGGCTCCCCGGGGCCGACCTGCCTGACAGCGGTAAATAGCTGTTGTTGGGGGAGGGGCGGGGCTCATCCTCATTACACTGGGTGGGGGGTCTGTCACTGTCCTCTATGCATGTCACCGCCTGACCTCTGTGTATGGGGTGTCCTGTCATAGATGATCACCAGGAGGGGGTTATGGACGTGGTTGTCCTTGGAAACGTTACAGCCAATCAGAGGTGTAAAGGCTTCTACTGCTGACCTCCTATAGAGAATACAGAGGTGGGGGCTGCACTGTCACCAGGAGCTCTCACTTCACCTGCTCAGGTCTCATTCACACCTGTACACCGCACTGCACACATCACTGCATAGGCAGCTCTTTTCACTTGCCTTATACGCAAAAAAGTAGCTCATAGAGTGTTGTGCCGTGTCGCAATTTGCATGTTTACCAGCCATGTTTGGCATGCCATTAACATTTATTGGTGTCGCAAACATAACACATGTTTTAGGCGTGTTCCGGGAAAGTACACATGTGACTGCAGCCTAAGTGATGCAGAACATATTGATGGTCCGGCAGATGAACTCTGTAGATGGAGGTCGGCCCTCATGGCCTAAAGCAGGGATCCTCAAACTGCAGCCTTCCAGCTGTTGTGGAACTACACATCCCATGAGGCATTGTAAAACTCTGACATGACAAGGCATGATGGGAATTGTAGTTCCTGAACAACTGGAGGGCCATAGTTTGAAGACCCCTGGCCTACAGGTTCTCCTCAGATGGGCTCCCCTCAGATAGGTTCCCCCTATACAATTCCCCTTCATACAGGCTCCCCTTATATAATTCTTCTTATACAGATTCTTCTCATAAAGGTTCCCCTTATACAGGTTCTCCTTCCTAAAGGTCCCCCTTATAAAGGTTCCCCCGATACAGGTTCTCCTCATAAAGGTTCCCCTTATACAGATTCTTCTCATAAAGGTTCTCCTTATACAGGTTATCTTCATAAAGGTTCCCCCGATACAGGTTCTCCTCATAAAGGTTCCCCCGATACAGGTTCTCTTCATAAAGGGTCCCCTTATACAGGTTCACCTCATAAAGGGTCCCCTTATACAGGTTCACCTCATAAAGGGTCCCCTTATACAGGTTCTCCTTCCTAAAGGTCCCCCTTATACAGGTTCTCCTTCCTAAAGGTTCCCCTTATACAGGTTCTCCTCATAAAGGTTCCCCTGATACAGGTTCTCCTCATAAAGGTTCCCCCGATACAGGTTCTCCTCATAAAGGTTCCCCTTATACAGGTTCTCTTCATAAAAGTTCCCCTTATACAGGTTCTCTTCATAAAGGTTCCCCTTATACAGGTTCTCCTCATAAAGGTTCCCCTTATACAGGTTCTCCTCATAAAGGTTCCCCTTATACAGGTTCTCCTCATAAAGGTTCCCCTGATACAGGTTCTCCTCATAAAGGTTCCCCCGATACAGGTTCTCCTCATAAAGGTTCCCCTTATACAGGTTCTCTTCATAAAAGTTCCCCTTATACAGGTTCTCTTCATAAAGGTTTCCCTTATACATGTTCTCTTCATAAAGGTTCCCCTTATACAGGTTCTCCTCATAAAGGTTCCCCCTATACTGGTTTCCCCCATACAGTTCACATAAAGATTTTCCTCATACAGGTTCTCTTCATACAGGTTTCCCCCTATACTGGTTCCCCCTCCATACAGTTCTCATAAAGATTTTCCTCATACAGGTTCCCATTATACAAGATCCCCTCATACAGGTTAATCCTCGTGTTTTCGGGTTCAGATATTCTAGAATAACCTAGAAGGCTTCACTCAAGCCCAGCTTTTGGCAAAAGTGTTTTTGTTTTTTTTTTTGTTTTTTTTAGCTTTAAACCCAATAGGGGAGGGGAAAGGACCCCTGATGTCAATTAGGAAATTTACCTGGACGTCCTGCAGATGCAAGAGATGATGGGAAGTCTCTCCAATAGGCATACAGACTTGTGCAATTGGGGAAGAACTATTTCACGCTGTTTGTGAAATGCAGTGCCCTCTGAAGAGTGAATCACTTTTGGATCACTTTTCAGAGGAAATTTGGCAGGCTGAGAAAAGGCATTACATAGGGTTCCTGTAGTGGTTGCAAGAGATTCCTTGAGGAGTGAGCAGTGGGGGATTGAGCTCCTGCCTGATGGTGTCCAACACCACTCTGCAAAGCCACCCTCATGGGTCCTCACTTCTAGTTTCATCAGGTAAGAAGCCACTGGCACCAATGATCATGTTAGCAGTCTGTTAGGGGAACATTCTTCCCAATACCCACTAGTGTAAGGAGCACTCTACACATTGGCCACCAATGGAAGAGAAATTCTTCCCAATGACAACCAATGTATGAAGCATTCCTCCCACTGACCACCAATGGAAGAGAAATTCTTCCCAGTGACCACCAATTGAAGAGAAATTCTTCCCACTGACCACCAATTGAAGATAAATTCTTCCCACTGACCACCAATGTAAGGAGCATTCCTTCCTCTGACCACTAATGGAAGGGAAATTCTTCCCAATGACTACCAATGTATGAAGCATTCCCCCTACTGACCACCAGTTGAAGGGATATTCTTCCCAATGACCACCAATGTAAGGAACATTCTTCCCACTGACCACTACTGTAAGGAGCATTCTTGTCATTTACCTCCAGAATTTGGGGGAACTACACTGACCACAAGTAACATGGCATGTCTTGCACTGACCACCAGTGTTAGGGACATTCTTCCCACTGACCACCAATGTAGGGGAAATTCTTCCCAATGACCACCAATGTAGGGGAAATTCTTCCCAATGACCACCAATGTAGGGGAAATTCTTCTCAATGACCACCAATGGAAGGGAAATTCTTCCCAATGACCACCAATATTTGAAGCATTCCTCCCAATGACCACCAATGGAAGGAGCATTTTTTCCAGTGACCACCAATGTAAGGAGCATTATTCCCACTGACTACTATTGTAAAAAGCATTATTTTCGTTGACCTCCAAAATTGTGGGGGAACTACACTGACCACAAGTAACATGGCATGTCTTGCACTGATCCTCAGTGTAAGGGACATTCTTCCAACTGATCAGCAACGTAAGGGACATTTTCCCCAATGGCCACAAATGTAAGGGACGGTCTCCCCAATGACCACCAAAGTAAGGAGCATTCTTCCCACTGACCACTAACATAAGGAGCTTTCTCCCCAATGACCACTAACATAAGGAGCATTCTTCCCACTGATCACCAATGTAAGGAGCATTTTACCCAGTGGCCACCAATGTAAAATACATTCTTCCCACTGACCACCAATAGTTACATAATTACATGTAAGGGGCATTCTCCCCAATGACCACCAATTTAAGGAACATTCTTCCCAATGACCACCAATTTAAGGAACATTCTTCCCAATGACCACCAATTTAAGGAACATTCTTCCCAATGACCACCAATTTAAGGAACATTCTTCCCAATGACCACCAATTTAAGGAACATTCTTCCCAATGACCACCAATGTAGGGAGCATTTTTCCCAGTGACCACCAATGTAGGGAGCATTTTCCCCAGTGACCACCAATGTAGGGGGCATTCATTTCACTGACCAATAATGTAAGGAGTATTGTTGTCACTGAGCTCCCGAATTTGGGGAACTACGCGGGGAAGTACACAACATGATTTCCACTGACCACCAATAAAATGGGCATTCCTCCCACTAACCAGCAATGTTAGGGGCATTCTTCCCACTGACCATTAATTTAAGGGACATTCTTCCAACTGACCACAGCTAACATGGTTTGGTTTCCTCTGACCACCAGTGTAGTGCGGCTGATGTACTGTGAGCTGTAGCTATCACTTTTAACAGAGCTTCTCTGAGATCAAATCATTGTTTTAAGGGCTCCTACATGGCAGATGGTTTGAGAATGGCTGATATAGAGTGTATTTCCGCTCAGTTGGGTGTGTGTTGCCATCTGAGCCAGTATTGTCTTGGGTTAGGTACGTTGGGTTACATCAGCCTGGTTGTAACTTGTCCCCGGAGACTGTAATGTGAAGTGCAATGTTGAGGAAGTGAAGGTCCCCGTGTTTTCATAGTGCTCAGTTCTGGCTTCCTGTGTGGTAAATCCATCTCATCGCCTCCCAGTGCACAAGTGTTGCAGAAATATAGTCACTGTTTCATCAGCTGTGTTAACAAACATTTAAATTCATAAGGAAATGTGTCTGAATGGTGTGCATGTGCTGAGGACGGTTACTGTACATACAGTGCCTTGAAAAAGTATTCATACCCCTTGGAATTTTTTACATTTTGTCATGTTACAACCAAAAATGTAAATGTATTTTATTGGGATTTTATGTGATGGACCAAAAAAAAGTGGCACATAATTGTGAAGTGGAAGGAAAATGATAAATTATTTTAATTTTTTTTTACATATAAATATGTGAAAAGTGTGGCGTGCATTTGTATTCAACCCCCCTGAGTCAATACTTTGTAGAACCACCTTTCACTGCAATTACAGCTGCAAGTCCTTTTGGGGATGTCTCTACCAGCTTTACACATCTAGAGAGTGACATTTTTGCCCGTTCTTCTCAAGCTCTGTCAGATTGGATGGAGAGCATCTGTGAACAGCAATTTTCAAGTCTTGCCACAGATTCTCAATTAGATTTAGGTCTGGATTTTAACTGGGCCCATCTAACACATGAATGTGCTTTGATCTAAACCATTCCATTGTAGCTCTAGCTGTATGTTTAGGGTTGTTGTCCTGCTGGAAGGTGAACCTCCGCCCCAGCCTCAAGTCTTTTGCAGACTTTAAAGCCTCGTACACACGCATCGAAAATCGGCAGGGAATTTTCGTCCAACGACCGATCTGCCGATTTTCGGCTTGTTAGTATGGTGCTTCCGACAACCAACTCCGACTTTTCGGCCGAAAAAAATCTGGTGTGCAGGCTATAAAATTTTTGTCCGCCGTCAAAACACGGCTGATTTTCGTGCAGTCAGTACAGATTTCGACAGGGAAAAATCGAATGAGCAAGTCTGGGCATGCTCAGAGAAGAAAGAACACAAAGAAAGCAATCCAACACATGACATCACTTCTGAAGTAGAATTTTGTTGGGCGAGAAAATTCGTGTGCAGTCTAGGCACATTCCAACCAACAAACACCCCTCTGGACAAAAGACGGACGACCGGTCGGCCGATAATCGTTGCGTGTGTACAGGGCTTAAAGCCTCGTACACACGATCAGATTATCGGACGATCTTTCATCCATTTTTTGTTGCATGCTAGTCTCATGTCGAAAGTGAAGAGGTTACTTTCATATGAAAATTTCCGTATGACAGAATTCTACTTCAGAAGTGATGTCATGTGTTGAATTGTTTTGTATGTGTTCTTTCATTTCTGAGCATGCATAGTCTTGCTCTTACGATTTTTTTCGGATGAAAACTGTACTAATCAAACGAAAATCAGACATTGCGTTGACGTACGATATAGCCTGCACATCCAGTTTTTGTCGTCCGAAAATTCATAATTGGCGAAAGCACTATACTAACATTCCGAAAATCACCAGATCGTTCGTCGGACGAAAATTTACTTCCGATTTTCGTATCGTGTGTACGGGCCTTAACAGGTTTTCTTCTAAGATTGCTCTGTATTTGGCTCCATCCATCTTCCCATCAACTCTGACCAGCTTCCCTGTCTCTGCTGAAGAAAAGCATCCCCACAACATGATGCTACCACCACCGTATGGTGTGTTCAGGGTGATGCACAGTGTCAGTTTTCTGCCACACATAGCGTTTTGCTTTTATGCCAAAAAGTGAATTTTGGTCTCATCTGACCAGAGCATCTCCTTCCACATGTTTGCTGTGTCGTCCACATGGCTTCTCGCAAACTGCAAACTGGACTTCTTATGGCTTTCTTTCAACAATGGCTTCTTCTTGCCACTCTTCCATAAAGGCCAGATTTGTGGAGAGCACGACTAATAGTTGTCCTGTGGACAGAGTCTCCCACCTGAGCTGTGGATCTCTGCAGCTCTTCCAGATTTACCATGGGCCTCTTGGCTGCTTCTCCGATTCATGCTTTCTTTGTCCGGCCTGTCAGTTTAGGTGGAAGGCCATGTAGGTATGCAGCTGTGCCATACTCTTTCCATTTTTGGATGATCTATTGAACAGTGCTCTGTGAGATGTTCAAAAGATTGGGATATTTTTTTTATAAACTAACCCTGCTTTAAACTTCTCCACAACTTTGTCCCTCACCTGTCTGGTGTGTTCCTTGACCTTCATGATCCTGTTTGTTCACCAAAGTTCTCTAACAAACGTCTGAAGGCTTTACAGAACAGCTGTATTTATATTGAGAATAAATTACACACAGGTGGACTCTATTTACTAATTAGGTGACTTCTGAAGGCAATTGGTTTCACTAGATTTTAGTTAGGGGTATCAGAGTAAAGGGGGCTGAATACACTTTTTAGATATTTATTTGCAAAAAAATGTTGAAAACCATTTATAATTTTTCTTCCACTTCACAATTATGTGCTGTAATGATATCCCATACTGGACACACAAAAAGCTGTAGCAAGTGGCCATGTTGCTCATTATAGGTCAGCCATGACAGTCTTGCAGAACAGTTACACATTGCTACAGTGATTACCCCCTCCCTCCTCTAATTCATGGAATGCATAGATTCTACACCTCAAAAGAGCCATTATCTCAATTTAGAGACCTCAGAAACCAGCCTGTACAGAGCTGTAAACCGCTAATTGAGTCCTGGCAGGATGCTTGTTTCGGTTGTCCAGGCCTATCGTAAAACTATGATCAAATCAACTAAAGGATATCCAGAACTAATGGGGATTGTAAAAGGCAATCAGAGAGCTCTGCCCAATTCAAAACTTAACAAATCCACACACGATTCATACATGACCACACTAGCACATATAGATGGGAAGATAGCTGTCAGATATTCCCTGGGTAATCGGTTTATCTGAGCTACCCTGTGTTTAGTATCCCTGGATGCGAAATTCAATGCTGAACCATAATCTATCAGTTTCAAGAATGCATCCAGTATATATTGGAAGATATGAATATTGGTATAAAACTGTCTATAAGCGAGGGACCTGTTATTGTCATAACCACAGGACAGCCCATGGCCATTCCGTTTGATTGGTCAGGGGCATCTGTCAACACCCCTTTGATCCCAGAGAAAAAAAGGGAGATCCCTAACCAGTCGGGAGTTCTCATGGTACCTTCAAAGCAGGAACATCTGTCAAGTTTGGGAACCGATAACACCTGGCTCATCGACTGAACTCTGATAACACCCAGGACGTTGATTGCAAGTATTCTGCCTCCTTAATTCTATCCTATTTTTCTATTGCTGAATTATGTCTCTATTTATTTGAAACATCTTTTTTCTGTAAATATTTTATCTGCGCCAACTTTGACCTTTTCATTATTAAAACCTTATTTTGAAAAGTGTTAATCTTGTCCCTAAGCTCTTAATGCAAGCTAACAAAGAACCTGTCCCTTGAAGACTGCTACTGTATAGAATAAATCCTCTGAACATTCCTGTCTGTGGTGACAGAGTGTGTTACAGACGATTGTTCTAAAATCATATTTGGCATTATTAGAATTATGAGCTTCTTCCTGCTCGGACCAAACCGAGGTGGTGGCATTTAAAGGGTCAATTGCTGATTTAGTCCAATGACAATCGCTCTTAGCCTGCTGGTACCTAAATTGTGGTCCCACGAGCTGGAGAATCTTTGTGCCGGGTGCAGCTGAGAGTGGCATTTTTACGTAAGTGACAGCATGGTGTGAGATTGGCCGGTCCTTTGTCAAGAGTTAGCGGGGAGGACAGGGATCTGATACCCGCGTCCGTTACATGTGCCACTTTGTGTTGGTCTATCACATAAAATCCCAATAAAATACAATTACGTTTTTGGTTGTTAAAATGTGGAAAACTTCAAGGGGTGTGAATACTTTTTCAAGGCACTGTACAAAGAACAGTAAACTTACATTATAAAACAAAAATAATTATTGGGAAAGATTTTAACACATAAAAGCAGCCTATACCAAAATCTGTGATACCAAATTAGTGCATAAATAAATCAAATAGTGTGGCGATTAAATTAATACAACATGATAGAAAATATACCGCACTTAATATGCATAAAACTCTAATATAAATTAATGATAAAAATCTCAATTCATAAAGTGCAAAAGTGTGAAATAAATGCAAATTAAAATTTCATAAATAAAAAAAAAAAATAAACCAAAATAAAAAAAATATTAATTAAGGGCCACGCTTTTTAATTAGTAAACTATTATTGCCTATTCTAGGGCTGACTACTGATGGACCCTAGGCTTGTGAAGTCAATCATTGAAGCAGCCTAGAATTCTGAAAGAGTAACAAAACTTTTGTTGAGAAAATAATAATCCCATCTGGGATTGCAAGGATTTTAAACACTTTAGCTCTGAGCCTGTTCGGAAACTTCTTGCCTTTTATGTAAACAAAATCAGCATTTTTGTTTTTTTTTTTTGCTTGAAAATTACTTAGAATGCCAAACATTGGGGTTGATTTACTAAAGACAAATCCACTCTCTACTTCAAGTGCATTTGGAGGTGTAGTCCTGTAAATCTGAGGGGAAGATCTGAAACGAGGAAAGCTCTGCTGATTTCTATCATCCAATCGTGTGCAAGCAAAAATGCTGTTTTTATTTTTCTTGCTTCTCCCCTTCGGATCTACAGCAACTGCACTTCCAAGTGCACTTCCAGTGCAGCGTGGATTTGCCTTTAGTAAATAAACCCCAATATGTATTTTTTTTTTAAGCTGAGGCCTTAGAGAATAAAATTGTGGGTGTTGAAATATTTTATGTCACATGATATTTGTGCAGTGGTTTTTGAAATGCAATTTTTTTTTTAAAAACTACACTTTAATGAATTTTCGTGCATACACAATATACTACCCAATTTTTTGGTAAAATATAAAAGATGATGTTAAGCCGAGTAAATAGTTATCGAGCATGTAAGGATTTACACAGGAGGTCTGGTGCTAGAATTATTGCTCTCGTTCGGATGTTTGCGGTGGAACTGCACATTTGCAATTTCTATTGACATAAGCGTTCGCCTTTGCACCTGAGTAATGGGGGGGGGGGTTTGTGGTGGGAGTGCTTTCAAAAAAACGTTTTTTATTTTTTATATATATATATATATATATATATATATATATATATATATATATATATATATATATATATATATATATATATATATATATATATATATTATAATATAATTTTTTTGTCAACTTTATTGCTATCACAAGGCATGGGCAAGTACTCTGTACTGAGAGATCTGAGGTCTATTAGACCCCAGATCTCTCCCCTGTCCTTAACCGGTTGCCGACCGCCGCACGACTATATACTGCGGCGGTCAGCCCCGGCCAGGCAGAGTGACGTATCGGTACGTCACTCGCCTGTCACTGACTTGCGAGCCTATAGCGAGCGGGCGCGCGCCCGCCGAGGCGCGCGCCCGCCGCGGCTCGTTCACAGGCAAGTCAGTGCGTGTGACCGGCGGACTCGATGTCCGCCGGCCACACTACGATCGCTCCTGTGAAGGGAGAAAGACAGAGCAGCTTGTGTAAACAAGCTGCCTGTCAGTTCTCCCTGTGTAAAAGTAAAGATCTGACCGTTCTACTATGTAGAACGGTTGATCTTTGCTTTTACACCAATAGCAATGTCCCTACACAGTAGAAAGCACGCCCCTAGGACACACTTAACCCCTCCCTTCCCAATAAAGTTAACCCCTTCCCTGCCAGTGTCATTTTTGCAGTAACAGTGCATATGTATAGCACTGATTACTGCAGTAATGTCACTGGTAACCCCAAAAGTGTCAAAAATGTCAGTCAAGGGTCCGATCTGTCCGCCGCAATGTCGCAGTACCGAAAAAAAAATCGCAGATCGCCGCCATTACGCGTTAAAAAAAAAACCACCAAAAATGACAAAAATCTTTCTCTTTGTTAGTAAACGCGATAACTTTTGCGCAAACCAATCAAAATACGCTTTTTGCGATTTTTTTTACCAAACATAGGTAGCATAAAACAAATTGGCCGAAAAATGTTAAAAAATTTTGATTTTTACTTTTTTTTTTGGGGAATTTCATATAAAAAAATGTGAAAAATATTGTTATTTTTGCAAAATTTACGCTCTTTTTTTGTTTATAGCGCGTGATCAAAAAATCGCACAGGTGATCAAATACCACCAAAAGAAAGCTCTGTTTGTGGGAAAAAAAGGACGTCAAATTCGTTTAGGTACAGCGTCGCACGACCGCGCAATTGTCCGTTAAAGTCACGCAGTAAAAAATCGCAAAAAAACCCCTGGTCCTTTAGCAGCCAAATCCTCCGGGGCTTAAGTGGTTAACCCTTCCTGACCAGGGGGTTTTTTGCGATTTTTTTTTTTTTTTTTTTTTTTACTCCGTGACTTTAACGGACAATTGCGCGGTCATGCAACGCTGTACCTAAACAAATTTGACGTCCTTTTTTTCCCACAAACAGAGCTTTCTTTTGGTGGTATTTGATCACCTGTGCGATTTTTTTTTTTTTTTTTGATCATGCGCTATAAAAAAAAAGTGCGTAAATTTCGCAAAAATAACAATATTTTTCAAATTTTGTTTATATGAAATTCCCAAAAAAAATGTAAAAATCAAAATTTTTTAACATTTTCGGCCAATTTGTTTTATGCTACATATGTTTGGTAAAAAAAAAATCACAAAAAGCGTATTTTGATTGGTTTGCGCAAAAGTTATCGCGTTTACTAACAAAGGGAAAGATTTTTGTCATTTTTGCTGTTTTTTTTTTTTTTTTTAACAAGTAATGGCGGCGATCTGCGTTTTTTTTTTTTCTTTTTTTTGCGGTACTGCGACATTGCGGCGGACAGATCGGACCCTTGACTGACATTTTTGACACTTTTGGGGTTACCAGTGACATTACTGCATCAATCAGTGCTATACATATGCACTGTTACTGTGAAAATGACACTAGCAGGGAAGGGGTTAACTGTATTGAAGAGGGAGGGGTTAAGTGTGTCCAAGGGGCGTGTTTCTAACTGTGATGGGACAGGTCTCCTATTGTAAAAACAGAGATCAACGGTTCTACATAGTAGAACCGTCTGATCTCCATTTTTACACAGGGGAGAATGACAGGCGGCTTGTTTACATTAGCCGCCTGCCTTTCTCCCTCTCTACCGACGATCGCAGAGTGACCGGCGGACATCGGGTCTGCCGGTCACAGGCACTGACTGCTTGGTGAACGAGCCGCGGCGGGCGCACGCTTGCCCGCTATTGGCTCACAAGCCGGTGACACTTTGCCTGGCCGGGGCTGACCGCCGCAGTATATTTACTTGCGGCGGTCAGCAAGTAGTTAAAAGAATCGGATCAAACCAAGATTGGTTTGATACAATGCTTTCTCAAGCCAGCAAGGCCTGGTTCACACCTATGCAGCTTTTGATCCATTTCTGCGGTGCAGTTTGTGTTTTTGCACACATGATTTTATGCATTTTTCTATGGGTTTTTTTGGCCAATTTGTTAGGCAGATTAAAAAATGTGAAACACAGTTTGCGGCAAAAACGCATCACATGATTTTCTGCAGCTTCTCTATTGAAGTCTATTGAATTTAAAATGCACTGTTTTGGATTTAAAAAAGTCCCTCACCCTTTCCAAAAACGCAGCGGCTGAAAAAAGCATAAATGTGAACATGTCCCATAGAAAACCATGTTAAATGGACTGTAGTACATTTCTGCAAAAATGACTAAATACCAAATAGGTGTGAACCAGGCCTTATGGCTTGTTTACATCTGGTGAAACTGGAAGTGCTGAAATACTTGTCACTTCCAGTTAGACCATAGAGATGATTGGGGAAGTTCAGTTGGGACGGGAGAGCCCAGGAAAGCAGCTCCTGTAAAAGTGATCCGGCGGCTAATTACCCGCTAGGATTGCTTTTACAACAAAGAGCATTGCCGGCTGAAAAAAAAAAAAAAAACGTTCCGGGAGGATGCCTAATGTACTGGTACGTTGCAGAGGCTGACGTGGTTAACAAGCTTTGCTGCAGATTCCTACCTTTTTCTGCTCTGGAGGAATAGCTATTAGTTTGACCATGTCTTACGAATACTGATTCTGAACAGGAGGGTCTGGTTTATTATAATCACCTGGTGCGCTCTCAGTGCCGGTTCTTACATATGCGATGTGGGAACCCTGTGAATCCACTGCGGGTTCCCGCATTGCACTCGACTCGCAGGCAGTTCACACTGCCATATGTGAATCGCTGGGGTTGTTAATACAAAGTTAACGGCACCCCCAGATCAGTTCGCATATAGCAGTGTGAACTGTCAATTCAGACATGAATTGGATTGCATAGGTCTGAACATCAATGCGATCCGATTCTGGTGTGGACCAAAAAAAGGGTTCTCTGCGATTTTGGTCCGAATGCAAAGCAAATTCAGTCATACAATCTGTTTGGCTGAATTGGCAAAGCACAGACATTGCAAGAATATAATTCTTATTGCTGAAGATGCCCAAAATGTGACTTCTATTTTAGTGCAGACTTCTGGGAAATGCAGTAAGCCAATCACACAAGCAGGAAACTTTATTTTTGGAGGCCTTCTTTACACCAACAGTATACAGACCGTCTCCAGGTGGCCATATTACATATGAAGTTTATAGTAAATTACAGCAGCTGCAGATTGAAAAGGAAAAGTAATTTTTAAGAACAAACAATTACAATATGACTTGCGTAGGTATTGTATATGATATATTACTCTATTTGCTTTTTTTTTTTTTTTCACATAAAAGTGGAGTTACCCTAAGGATGTTGCTCATTTCACGCTATTGCATCACCGTTAGGAAAATAATAGTCACGAATATTTGAGATCTGTGCAGTCGATCTCAGTATATGCTAAGATGCTAGGACATGTCCCTCTCCCTGGAAGCGGAGTAGGAGTACAGAGTACAGAGTTTAGCCTCCAGTGATATAATTATAGTCTATGTTTAGAAACCAACTTGATGACTCCTCCTAAGGCTTGTTAATCTTGTGACTCTCAGATGCTGTTTGTTCAGTTCTGAAGTTCTTCCAGGCATTTACTCTTTAAAGGGTAAGTTTACATTTTCAGAAAGAAAGGTGAACTAACATTCTACAGCAGGGATCCTCAAACTACGGCCCTCCAGCTGTTGCGGAACTACACATCCCATTAAGCATTGTAAAACTCTGACATTCACAGCCATCACAAGGCATGATGGGAATTGTAGTTCCTGAACAACTGGAGGGCCATAGTTTGAAGACCCCTGTTCTACACCTTCACCACCCCCCAGTCTCCTCTGTACTCACCTTTGTGGGTGATAAGCTGTCAGTGCCCATGCAACTGGTGTAGTGGTCTGGAGATCTGAAATCCATACTTTTCTTCCTTTTCTTTCTGTAGGACTTCTGGGACTGATCAGATTGATTCCTATTGGTCAAAGCAGTCACCTGCTGGCGCTGACCAATCAGAGCTGCTCTGATCCATTCCGGAGGTCCTACAGAAAGAAGGGGAAGAAGAGTGGGAATTTCATATCCCTGGGATCACTACATCGGCTGCATGGGCACTGACAGTTCATCACCCATGGAGGTAAGTACAGCAGGGACCGGGGGTGGGGAAGGTGTAGGGTGTTCAGTTACCTTTTTTAGTTTTTTTCTGAAAAAAGTGAAATTACACTTTAATGATGCCAGTTTAATTTATAAAAAAAAGGCATGTCTTTTTTTAATTAATAAATATCTGGATTTAAGTGCCGGTTCACACTACTCCGACTTGTCAGGCAACTTGGTGCTCACTCCCTAAAGTCCCATTCTCTGTGTCCATAAAATGCAGAGAGAATGGCTCAGCCTCACCCCCCACTCCATCCTCACTGGCTGTGATTGACAGCAGTGGGAGCCAATGGCTCCTGCTGCTATATATCTGCCGATGACCCAAAATCGGGCTTAAGTAAGTAATGGGGGGGGGGGGGGGAGGGGGTCAGCACACTGAAGGTTTCTTTACCTTCATGAATAAACCTCCATAAAAAAAAAACTACACCTAGATTTGGGAAAATTTAAAAGTCAACAGCTGCAAGTACTGTAGCTGGTGACCTTTAAGAAACGGATGTTTACCAGTGCTCGCAGTCCACTGCTCTTTTCTATGCGGCCGATGCTTCTCAGAGTTCCTGTTCCTCCATGTCGCCACCTTGGCTTTGGGTGACCAGCTGTCACTTCCTGATGACTCACAGCTGTCTCCCTGTGACACATGTGCGGCCTCCAGAGATGTGACTTTACACCAGGGGGTTGTGAGTGGGCTGAGGCCACATCGTCCTCTCCTAGGTGAGGAATAAGAAAGTGGGAGCGGGTACCAACAAAAAAAAGCACTTTGACTTTTTTTTCTTTTCTAAATGCATTTTGAGCATTAAGATAAAAACAACTTTTGTATGCAGCAGCCCCCATATTACTTACCTGAGCCCATCTTTATCCAGCGATGTTGCAGGAGTGTCTAAGCTGCCCGGGACTCCCCTCCTCATTGGCTGAGACAGCAACATGGCGCAATTTGCTCCTGCTGCTGTCAAGCAAAATTATTCAGCCAATCATTAAAGAGAGGGGTCATGGCTCCATGTCTGAATGAACACGGAGCCGTGGCTCGGGTGCCCCCACAGCAATTTGCTTGTTGTGGGGGCACTCAACATGAGGGAGGGGCCCAGAGAGCCAAAGAGGGACCCAAGAAGAGGAGGATTCGGGCTGCTGTGTGCAAAGCCAACTGCACAGAGCAGGTAAGTATAACATGGTATTTAAAAAAAAAAAAAGAGACTTTACAATCACTTTAAGATCTTGTCAGAGCCAATTGCCAATGGCTCCCGCTGCTGTCTCAGCCAATGAGGAGAGGGACTTCTAAGACAACCAAGGTTCTCATGCACATTGCTGGATCAAGTGAGGACTCAGGTAAGTATGGGGGGGGGGGGCTGTGGGGGGAGCAGCACAAAAGGTGTTTTCTTTTTTTTTACCTTCGTGCATAGAATGAATGAAGGTAATAAACCTTCATCTTTTAAAACCACTTTAAAATCTCTTCAGTTGCTCTCAGCCTTCTCCAAATTTCCAGTTTTCCTTTTTTTTTTTTTTTGCTGCTGTGAGCTTACTTCCTGTTAGAGGGTGGCTAATTAGGTCTCTATGATCCCAATGTATGTAGGGCTGTAACCTCTCTTGTTCCCTCTCAAGATGGACAATGGGATGTGCAGTGTGTAAAGAGCAGTGTACGTGACTGCAACTAACGTGCACTGCTCAGTCCAAAGGAAAGGATGTGAGACGGAAAGGAGAGGTTTGGGAGCTCATGATGAACGTTACAAGGAGCCAGAAAAACACTGCAAGAAACAATTTCATAAAAAATAAATTACAGGACCAATAAGGAGTGGATGTGTAGAGATTATTTTTAAATACTATTTTTAAGAATAACGTTTAGTCTCATTTTAAAGGGTGTCTAAACCCAAAAGTAAAGCTGTGATATATTGGAGCTTATCAATTCTTAGATATGGGAGCTGCATTAACAGCAGCAGCAATGTGGGTGGATGTACCCGTATGTCCTCCCGCATCGCTCGCTTGTGTGCGCTCTCTAGAATGCACAGCGACGGGATCGGTGACCCGCTGTGTCTACCAGACACAGCTGATTACTGTTCATTGAACCGGGCAGTTGTGTGTTTAATACTGTGTGAGCTCTGTGATTGGTCACAGTGATCACATGGTACCAGGGCCAATCACAGCGACCCTGTACCATGTGATAACTGTGACCAATCACTGCATTACAGTAGTACACAAGGTTTAATAACTGAAACCTTTACAGAGTCTTTTACCAATTGCCTATTAAAGCGATGATCACTGTAATCAGCAATCGCAGTGTAAAAAAAAAATCCTGATCAGATGGGGGACTTAATTTTTCCCCATGACCAAGCTCCGAGGGGCTGAGTGAAACTGTTGGGGGCGTGGCTTGGCTGGAGTCCAGGCTGAGGTTGCCACTTACACACTCCTCTTGGGAACAGCATTGATGTGCAGCTACAGGTCTTTTCTTTACCTTCAATCTTAACTTTTGTTGGTTTACTACCGTTTTAATGCATTCTATGCATTTCGATAAAAAGCCTTCTGCAAGCAGCCCCCCCCCCCCCCCATGCTTTCCTGAGCCCAATCTTGATGTGGCAGTGTGCATGAAAACAACGACTCTCCTGTCTCTCTCTTCTCATTTGACAGGCAGCGGTAGAAGCCATTGGCTCCTGTTTCTCCCAGTCACAGCCAGTGAGGAGGGAATGGCAGGCGGGGCCGAGCCACGCTGTGTGTGTCAATTGACACATAAAGCTGGCTCAGGAGCGAGCATGCATGTGTGCCCCCATAGCAAGCCGCTTGCTATGGGGACGTTCGGCAGAAGATAGGAGCCAGGAGCGCTGGTAGGGGGCCCCAAGAAGAGGAGGATCGGGGCTGCTCTGTGCAAAACCACTGCAAAGAGCAGTTAAGTATAACATAACATATATATATATATATACCTTTGCGTTAATATCCACTTAGGATATACATATTCCTGTTTTGGAGCTTGTCTTTCTTTTACTATAACATATATATATATATAATATATATATACATACACTCAAAAGAGTATATTCTTCACGCCTATGGAAAGCCTAAGTTTAGTTTTTTTAGTTCATTTTGAGAATCCTTTAAATACACAAGCCCATAGGCCTCTTGCACACGGAATGAATAATTTACTGATTTTTATACTCAGGATCTTTACATTGCCCCATAGACCACCATGCACCTGTGTTTAGATCCATAGAAAGAAAAACACTACAATTTTTTTTTTCCTGCAAGGGGCCATATTTTTTACTTGTCATGCAGCCTGACTGCAAAACAATAATAGACAACATGGCCTAAATTGGGCTTTAAATCACCGACGTTTTGTAAAAGACAGTTTCTGTTTCTGGGAAGGAAATAAGAAGCTCACTTCCTTTTGTATTTCTTGCAAATGTTTCTCTTGCATCTCCGTGTTTACAGCTCTGCGGGGTAAGACAATTTCGATAAAAGCATAGAAGAATTTTCAGATCTCACAATTTGAAAGGCATTGCAGAGCTGTAAGAATTGTGTTTAGTATATCAGGGTTGGTGACCCATGGCCTTGCATCCAAGAATCTATTGGACATGTTGACATTAGAAGCCAGAAGGTCAGCTCTATGAATATGTGTGGTTTGAATGAAATTTAGCTTTTTAATTGTTAGGTAGTTACTTTACAAATACATCCAACATTTACTGTATATTCAAGTAAAGTAATGGCATTTATTATTAGACAGCTTTTCAGTCTGGATTGTCCTTTTAATTGCATTACTTGGAATGGAAAACACTCTCTTCGGTACTTGGAAATATTTTCATAAAAGTAATACTTTCCTTGCAATGGAACATAAATCAACTGAGGCATTAGCATGACAAATGGTTCGATATGACCAAAACTCCATTCAGAAAACTCTTCTGATAGATGGCAAGGAGGGCTTTTGTCGTGAAAAGCACAAGCTGGAGTTAGTGGAATTAAAGCAACACCATTTATTGAACAATAGCACACTTACAGGGTAAGTGCACTTTATCCAGCCTAAGGTGGAACATGGAGAAACCATCAAACAGCACGGTGGACAGAAACTGGCCAATCATGTAGTAGCAAGTAGCATGGCGGAGGCACATGGAAACACCAAGCCAGGCAGACTGAAGGCGTCTACAGCTGCAAGCAGAGGAGGCTAACTGTCAGATGCATTTGGTGATGTCAGATGTGGGGGTGGGGGGCACTACATGTTTCAGGGGTACTGTGAAGATTGTCTAACTTGACAAGGTTTGCACTCAATGAAGATGCAACAACTTGCTTATTTTTTTTTTTATAAGAAGTTATGAAACTTTTGATCTGTCATGCAATTCGTCAGTTTTGCCAGTGTCATTGGGGATAGTGATCGATCAAAACGCATCAAAACAGAACCCCTACCAACTGTACTTCACACTAAGAACCCCACTGTCAAAAGTCTAAAAACTGGTCAATACAGACTCCTATGGACCACTGCACCCCTCATACATTATTTTTAGATTTGGTTTAGTTTGTCAAACTTGACAAAGGGGGTTGTGCCTCCAAAACACGTAGTGGCCCGCCCACATCCGACACCACCTAATGCATCTGACAGCTAGCTGCCTCTGTTTGCAGCCATAGATACCGCCGGTCTGCCCGCCGTGGTGTTTTCATTTGGTGCTGCACTACTACTTGCTACTGCATGATTGGCCACAGTTTCTGTACACCTTGCTGTTTGATGGTTTCTCAATGTTCCACCTCAGGCTGGATAAAGTACTTTAACATTAAGGCTCCATGTACACGGGACGTTAGAAAAAACGTGCTGCAAAGCTAGTTCTGACGCCGGGAAAAAGCAGCTGTTAAATGTGCTTTCAGTAGCTTTTTCCATTGACGTTATTGCACGTTTGGCCACGTTTTTTCTGCCTCCATTCAAAATCAATGGTTCTCTATGGGAGCCTAATGATTTGCATGGAAGGCGCACCACAAGTCGGATCAGGATGATCCGACTTGCGGTGTGACTTGCGCGTGAGAATCTTGAGGGGGAACTCCATGCCAAAATGGGAAAAAAACTGCGTGGGGGTCCCCCCCAGGTTCCAAACCAGGCCCTTCGGGTCTGGTATGGAATTTGAGGGTAGCCCCACGCCGAAAAAACGGTCTGGGGTCCCCCCCAAAATCCATACCAGACCCTTATCCGAGCATGCAGCCCGGTAGGGCAGGAAGGGGGAGGGGACGAGCGAGCGGCCCCACCCCGCCCCTCTGGACCATACCAGGCCACATGCCCTCAACATGGGGGGGTGTTGGTGCTTTGGCGCAGGGGGAGCTCTGCACCCCCACCCCAAAGCACCTTGCCCCCATGTTGATGGACAAGGGCCTCATCCCCCCAACCCTGGCCGGTGGTTGTGGGGGTCTGCAGGCAGGGGGCTTCTCGGTATCTGGAAGCCCCCTTTAACAAGGGTGGCCCCCCAGATCCCGGACCCCCTCGCTATGTGAATGGGTATGGGGTACACTGTACCCCTACCCATTCACCCCATTAAAAGGCAGTCTATGTAAATAACGACAGGAGACGTTTTGGAAAGTTTATTAAAAATCTTCATCCGGTCTTCTCCGCTCTGGTCTTCTCCCTCTCCGCTCTTCTGGTCTTCTGCTCTTTTGCTGTCCGCTCTTCTGCTGTCCGCTCTTCTGCTCTTTTGCCCTCGGCTCTTCTTCTTCCTCCGGTCCTCCTCAGACGATGTCTCCGGTGATTATGCCGGTCTCCGGTCTCTGCGGCTTTTTATATAGCCATTGTGGGCGTGGCCGCCAGGTGACATCATCAGGACACCCCGCCCCCTCATGTCACAGGTGACGTCATCTGTGACATGAGGGGGCGGGTCTCCTGATGATGTCACCTGGGGGCCACGCCCACAATGGCTATATAACAAGCTGCAGAGACCGGAGACCAGCATAATCACCGGAGACATCGTCTGAGGAGGACCGGAGGAAGAAGAAGAGCCAAGGGCAAAAGAGCAGAAGAGCGGACAGCAGAAGAGCGGACAGCAATAGAGCAGAAGACCAAAAGAGCGGAGAGGGAGAAGACCAGAGCGGAGAAGACCGGATGAAGATTTTTAACAAACTTTCCAAAATGTCTCCTGTCGTTATTTACATGCACTGCCTTTTATGGGGTGAATGGGTAGGGGTACAGTGTACACCATACCCATTCACATAGGGAGGGGGTTCCGGGGATCTGGGGGGCCACCCTTGTTAAAGGGGGCTTCCAGATACAGAGAAGCCCCCTGCCCGCAGACCCCCACAACCACCGGCCAGGGTTGTGGGGATGAGGCCCTTGTCCTCATCAACATGGGGGCCAGGTGCTTTGGGGTGGGGGGTGCAGAGCTCCCCCTGCGCCAAAGCACCAACACCCCCCTATGTTGAGGGCATGTGGCCTGGTATGGTCCAGGGGGGGTGGGGCCGCTCGCTCATCCCCTCCCCCTTCCTGCCCTAAGGGTCTGGTATGGATTTTGGGGGGGACCCCACAGCTGTTTTTTCGGCGTGGGTCTACCCTCAAATTCCATACCAGACCCGAAGGGCCTGGTTTGGAACCTGGGGGGGGACCCCCTTCCTTTTTTTTTTTTTTTCCCATTTTTGGCGTGGAGTTCCCCCTCAAGATTCTCACAGCGTAAGTCGGTGAGGTGCGGTGCGCCTTCTATTCAAATCAATAGGCTCCCATAGGGAACCATTGATTTTGAATGGAAGAAAAAGAAAAAGGTATAACGTGGCTGAAAGTACTTCATCACGTTTGGTCGCGTTCGGTCCCGTTTTTGCGTTTGAAACGCCGGGAAACACACGTTCGAACGCAAATAATTGCATTCCAAAAAACGTCCCTGAACTCAACTGCCTGCAAATGACTGTAAACGACCCTGTGTACATGGACAGATAAGATAACATGTAGAAGGGCTTCTGAAAAAACGCCCAACTGCTCCTAAACGGCCATTTACAACGTCCCGTGTACATGGAGCCTTAGGTGTGCTATTGTTCAATACATTTTGTTGCTTTAATTCTAATAACTCCAGCGCCCTGTTTGTGCTTTTCTCTACATGTGAGTGGATCTTTCCCAGATCTGTTACAGGAGCTGCAGGGGTTTTTGGATCTTTTTGTGCCCTCTTCCTTTTCCATCGTGACTGCTGTATACAAGGACCTATGGTCATCACCAGTGCACATGGCGTGTGTACCTTGTGCATTGTTTGTTTTTTGAAGTGTTCTAACCTTCTTCAGGTTCTTTTTTGTTTTGAGATTAAAGGAAAGTTAGTCTGAATTCTTGACGTCTTCTTTTTCTTTTCTTTTTTAGAAAACATGTCTGAAAACTCTAGTGACAGTGAATCATCATGCGGATGGACAATTATCAACCATGAGGCAAGTCCTTTTGTTCTTTTACTGGGCAACATGTTCACTCATATCTGTTTTTATATGTCACTGTCTAGATTCTGGGTCACATGCTCACTTTTGGAATGTTCTAGAACACTAGTCTCCAAACTGTGGGCCGCATGCGGCCCTTTGCTTGCCTTTACCTGGCCCTTGGGACACTATTCCTCTCTCTCACATCAACAGTGGGGTATTATTCTTCCCACTGACAGGAATGCTAGAACATAAATTCTTCTTCTGACACCAAAGATGGGACACTATTCCTCCCACTGACACCAACAATAAGTACTATCCCTCCCACTGACACCAATGATGAGGCACTATCCCTCCCACTGACACCAATGATGAGGCACTATCCCTCCCACTGACACCAATGATGAGGCACTATCCCTCCCACTGACACCAATGATAAGGCACTATCCCTCCCACTGACGCCAATGATGGGAGCACTATTCATCCCACTAATACCAATGATAAGGCACTATTCCTCCCACTGACGCCAATGATGGGAGCACTATTCATCCCACTAATACCAATGATGAGGCACTATCCCTCCCACTGACACCAATGATGAGGCACTATCCCTCCCACTGACACCAATGATGAGGCACTATCCCTCCCACTGAAACCAATGGTGGGAGCACTATCCCTCCCACTGAAACCAATGGTGGGAGCACTATTCCTCCCACTAATACCAATGATTGGAAACTATTTCTCCTCCACCTAACCACAGCGGTGCTATGTCATTTTTTATTTTTTACTGACCACAAAGGCTGAGACATTATCTACTCCCACTGTCTTGCCCTCCTAAAGTCTTAAGGACAGTAAACTGACACTTTGTTTAAAAAGTAGATGCTAAAGCCAGCTCACTAGCTAAAGAAATCAAGGCAGTGGTGTTGCTAGGCCTGGACAATCCTGGCACATATCCCAGGTTACCTGCTGGGTACTCTGGTTGCCAGGCTCAGCAATAATGCCTCCTAAAGGTCCACTCTACTATATTCATGATGGTAGAATCTAAAAGCACATGTAAAAACCTGCTAATGTAATTATTTTTCTAGTCCTGTTTCTTCCAGAACACTTTCCTTACATAAGCTGTAGATGTATCTCCATTAAATGAAGCAATGCCGGTTTGTCAGCTCCCTTTGGTGCAGGACCTTATCTTTAGGATCTTAAGGGACATTAGGGACATTTTTGGGCTTTGTCCGTCTCTGATTGCACAGGTAAAATAGAAACTTGCAGAGTGGAGATGATGATTCTTCCTACAGGTAAGGTCCTGGAGTGCTGAGGATCTGATATACTGGCAATGAGGTATTCCAATAGAAATGCAACAACTTGCTTATTTTTGATAAGCAGTTACAAAGCTTTTCATGTAAAGATAGGGTTCTGCCATGTGTTTTTTTTTTTTTTCAGTTTTACCAATGCCATTAGGGACATGAAGTTAAAGGTAGAAAGCTCTTTTGGCTGTACTTCTCCTGTGGATCATAGGAGTGCAGTTCGTTCTACACTCCTGTGACCCTTTTTCCGCTGACAGTAGGCTGAAGCTTGCTGTCGGCTGACGTCAGGGAGCCGGGCCAGGCTTGGGAAAGATCATGTCCATATGGTCGGTATCTGCCCACATGCCTGGACCGCTACCCGGCTCAGCCTCTCAGCTCCCTCCCCCTCCATAGCCTAGCGCACCAGTGGGTGAAGGGTGGGATTCAGAGCAGAGAGCTGCTGACTGACAGTGACCAGCTCTCTGCTCAGGGAGCCCTGAGAGCCGAGCAATCGGCAGTGTTCAGGGACAGTTGCAGCATCAGACTGATGCTACATCCACCTAGGTAAGTGTGATTAAAAAAAAAAAAAAAAAAAATATTCCCATACTTCTCTTTTAAGACAAAACCCCCCTACCAAATATACTTCATGCTAAAAACACAATCGTCAAAATATTCAACTGGTCAATACAGACTCATATGGACCACTGTGTTCCTCCGTATATTGATTTTAGATTTGGTTCATACTATATATTTTTGTATTTAGTGCAACGAAATTTGACATATAACTAATAAATCTTGTAAAAATGACTTAAAGTGGTTGTAAACCTCAGCCATGAAATATGACCAATGCATATCCCTCTATAGTGTGTATATATCTGAATGAAGACCCAATTGTAATTTCTGTTTGCTGCTTCCTTCCTCTGCTATCTGCACAAGTTACTTCTGACAAGTTTCCCTGACACCTAGAGAAAAATGGTGACGGAGGGACATTCAGCTGATTGACAGCCTCAGCTCTGTTCCTTTTGTGCTGTGTAAAGGGGGGAGGAGGGGGTCCTTTCCCTCCAATCAGCTCTCAGAGCTCTCCTCACTGTGCTCTACAGAGAGTAACTTCTGCCCTCTGCTCCCTTATTCTAAACTGGAAGACAAGTTTTATTCAGCACTTTGAGTGGCTGTAGAGAAGAAAATCAGCAGATAAACAGGTACAACTTTATATAGGAGGATTTGTTTAATCTCTGTGTATCATTAAGTATATGTAAGGGTTTACAATCACTTTAAATGAGATCTAAAGTCATAGCATGCGCTTTCATTATATAACACCAGAATCATAATAGCTATACAAACAATAGTTATTTTTGACAGTCCAAAATACATTACATGATTAATTTCCTTTCATGTTTTGACAGTGCTGGCCATCGCTTTTTACAGCTTCCCAGATTCTCCTCTGCTCATTCCTTTTCATTTACTTTCAGTTTCTATGGACTACATATCCCATGGTATCTTGCTGCCTGCCTTAGGAATTCCCTCCTCTTCAGTACTTTTGTAGTACAGGCGGTCCCCGAGTAACAAACAAGATAGGGACTGTGGAAATGTGTGACACAGCAATGAATAATATTAGCATAATAAAATGATTCACAGAATCAAATGTGTGGGATTCTTCAAAAAGTACAGTTTCAAACTTCAAGACCTTTCAGATGATTAGGAGAAGGCCGGAAATAATTGAAATTCAATGTAGAAATGAATATATTATTTAATCTTGACCATAGATACACATTAATCAGCCTCTTGTAACGTGGTACCAATCGTACCTTTTAGTAAAACATATTTATAACGGAGAACGACTTTTTACAACCTCGTTCACTTTCATAGTGCGTCAGAGTCCCACATCAATGTGCTTTATAATGGTGTAGACCTTTTTCTTTTAAAGCAGTGGCATGGCCTTAGTATGGTTATCTCACTGCTTTATGAATTGGCTCCTATGTTTTTTTTGTTGTCTTTGTAATATGGTGTCTCTAATGCCTCATTTCCACTGAGCGGAACGGTTCAGTTCGGTACAGTTTGGAAGGGTTAGAATGGTCTGGTCTATTCAGGTGAGCGTTTCCACTGCAAGTCGGGCCACCAGGGACCATGCGGGGCTTACACCAAATGAGGTGTTTGTTTTGCTCTTTCATTTGATGTGAGCATTGATGGTTTCCTGTCCACCAATCAGTGGACTCTATTGTGTGACGCCAGTAGCTCCGCCCTAACCGTACCGTACCATTTCCTATGGCCCTACATCTGAAGCAGGACCAGGAATGGTGCGGTTTGGTTCGGTTGTATGGGCCGCTTTCATAATGGAAACACTCAAATTAGCGTACCGTACCAAACCGACCCGAACCGATCCGCTCAGTGGAAACGAGGCATAAGTGTCGGTTCACACTGGAATGCGGTGCGCACGTGTTTCCAGCGTTACGTTTAAAACGCTCTGTGTCTGCGATCTGCAGCGGATGTCAGTGTAAAGTTAAAGCATTTGTAAAGGTTCAAATTTTTTTTTTTTTTTCTTTAAATAACAAAGATATTTACCTGCTCTGTGCAGTGGTTTTGCACAGAGCAGTCCCGACCCTTCTCTTCTAGCAAGCTTCCTCTGTGTGTTTGTGACACAAAGATCGTGGCTCGGCCCCACTCCCACTCCCTCTTCACTGGCTGTGATTGACAATGGCCCACGCTGCTGTGTCTGACAATGGGTAAGGGGAGACCCAGGAGATTTGCTGCTCTCGTGCACATCGCTGGATCATGATTGGGCTCAGGTGAGTATGAGGGGGAAGCTGAAAACTGAAGGTTTTTTACCTTCCTATGTAGTATACATGAAGGTAGAAAACCTTCAGCCCTTAGAACCACATGAAAGCAGAAGTAAAGTCTGCTATCCATTTTTTTTTTTTGTTTTTTTAGGCCCCCCAGATGGGTTATGCCATAATGCACAGCATATTAGTACATTATGCCAGACTTATCTGTCATATGGTGTCCTCCAGCGCAGAGCTGGGACTGATCCGGCGGGCCCCGGTGCTTCTGTCTTCATGTTCCTTCAGGGTCCTGTGCCTTCTGCCACTTGATAGGCCAGGCTGCAAAAACGCCACTCTCGCCCATACGCATGGGAGTCACATCACCGTGCCACAGATCAAGGCCGTAAATGTTGACTGAGCTGAAAATGCGCGGCTCAGTGGACATGACAGCAAAGAGGCAGAAAAGTGCATTTATGGCAGAATAAACCAATAGGGTCTCTTCTGTCATAAACTCCCTGCCTGTCATCCATTTGATTACACATCAACTTTACTTCCACTTTAATGACACCCCAAACACAGTGTGTTTGCCTGCAAAACGTTGGTACCAGGCAATGCGGTGGCAGTGTGTTTTTAGGAGTGGCGCACGCACTCTTTTTGGTGTGATGTAATGCGATTTTAGCCCATTTAAATGAATTGGCTGAAAACGCACTGCACTTACATAGCACAGGCTCCATGGTGTGAACTGGCCCTAAAAAACGCGTCATTCTGTCTTTGTAACGTTGTGTTATTCTGTCTTTCATAACACGGTACCTCCTAGTGCCATTGTGCTTTCCATTCTTCTGTAGAATGCCATATTCAATTACTTTGTGTTATTCTGTCTTGTATTTGTCACCCCTAGTAATAACACCGAGTGATCTTTTTTTGTGTCTTATGTAACATGGCAACTCAATTTAAAGAGGTATTGTGTCATTGGTAATGTAACACCCCTGCTACATTGTGTTATTCTGTCTTTATAACATGGCAGTGATAGGCACCCAGCAACATCCAGCATTACATTTGTTTAGCTGGCATACATTTGGCCACAGTGATAAGCTTCTTTTCTAGTTCCCAGATTTGGCTTCTGACCTAACATAATAAGTCCAGGCCTGTGCTGTTAGCAAATAGATACATAAAAGAGCAAAACTTTTAGCATTCTATCCATATGTTATAGAATTAACTTACACTATATTACCAAACACCTGTCTTTACACACACATGAACTTTAATGGCATCCCAGTCTTAGTCCGTAGGGTTCAATAGTGAGTTTTCCCACCTTTGCAGCTATAACAGCTTCAACTCTTCTGGGAAGGCTGTCCACAAGATTTAGGAGTGTGTCTATGGGAATGTTTGACCATTCTTCCAGAAGCACATTTGTGAGGTCAGGTACTGATGTGGACGAGAAGGCCTGGCTCGCAGTCTGCGCTCTAATTCATCCTAAATGTGTTCTGTCGGGTTGAGATCAGGAATTTGTGCAGGCCAGTCAAGTTCCTCCACCCCAAACTCGCTCATCCATGTCTTCATGGACCTTGGTTATGGCACTGGTGTGCCGCCATGTTGGAACAGGAAGGTTAACGATGGTGCAGACACTTTCTAATAGTTATAAATATGAAGGCACCATAACTGCTTTTGCTTAGTTTCAGAAATTATTTTTCTCATCTTTTTACAAGGTTAACGGTTCCTGATAGTGGGGGTGGGGTTACAGAACACTGTGCGGACACATATGGGGAGATTTACTAAAACTGTAGAGTGCAAAATCTGGTGCTGCTCTGCATAGAAACCAATCAGCTTCCTGGGTTTATTGTGTACTGTCTGTGATATTTTTTAATTGCACTATCATACAATTTTTCAGGACAAGCTTTCGGGTGTGTCCCCTTCATCAATGTCCTTTTTTTTCCTTTGGCTTAGAGATTGTGTTTTTTTTAACATTCTGCTAAAACTTTTGTGACTCAGTACTGCTTGGACCTTGATGAAGGGGACACACCCGAAAGCTTGTCCTGAAAAATTGTATGATAGTGCAAATAAAAAAAATATCAGGGACAGTACCTCAAGCATGGGTTTATTGTCAAAGCTTAATTGAAAAAGTTAGAAGCTGATTGGTTACAATGCACAGCTGCACCAGATTCTGAGTGCCCCAGTTTTAGTAAATCTCCCCCATAGTGTGCCCGTATGCCAAAGTCTGTTCAGCCAGAGGCAAGATACAGGCTGTGCTTGAGTAAGGGGCATGTTCAAGAGGCAGGCTGTGATTTTGGAGGTGGTGTGTGCGAGAGGCGCAGGTTGTGATTGGTCAGGGGGCATGGAGGCTGAACAAACTACCTAATACAGGTATGCCGTGTGTTGAATCAAGGGATAAAATCTGACCACGCTAACACAGATCAGCTACTGTACTTTGCATGGTCAGTTTACAACAAGGAAAAAAGGTGACTGGCAGGATCAATGAGAAGTAAATGATAGACATTTTGGGGTTGATTTACTAAAGCTGGAGAGTACAAAATATAAATTCATTAAAAAGTTGATTGGTTTCTATGCAGGAAAGACAGTCAAAGGCTGGAGCAATGCAGGGAGCTCAAGTGTAGCACGTCTTCACTCAGCCTTGTCCAAGCCACGCCCGAGTAATTTTAGGGTGAATTTCCACCTAAACTTGACTGTACAATGTACAAAATTTTAATTAGGCTTGAAAAGGAACATCATAAAAGTCTGCTGAAATAGGAAGTGAAAGAACAGGTGTTCTAACACAGTGTCATATAGTCTTTCCAATCTGCAGCTGAAACCGTTCCTGTACTTGGTTACTTTTCTGAGTAACTTACTTTAGTAATGTTTAAAGAGGAAGTAAACCCTCCTCTGACACTTTTACCTATAAGTAAGCCTATATTAAGGCTTACCTATAGGTACTGTAAATATCTCCTAAACATGTACCGTTTAGGAGATATTTACCTTACAAGCCAGTGACGTCCCTGGCGCATGCGCTCTGAAGGAATGGCCGCTGGTGCCGTTTCTTCAGAGCCCCGTGCCGTGACCGTCGGCTCCCGCGCGCGTGCGCGGGAGTGACGTCACCGCAGCTCCGGCCAATCAGATGGCCGGATGCCGCGTTCCCGGAAGACGGGCGACTGGACATGCCGCCCGTCATCCAGCTAAGCGGGCGGCACGGCGGGGGCTCGTTCTTAGGTAAGTATTTTCATAATGAGCTAGTATGTGATGCTTACTAGCTCATTATGGGTTTCTCTTTCAGGTTTCAGAAAAAAAAAAAAAAACTTTCGAGGGTTTACAACCTCTTTAGTAGTAAATATTCAGTTTCAAGGCACTGCTGAAATCGGGACATTGTTTGTTCTAAATAATGTTATCCTGATACCTGCTGGGTTCTGGATTGTAGCCATCTTTTTAATGCACTACTTATTTATTCCCTGCGACTTATCATTTAGTCGCTTTGTGACTTCTAGATTAATTATCCCCCACATTTTTTTTTAAACTTCTGCTACGTCTTTTGTTAACAATTAAAATGGAATTTCCAGTTTAGTTACTGCTCTTATTTGACCCACATAACACTTATTATATAAGTATTTATGATTGTTCAATTCAGTATCTTGTCAGTGGAGTAAAGTCAGCCATAGATAGTTCAAAACTCAGCTGGTTCAGCAGAGACCAGCTTAGATTCCACCCAGCTGTGGGCAGACTGACTGTACCCAAGTCGATAAATCGATCGACCTGGGTGCTTCCAAAATGTAGAGTTTCTAGCATTCAATTGCCAGTGGCTATAGCCTCTAGCAATATTCATGGCTCCCCATGCCTTCGTCCCCCTGCCAGGAGATTGCCCTTGTCAATTCCCCCATCAACACAAAAAAGCCTGGTGAGGTGTGTCAAGGTGTTGTCGAGCATATTGTAACTGGGCTTTTTTGTGACTTTGGCACAGTAAAGACTTCTTTCTGGCAACTCGACCACACAGCTCATCTATTGTGCAAGTATGACATATTGTGCTCCTTGAAACAACCACACTTTCTTTTTCCAGAGCAGCCTTATTTATTCTGAGGTTACCTGTGGGCTTTTCTTTGTATCCCGAACAATTCTTCTGGTAGTTGTGGCTACAATCTTTCTCGGGCTACCTGACCTTGGCTTGGTATCCCCAAATTTTCCACTTAATAGGTCATTGAACATTAGCGACTGGCATATTGAAGGCTTTGGATATTCTTTTCCATCTTTATAAAGTTCCTTTACCTTGTTATGCAGGTTTTTTGACAGTTCTTTTCTGCTCCCCATGGTTCTGTATCTAGCCTGCTCAGTGCATCCACATGAGACCGAACAAATTCATTGAATATTTATACACAGACACTAACTGCAATGTAAAGAGCCACAGATGTGGAAAATTAACCTTTGTATGTCACCTTGTATGTCTGTACCAAGGCCAAACATTCCAGGGTATGGAATTTTTTTTGATCAGGGGCATTTGTGTGATTTCTGTTTTATCATTCTGATTTAAAAAAGAGCCAAACTATGTGGTAAAAGATGGCTTCATAAGATCGCTATCCTTACATAAAAGTTTTTTGGCATGATCAGTCATGTTTTCAATATCCGTGCTAAAGTTTCACAATTTCTGCCAAGGTATGCAAACTTTTGTGCACAACTGTAATTGTGTTGGGTCATTTATTTTTTTATTTTTTGTGAGTTTTTAGACATCTATTTATACTACATGATTGTATAAACACTTTTCTTTTTACAAATAACTATATAATGCATGACAAAGGATTCCCAGAGAACAGCGGGTTTTCCAAAAACAAGAGCATCGTAGCAGTAACCTCCTGTTAGACTCGCTGTGTCACATTGAAACGTTTTTTTTGTTATTTTTTTCTTTTTAGGGTTCCGATATAGAGACACTGCACTCAGAAACTGGAGAAACTGACCTTCCTTCAGAACACAGTACGACATTTGTGGAAGATTTGCAGCCAGATTCCTCAGCAGAGGCACCAGGTAAAGGAAGAATGTTAAAAGAAGTGTAAATCAAGTAAAGTCATTTAAAGTCAATGCACCAACTGTCTCTTGTTTAATCATTTATAGATACATGTATCAATGAGGATTCCTTGTCTGCTGTAGAGAATTTACAATCTGCTACAGAAGAACATTTGCTGGTTGCTGAGGTAGGCAATGTGTGTTGTAAAGAAATATGGGATGCTGCTATATCGCTTTAATATGAGAAAGTTCCCAAGCCAATAATTGTGCCAGGTGATTTTTATCTACCAGCAGATGGTAATTTTCAGTATAATTCCAACATGTATATGAGATTTGTAATATACAAGGGGTTTTTTATGAATTTGGAAAACAAGGGGGCTTAAAATTAGACTAGGTTCACACATGTCCAGTGCGAATCCCCCCCCCCCCCCCCCGCTTCCCCCCTGTGAATTCAGATACAGTTCAGATGCATATTTTCGGATGTCCTTGACAATAGATGACTCATCAGCTGTCATCGGTGTTCCCTGCTGACAGCTGTATGTAAAAAAACCCCATTGCCAGGAATAAAAAATTCGGGTCTCAACCTCCCCCCCCAGATGAATGATTACGGGGTACATTATACCCCTACTTATTCACCCCAAAAAAGTGTCCAAAAATCAAAACAAAAACAGTGTCACCTGGTGTAGATCCAGCGTCAATCACAACAAACGCCAACCAGGGGAAAAAAAAAAAAAGCTCCGCACCCATCGCTAGCTCCCCCTGTGACATCATTGACCCAGCATGAACCTGTTGATGATGTCACAAGGGGGTGGGGCCACCTGGTGACGTTGTGGGTGCCCCGCCCCTTAGCAAATTAACTGCCTCCCACCCGCCGTATAGACAAATGACGGTAGGCGGGGTACTCTCTTGTTCTGGGATGACGTCGCCCTGGTCTTGCTGCGGTTGCGTGCCTGCGGGGGCATGCAGTGATAGTGGGCATGCTGTGTCCTTGGGACACAGTGGGGGCGCAACCCCGATCTCCATAAAGAGCCGATGAAGAGGCTCTTTACCCATGTGATCAGCTGTGTCCAATCACAGCTGATCACATGTAAACAAGGGAATGACAGTTAATAGTTCTCCTCGCCTCACACTAACAGTGTGAAGAGGAGGAGTGTAAAGAGAGGAGAGCAGATCAGCAGCATCTCCTCACCGGGGAGACCTGTACAGATCAGTGCCCTGATTATCAGTGCAGCCCCAGCAGTGATGCCAATCTGTGCCAATCAGTGATACAAGTCATTGCTGAATATCCGTGCCACCTATCAGTGCTCATTTGTGCTGCTTATTAGTGCCACCTCATCAGTGCAGCCTATCAGTGCCCAACACTGCAGGATAATCAGCACACATTAGGGAAGTAGAAAATGTACTTATTTACAAACTAAGAAAAACTTTATTTTTCCAAAATGTTTTGTCGTTTTTTTTTTTTTTTACAAAAAATAAATAAATCCAGTGATGATTAACTACCAAAAGAAAGCTCCTATTTAGTGTGAAAAACATGCAAAAAATTTCATTTGGGTACAGCATTGCATGACCGCGCAATTGTCATTCAAAATGTGAGATCACTGAAAGCTGAAAATTGGCTCGGGCAGGAAGGGAGTAAAAGCACCCAGTATTGAATTGGTTAAGAAATGTCAGATTGGCGGCATCAATCCTGATTGATGATGGATCTACACCGGGTGACTTTTTTTTTTTTTTTTAATAAAGGAGTTGTCAAAAACTGTCTCTGTGTGTTTAATTCTTTTTGACATGCTTTTTGGTGAATAACTAGGGGTAAAATGTACCCCATACTCATTCACATGGGGGGGGCGGAATCTGGGTGCTTCCAGAATCTGATAAGTCCCCTGCCCATAGACCCCCACAACCATCAGCCAGGGTTGTGGGAAAGAAGCCCTTGTCGTGAGGTTTGCTTCCTCTTAATCTGTTCAGTGCTGGATTGGCTGTACAGATGGGTCTAGAAACCTAGGTAACTTGTGGTGTTACAGAATCTTCACAATGCAAAATTGATTGTATTGTTTGTGGTTAGGAAGGCCATACACGTAGCAAATTAAATTTCTGCAACCTATCGCAGACAGTGTTGACCGGGGAATCCCTCCCGCCGAGCCATTGTATTCTCCTGGTTTGGGTGGGGGGGGGAGCCGTCCCTGCTGGGAGAAGACAGTGATTATCGCTGGTGTCTATAACAACTAATAGCAATCATCACATGCAAAATCTGGCAGGCTGGTTGTACCCAAGTTGATCGATCGATTGACTTAATACATTCAGCCTGCTCATACAAGGCTCAAACCGGCTGAGATTCAAACCATCTCTGTCTGGCCTTAGTCTTTAGATCAGCTAGTCCTTTTCGAATTTGAAAGGTAAAATACATTTCTTTTGCTGGAGGGTTTCTATAGCTGACACTACCGATTTATTGCAACAGGCATGAGCAGGATGATCTATGTTACCATGATGTACAGGTGCATCTAATAAAATTAGAATATCATCAATAAGTTCATTTTTCTCTTACGTTCATTGACGGTCACAAGACTGGGACAACGATCCACAGTCTCTAGAGGTGGCTTCGTTCTCTGGCACTTTGACAGGGAAAATCCTTTCTCCCCCTGTACTGGACGGTTGTCACGACGGATGCCAGCCTGTCTGGGTGGGGAGGTGTCCTCAGCACAGATGTGCTCAGGGGGTCTCGACTCTGGCAGAGTCCAGAATGCTGATTTAAAGTTCTGGAAATCCAAGCGATCAGCCTTTGTCTGGCTCTTTGCACAATTCTTCTTCTTCTTATTCAAATTGTCATTTGGACAATGCCATGGCCGCTGTCTATGTCAATCACCAAGGGGGCACAAGTAGTGTCCTGGCGGCTCAGTAAGTAGCCAGCATTCTAAGGTGGGCTGACCGATTCGTTCCAGCCCTCTCAAATTGCTGTCACGACTCCTGTGCAGGATCAAAGCAGAAGGGATTCTGTCCTGACTGACCTCGCCGGTCTTGGTACGCCGATCGGGTACGACCGATCATCGATGATCCTTGGGGGTTTCCTCTCAGGGAGGATCTGCTGTCCCAAGGACCGATCTTCTGTCCTGCTTTACAGTTGCTGGCTTTGACGGCTTGGCTGTTAAATGCCAGGTGCTGAAGAGTAGAGGTTTGTCTGAGTCGGTGATTCCTAAGCTGTTGAAAGCTAGGGAATCTACTTCTAGGAAGATCTACCTTCTTACGTTTAAGACGTACATTGCGTGGTGTGAGTCTCTTGGGGTTCATCCTCGATCCTTCTCGGGGGATCAGATCTTAACCTTCCTTTACCGGGGGGTTGAAAAGATATTGGCCTTGAGTACCCTCAAGGGCCAGGTATCAGCTTTGGCGGTCTTTTTCCAACGACCTTTGGCCTCACACTCCCTGGTGCGTGCCTTTCTTCAGGGTGTCTGACATTTGGTTCCTTCAGTGTGGGCTCCGTTGCTGCCCTGGGATCTTAATGTGGTGCTTCCAGCTCTACAGAAGCCTCCCTGTGAAAATATTCGGAAGGTTTCCCTGCTTGTGCTGCCCGGAAGGTGGCCTTTTTTGGTGGTTACCACCTCTGCGTGCAGGGTGTCGGAACTGGTGGCATTATCCTGTCGTTCACCTTATTGGTGATTCACAAAGATAAGGTGGTGCATCGCCCCTGCCCGTCATTCCTTCCTAAGGTGGTCTCTGACTGTCATTTGAATAAAGACATTGTGTTTCCTTCCCTGTGTCCCAGGCTAAGCATCCTAAGAAAATTACCTTGCTTGCCTTGTGAATGTGGTCCGGGGAATGGGGGTGTACCTGGCAGCTATGAGTCTTTTAGGAAGTCAAACTCTCTATTTGTGCTCACGGACGGACCTCACAAAGAGTTGCCTGCTTCTTCTGCCACCATTTCCAGATAGATCAGACCGACGGTGGTTCAGGCCTATTGCATCAGGGGTCAGGTTCCTCCTTTCCCTGTCATGGTGCACTCTACTAGGGTGCTTAGTGTCTCCTGGGCTTCCGTCATCAAGCGTCAGTGACGCAGGTTTGCAAGGCGACCACCTGGTCGTCGGTGCACACTTTTACAAAATGTTTATAAAGTGGATGTGTTGGCATCTGCGGATGCTTCTTTTTATTGGTCTTATGTAATAATCTAATTTTCTAAGATGCCGAATTTTGGGTTTTAACTAGCTGTAAGCTATAATCATCAAAATTAAAAGAAATGCTTGAAATATATCACTCTGTGTAATGCTTCTATATAAAATAGGAGTTTCACTTTTTGAATTGAATTACTGAAATAAATTCACTTTTTGATGATATTCAAATTTTTTGAGATGCACTTGTATGTTATTGGACACCTGCTGAGTTTAATCTGATCGACGAGTTTAATATCAAGGGCTGGGTGTGGGACTGAAGGAAGCTTTGTGTAAAGTGGTGATATAGCAAGCAGTACATTCTTAAGCCGGTCATAGACGGAGCAATTTTTTTCCCTTGCAATCACAGGCTATTGTGTTCTCCTTGCAGAGGGGAAGCCGTCCCGGCCAGGAGAACACACGGTGTTTATTGCTAGCCGCTGGCAATAATTGCATAAAAAAATCCAACAGGCTGGTTGTACCAAAGTTGATCGATCAATTAACTAAGGTACAATCGGCCTGCCCATGTATGGTTCTAATCAGCCGGTCCCTGCTGAATCGGCTGAGAGTCAACTGTCTATTACTGGCTTTAGAAAATAAAGCTGAGAATTTACTATTACTTTACATCTCCACTCACCACCAGTATTTAACTTCTGGATGGAGTTGTTAACTCATATCTGTCCTACTGAGAGTTCCTTTAAAACATCTGTCCCTGCCCTCCAGCCACGTCGCACATGTTTGCTTCTCTGCTAAACCTGCCATATGTTCGTGCTATGTGTTTTTCTACATTAACTAGGTTAATCACTTCATGACAGCCTTGAAATGACTAAAGATAGCTGAGATGTTGCATAATACATGTACACAGTGAACTATATATTTGCCTTGCAGAGAAATATAACACTTCATTGTGCTGTGTTGGAGAGGTGCGATTGGATAGTTCCCTCCCAGTCCACTAACTTGGAGAATGAAATAGTTTTATTGAGTGATTCTGCTCTATGGATAGTGAAATAATGAATGTGTAGCTGCTGCCCTCACCATGACTAACCACCGAAGTAGTGTCTGGTATGGAATTTTAAACAGATAATGGGTTTGGCGCTGCTCTGTGCGTGTCTATATGGGGTTAAAGCGAGCAATAAAGCATAAAGTCACAGAGTGGACTGCGGGAGGACGCAATATGCGTTCCACTACCCGGAAAGGCATCCACTTAAGGCTACATCAACATCCGGGACCCCATACGGATGTAAAAAGGACATGTGTCATCTTAGTGACACAGCCCAATATGCTTCCTGGCCGAAAAAAGAAAATCTTTTAGAACGAGACATAAACAGATGAAATACTAATGTAACATAAGTCATAACAAACAAAAGTTTTAAACATAGTGCAACACCTATGAAATGAGACATAGGCGAACATTAAAAAAAATAATGCTAGGCTAAAAATGATTTCTATATTTTGTAGAGGATATGAAAAAAGGGGAAAATAAATCCCCAACATGAGCTTATAAAAATACATAAAAGTGCAATCGTATCCTACACAGGTAAGATTGCAACCAAAAATATTGGCATTACAATAAAAAAAGGGGCCGGCCAGTCAGTACCGAAACATACTACACCGCCAGCCAAACAATGATTGACATCGAAAAAGCAGAAAAACAACAAAAATCAACTATTGCTAATAAAGGAGTTAATGTCCCAGTCAATATTTAAACCAAAAGGCCTGTAGGATTTAAAGTCAAAAATCCATCTCGTTTCAAGACGGGAAATGCCTCTTCTAACATTGTCACCTCTCCAGTGGGGACAGAATTGTTGAATTGCCATAAATGATGTGCCCACTGGGTTTTTTCCATGACAAAGATCGTAATGCTTTGAAAGATTATGTTTTGAAAATCCTTTTTTTATATTTGCAATATGTTCTTGGAATGCGCGCACTGTGTGGCCAATATAATGTAGGCCGCAGGGACAAGTGATTACATACACAACATTTTTGGTGGTGCAAGTAAGCAATTGATCAATGTCATAATTTTTTGAGGTGACATTGGATTGAAAAGAAGTGTATTTCCTGTTCTTAAGAGAATTTAAAGAACACACTGCACATCTTCTATCCCTGTAAAAGAAAGAAAAATCTTTTATTAATCTCACAGTTACATTCAAAATGGCACAAGTCGGTGTAGGAACAAGCAGATCATCCTCATGGGGAAGATATCCAAATGATGGTGTGGGTTGGAGGGTGACACAAGAGCTGTTGGTACCAGCACAGGCACTGCTGCACGCGAAAGTAGCAGTGTAGCAGCAGGAAGATGTATCCTCCGAAATTCTGCCGTGCCTCCCGCAGAAGCATAGACGGCAAGATGCTGGGTGCCGGGTGTTGTCACCTCCAGACGCCAGATCCTCCACGAATACAGACGAGGGACAAGAAGCAGTAGCAGTGGAGAGGGCAGGCTGCAACATCGTTTCCGAGGCACTACCCCCTTCCTCAGGCTGCTGGAAGCCCTCTCTGTTACATGTTCCAGGGGTGGAAAATTGGCAGGCGGATTATCTGTCGGCAGGCGTTGGACCAAGGGGAGTTATCCATTCATCCGGGGGTGTTTCATCAGCTGTGTCTCTGGTGGGGCACCCCCGAGGTGGATCTGTTGGTGTCTCGGCTCAACAGGAAGGTGCACAGGTTTGCGGCACGGTCACGGGATCCGCTAGCATACTCCACAGACGCGCTGGTGGCCCTCTGGGGCCAGTATCGTCTGATTTACGCCTTCCCTCCTCTCAAGCTTCTGCCGAGACTCTTGCGCAGGATGGAGGCAGAAGGAATTTCAGTCATTCTGGTGGCCCCGGATTAGCCCTGCCGGTCTTGATACGCCGATCTGGTGCGGCTGGTTGCCGACGCCCCATGGAGACTACCTCTCAAAGAGGATCTGCTGTCCCAAAGGCCAATCTTCTATCCTACTTTACAGTCACTGGCTTTGACGGCTTGGCTGTTGAAAGGCAGGTACTGAAGGATAGAGGTTGGTCTAGGTCAGTGATTCCCGCACTACTGAAGGCTAGGAAGATCTACCATCGTATGTGGAAAGCATACATTTCGTGGTGTGAGACGCTTGGTGTTCACCCTTGCTCTTTTTGGGTGGCTTGGGTCTTGATCTTCCTTCAACGGGGGGCTGAGCAGAAATTGGCTTTAAGTACAATTAATGGTCAGGTGTTGGCCTTGGCGGTCTTCTTTCAAAGACCCTTGGCTACGCACTCCCTGGTGCGTACTTTTATTCAGGGGGTTCAACATTTGACTCTGCCAGTGCAGTCCCCACTACTGCCTTGGGATCTCAACTTGGTGCTTTCAGCTCTCCAGAAGCCTCCCTTTGAGAACATTCGGGAGATTCCTCTGCTTATGCTGTCTCAGAAGGTGACTTTACTATCTGCGCGTAAGGTGTCGGAATTGGCAGCGTTGTCTGGTCGTTCCCCCTTATTTGGTGATCCACAAGGATGAGGTGGTTCTTCGCGCCTGTCCATCATTCCTTCCAAAAGTTGTCTCTGATTTCCATCTGAATGAGGACATTGTGTTGCCTTCCCTGTGTACCAGGCCAAAACATCCTAAGGAAATTGCGTTGCATTCCCTGGATATGGTTCTGCCTAGTGTCCTACTCCTGTAGGGGACAGTATAACCCAATGGTCAAGAAGATCAGGAGCTGTGTCCGTCAATGAACATCAGAGAAATGGATTTTACGGTAAGTCAAACATTTTATTCTCCAGGGCGTCTAATTAAAAAAAAAAAAAAAATATATATATATATATATATATATATATATATATATATATATATATATATATATATATATATATATATATATATATATAATATATATATATATAAGATTTAGAAGTTCTAAGGAATTTTTGAGCAAAACATGCTGCTTTTTGCATGTATGTGAGAAATGTCAGGATTGGCTTGGTTTTGAAGTGGTTAAACAAAACCATATCTGGCACAGAGAACAATATGTAGAATTGTAATACTCCCAACATGCCAAAAGTAAATAGGATAGGATTTTTAAAGTAATCTGATCAGATAACAATGTCCCCATCTGACTATTATTTCAGAAACTAAACTACTTAATATAAGTAATATAATTGTCATAAACATCCATCAATGTTTAATGGATTATAAGAATTAAGGACCTTTAAACAATCTAACGCAATCCATTTATTTTTTATTTTTTTTTAATACACAACAAACGTTTCCTAAGGGTACCCGCACAACTCTTGGATACTTGCCCCGGCACTTTGAAGCACCCAGATCCCATGACATTCTCCTATCCAAATTTTAACCACTACTTTTAGTGCTAAAGACTGGTTCCTTTCATACTTTCCCATTCGCCCTCAAAGTTGCTCATCAATGATGGAGAGTGGTGTGGAACTTGGTTTTGTGCAGTCCTACCTAGGTACTTTGTGTTATACTACTATAGTCAATTTAATATATATATATTTTTTTTACAGTTAATTACATTTAATGGATCCTTAAAGTGCATGTAAACTCTTCCAGTGAACTACTCTTGTTTGCTTTGCTTCCCTTGGTCTGTTTTAATATACCACTGGAAGTATTTTGTTATATCTGTTTGATAAGTGCAAAAATAAAATGTCCTCTGTACACTTTAGTTTACTGTGTACACTGTTATTTCAAAGAGCCTTCCAAGTTCTTATCTTGCAGTACAGATTGATTAACCACTTGATGACCAGCAACATACCGGTATGTTGCTGGACTTCATTTGGGTATACCAAGATGATGCCTGCAGCGCAGGCTTCGTCCGGTATCGTTTTTTAAATCCGTCAGTTGTGTCTCTAGTAAAAGCAATCCTGGCAGCTAACTACCTGCTGGATCGCTTTTACAAGCAGCAGGAGGGGGCGTTCTGCCAGCTGATCATAGAGTTAAATGGAGACTGGATCAGCTCTGTTCGCCTCCTATGATATGGATGAGCATTACTTCTTAGTTTCCCAGGATGTAAACAGCGCTATTTTTAAAATGAAAAGCATTTGATCATACCGACCTTGGTGTGATCAAATGCTTTCAAGAAGCATAGCAGGGATCTGGAATCTAACAGACCCCCAGATCTCTCCATAAAGAGTACCTGTCACTGCATATTGCTATCACAGGGGATATTTATATTCCCTGTGATAATAAAAGTGATGAAAAAAATAAAAATAAAACGACAGTGTAAAAATAAATAATAAAAAAAAAAAAAAAAAAAAAAAAAAAAAGATAAAATTTTTTGAAAAAAAACAAAAAACAAATTTTAGTATGCCCTTGTCCCACCATGCTCACGTGCAAAGGCGAACGCACGACCAACACAAACAGTGATTGCCCCACACATGTGAGGTTTCATTGCTAATGTTAGATCAAGGGCAGTAATTCTATCACCAGATATCCTGTGTGAATCTAAAGTGGTAACCTGTAAAGGCTTTTAAAGCTTCACCCATAGATAGTAAAATCAACGTAGTTTGTTGCCGTTACCAAACAGTTGGGTATTATATAAATTTTTGTACATTAAAATTAAAAAAAGTGTATTTTCTCTTACGTCCTCCGACAGTCGCCGCCTCTTCATATTCGTCACATATGGGGTATTAGACTTTGCTCCGAAGGAGTAGCTAGGCAACAGAATATGTTAACATTAAAGCTTTTAACATATCCCACCCTCAAGGGGTGGTCCCCTCAGTCAATACCCTCCTACTTCCTGCAACCATATCCCAGTTTTAATGTCTAGCTTGTCAGGAGTGGCTGGCTTTTCCTGTGCTGGGGCTTTCTGCCCCAGACTCTTTCTTCTTTTTGAAATTTTGTTTGAGTTTTATCTCTACCTTTACTTAGCTGTTATTTTTGTCAGTGTTAGTTAGTTCTTCTGATGAAGAGGATCATGCGGGCTGGGTCTCGGGCTGATCCCCCTGGTCGCAGGTCGTGGGTCAGTGGCTTCCCAGCCTGCCATCGAGCGTTCAGCCAGGTAACGCTCCTGGCACAGTGAACGACCCATCCCTGTTCGGTGCAGGGATGATTGGTGAGGTGGCTACCTCACTGGACGCTGTGCGGTTTCTTAACCCCCATTTTGTGCGTCTTGAATTGCGACTCTCCCTGCCTCATGTGCAGCGGCTTGTTCGCCTGTGCGGGTCCCCCACGCCATTGAGAGGTAAGTGTATCTATGTGGGGACCTGTCTGTCTGGGGGGGTGTCAGTCTGGGACTGTGTAACCTGCCTCTATTCACACTGCTTGTCTCCCTATCTCTCGGCTGCATGCTGTGGGCTGCAAGGGGGGGGGGGCTGTGTGACACTGTGTGTGTCAGCCTGGTCAGTGTGAAAAGCTGTGTGCTGTGGGGCATGTTTTTTTGGCATGTTTGGGCATATACAGCGATCGCTGCGGCGATCTGACATGTGTTCTTATACATGGATGACATGTGTGCATTACTGCACTGTGGAGCGGCGGTTTCGGCGCCAAACGGCGACATTTTGCCTACACTCGCTCCGGCCGCATGTTTTACATGCATGGCGGCCATTTTCTTGTAGCCTCCATAGGCTTTCATAGAGCGCCCTGGCAGCATCACCTCCTCTTTCCAGGAACACCGATCGAGGCAGCAGCAGCGGCGAGGGTCTCCTCAGGTTTTATCCTTCTGTTCTTGCTATCCATTGCCTGTGTTCAGTTTGCATATTCCCTGTGGGGGTCTCATTGTGCTTGAGTGTGGTGCGGTGGGCTGCGCTTGCCGCGCTTGCTTAAAGGGGCAGTTAACCCTTTATTGTCCGGCATTACAGGGGCAATGGATTCTCAGGAGGGCAAATTTCCTACCGCCTTGGTGGAAAGCCAGGGGACCGCTGTTTCCCCCCCAGGGGGGGATTTAGCCACTATTGTGGCTGGCCTTGCTGCTCAGGTGCAGATGCTGGTGGCTGCTCAATCTACTAAAAGACCCAGAATTGCTCTTTCCTCTGATTCTGAGGGTGAAGGTGATGGGGTTGTTATGGCGGGGGCCTCCTTATCGGGGTCCCGCTCCTCCCTAGATCTAGTGGGGTCCGAGGTGGAGGCTGAAGTTGAGGGAGTTGATAATTCTCCCCCTGGCTCGCCTGAAGAGCTTGCAATCATGGATGAATTGATTGCTTCCATAAAGCAAACACTGCGTTTGCAGGATGAAGTGTGTCCCCCCGCTGCCTTGGCGGCCTATGGGACGCAGAGAAAACGCAGGACGCCGCAGGTTTTTCCCTGCAATGATGATTTTCAGCGCGCTGTTAAGGAACAATGGCGCAATCTGCGCAAACCTTTTGCTGTGCCAAGTAGGTTCAAGCTGCGTTATCCTTTCTCGCCTTCCACTGATGAAAGGTGGTGTGTGCCTCCCCCAGTGGATCACGCAATTGCGGTTTTAAACAAGGCCACTGCGATTCCTGCAGAGGATTCACCTGTGTTCCGTGATGCCACGGATAGGAGATTGGAGTCTCTTGCCCGTCATACTTATTCTGTTACGGGTTCTATGCTTAAAGCTCTGTTTGCTTCTCTCATGGCGGCCCAGGCGATCGCAAGTTGGACGCAGATGCTTAGGCGCGTCCTAGTGGCCGACTCGGCCTCGCCGGCGACCCTGGATATGGTGGATCAAATCCACCAGGGTGTCATGTATCTGTGTGATGCGGACCTGGACCTGGTTCCATTGGCTGCACGTGTGCACAGCGTGGCGGTGTTGTCTCGCCGCCTGGTTTGGTTAAAATATTGGTCGGTGGACCAGTCTTCACGTAAGACCTTAGCCAATCTGCCTTATGATGGGTCTCGCCTTTTTGGGGAGTCCTTGGATGTGTTGATTAAGGGGATCACCGGGGGTAAGAGCACTCTCTTGCCTCATTTCCCCAAGGCTAAGGGGGCTTCTGGGAAGAAGCATGCTAATTTTCGGCCCCCTCAGGGGTCCTTTCGTGCCTTTCGGCCGCACTACAAGGGCAAGCCGTTCAAAGGTCAAGGCTCTCAGAAGAAGCCCTGGTCTGGGAAACAGAAGTCCGGCCAATCCGGATCTGCAGCCCATAACAGTTCGGCCTGAAGGGGCGCCCTCACCCAGTTTTGGGGTGGGGGGACGCTTGCTCGGTTTTCTTCAGCCCTGGTTGGCCCGTGTGCGGGACAGATGGGTTCAGGAGATCGTTCGATCTGGTTACAAGATCGAGTTTCTCTCTCGGCCGGAGAGCAGATTTTTTCCCTCAAATCTTCAACTGTCTCCAGAGCGTTTGCGGGACCTGCACCTGGCGGTGCGGGACCTGAGGGCTCAGGGAGTGGTGGTTCCGGTGCCTCATCGGGACAGATTTCGGGGGTTTTATTCCAATCTGTTCACCGTGCCCAGAAAGGAGGGCAAGGTTCGTCCAATTCTGGACTTGAAGGCTCTGAACCGCTCTGTGCGGGTTCGCAAGTTCCGCATGGAATCCCTGCGGTCGGTGGTGGCTGCCCTGGTTCCGGGGGAATTCATGGCCTCCATCGATTTGAAGGATGCGTACCTTCACATCCCCATTTTCGAGGGTCACCAGAGGTTCCTTCGATTTGCCATTGCGGAGGATCACTACCAGTTCGTGGCGTTGCCTTTTGGACTCGCCTCGGCTCCGCGGGTCTTCACCAAGGTGCTTGCACCGGTTCTGGCATTATTGAGGGCCCAGGGCATTTCTGTCCTGGGGTATCTGGACGACATTCTGGTTCGGTCTGCGACCAGCCAGGGTCTGGAGAAGGACCTGTCTGTCACGATGCAAACTCTGCAGGAGTTTGGTTGGACGATAAATTTTCCAAAGTCTACGCTGAGTCCGTCAGTTCGTCTTCCCTACCTGGGAATGATTCTGGACTCGGTGCAGGCGAAGGTCTTCCTGTCGGAAGACAAACTCAGGACTCTCCAGGAGGAAGTCAGGTCCCTCAGGGACGTTCCGCACTCGTCTCTGCGGACGTGTATGAGATGTCTGGGATTGATGGTCTCGGCCTTCGAGGCGATTCCCTTCGCCCAGTTTCACACGCGGGGTCTCCAAGCGGAGATCCTGTCCAGGTGGGACGGGCGACCTCAATCTCTGGATCTTCAAATCTCGTTGAGTCATCGCACCAGAAGAAACCTTCTGTGGTGGCTCCAGTCCCCGTTGGTGTCCGGGGTCAAGTCGTTTCGTCCTGTCTCGTGGACGGTGATCACCACGGATGCCAGCCTGTCGGGCTGGGGTGGTGTTCTGGGCGTTCTGTCCACCCAGGGAACTTGGTCGGAGGGGGAGTCTTCCCTTCCGATCAACATTCTGGAATTGCGTGCGATAAGTCTCTGTCTTCATCGCTGGACGGACCGGCTGCAGGGCTGCCCGGTTCGGGTGCAGACGGACAATGCCACGGCGGTGGCCTACATCAACCACCAAGGGGGCACCAGGAGTGCCCGAGCGGCTCGAGAAGTGGCCGACATTCTGTCTTGGGCCGAGACTCATGTCCCGGCGATAACGCCGGTTCACATTCCGGGGGTGGAGAACTGGCAGGCGGACTATCTGAGTCGCCAGACCCTGGATCAGGGGGAATGGTCTCTCCACCCGGCTGTCTTCCAGATGTTGTGTGCGAAGTGGGGTCTTCCAGATGTGGACCTGTTCGCGTCTCGTCTCAACAACAAGGTGAAAAGGTTCGTGGCAAGGACGCGCGACCCTCGGGCAGACGCGTCGGACACGTTAGTGGCCCCGTGGCATCAGTACGGGCTGATGTACGCGTTTCCACCGATTCAGTTGCTGTCCAGGTTCCTTCGCAGGTTACACTCGGAACGCAGCACGGTGATTCTTGTGGCACCGGACTGGCCTCGCCCGTCCTGGTACGCAGACCTCGTGAATCTGGCGGTCGACGCCCCGTGGCGTCTGCCTCTTCGAGACGATCTACTGTCTCAAGGACCGATATACCATCCTGCTTTACAGTCGCTGGCTTTGACGGCCTGGCTGTTGAGACCGAGGTCCTGAAGGAGAAGGGTCTCTCTCCAGAGGTCGTTCATACTTTGATCAACGCGAGGAAGTCTTCCTCGGGGAAGGTTTATTACCGTACTTGGAAGGCCTATTTTGCCTGGTGTGAGTCCAGGGCGTTTTCACCCCGCACGTACTCGGTTTCCCGTGTGCTGTCTTTCCTTCAAACGGGTGTTGATCAGCGTTTGGCGCTGGCTACGATAAAGGGTCAGGTGTCTGCACTGGCCGTTCTGTTTCAACGTCCCGTGGCTTCCAACTCCTTGGTTGGCACTTTTGTTCAGGGTGTGCGGCATCTGGTTCCTCCTAGGAGGGATCCTTTGCCCCCTTGGGACTTGAATCTCGTTCTGTCTGTGTTGCAACGTGCTCCTTCTGAACAGATCAGGGAGATCTCGTTGTCTATGTTGTCCAAAAAGGTCGCCTTTTTGGTGGCGATCACTTCGGCTCGCAGAGTGTCGGAGCTGGCAGCTTTGTCCTGCAAGTCTCCGTACCTGGTTGTTCATTTGGATAAGGTGGTCTTGCGACCTAATCCTTCTTTTCTTCCGAAGCAAGTTTCGGAATTCCATCTTAATGAGGATATTGTCTTACCTTCGCTGTGCGCGAAGCCTAAACATCCAAAGGAGGTGAGATTGCATTCTCTGGATGTTGTTCGGGCGATAAGGGTTTACCTTAAATCGACTGAGTCTTTTCGAAAGACGGACTCTTTGTTTGTTCTTCCAGAGGGTCCTCGGAAGGGCATGGCGGCTTCGGCCTCTACCATCGCCAAATGGATCAGGCAGACCATTGAACAGGCCTATGCTTTACAGGGGAAGGTTCCCCCTGTGCCTGTGAAGGCGCACTACTAGATCTTTGAGTACGTCTTGGGCCTGTCGTCATGGGGCTTCTGTAGCCCAGGTGTGTAAGGCGGCGACCTGGTCGACTGTACACACGTTCACAAAATTCTACAAAGTAGATGTTCAGGCATCGGCGGATGCTTCCTTTGGCCGCAAGGTTCTTAGTGCGGCAATTCCCTAGGGTCCCTTGTTGGGGACCTCTGGCTGTTGGGATAAGTTTTTTTTTATCCCCTGGTTATTTGTCTTTTCCTGGGTTGTTGCTCCTGTTGAGCACTTGTTTTTCCTGTAGCCCAGCTGGTTTCCTTCCTTTGGTAAGGTTCCTTTCTTTGATGCGGAGACTGCGTTGCCTTTCGGCGCGGATGCGTTTCCCACCCCTCATGTTTTGCACTGCTTTGGGACGTCCCCATATGTGACGAATATGAAGAGGCGGCGACTGTCGGAGGACGTAAGAGAAAACTGAATTTTTGTAAAATCTTACCTGTAAAATTCCTTTCTCTGAGTCCTCCGACAGTCGCCGCCCCCGCCCCTCTTTTGGGGTTTGGTTGTATACTCTACTGCTATTCCACTAAAACTGAGATATGGTTGCAGGAAGTAGGAGGGTATTGACTGAGGGGACCACCCCTTGAGGGTGGGATATGTTAAAAGCTTTAATGTTAACATATTCTGTTGCCTAGCTACTCCTTCGGAGCAAAGTCTAATACCCCATATGTGACGAATATGAAGAGGCGGCGACTGTCGGAGGACTCAGAGAAAGGAATTTTACAGGTAAGATTTTACAAAAATTCCGTTTTTTTTTATTCCATTTGCAAACCCACTGTGCAAATGCCATTGACAAAAAGAATTTCAACATCCACCAATTTATTGTCTAGGCCCCCTGTGTTAAAATATATATAATGTTTGGGGGTTCTGAGTAATTTGCTAGCAAAAAACACAGATTTTGTAAACAAAAAGTGCCAGAAAAGACTTTGGGATAAAGTGGTTAACTGGAAATATACATGTTGCCCATTTGCCTTTTAGGTTGAGACTTTATTCCAGAGGTGGGCAACCTTGGCACACCATCTATTATGAAACTAAATGTCCCATGAGGCGTTGCAAGACACTGACAGCCACAAGTATGACTCCCAGAGGCAGAGGAATGGTGGGATTTGTCATTTCAATAAAGCTGGAGTTCCAAGGTTGCTTACCCCTGCTTTATGTAATGCACTTCCCTATAATGTATTGTTCTTGTAAATGTACCCTGGTCCTTTAACCGCTTGCCGACTGCTCACAGTATATTTACTGCGGCAGTCAGCCCCTCACAGGCAAAGCGACGTAGGTCTAAGTCAGTAGCCTGTGAGGGTCTCGGGAGCGAGCGCGCGCCGCCGGAGGCGCGCTCCCGCGCGGTCACGGAACCCCTCCCCCCGGTCACTCGCGATCGTCGGTGGAGAGGGAGAACGGCAGGCGGCTAATGTAAACAAGCCGCCTGTCATTCTCCCCTGTGTAGGAATGGTGATCATATGGTTCTACTATGTAGGACCGTTGATCACTGTTCCTACACCTCAAGCCACAGCCAATCACAGCTAGAATCACGCCCCTAGGGACACACATAACCCCTCCCTCTCAAAAAAAGTTAACCCCTTCACTGCCAGTGTAATTTTACAGTAACAGTGCATATTTATAGCACTGATTACTGTAGTAATGTAACCCCAAAAGTGTCACAAATGTCAGTCAAGGGTCCGATCTGTCCGCCGCAATGTCGCAGTACCGCAAAAAAAACGCAGATCGCCGTCATTACGCGTTAAAAAAAAAAACAACAAAAATGACAAAAATCTTTCCCTTTGTTAGTAAACGCAATAACTTTTGCGCAAACCAATCAAAATACGCTTTTTGCGATTTTTTTTCTTTTTTTTTTTTTTTTTACCAAACATATGTAGCATAAAACAAATTGGCCGAAAATGTTAAAAAATTTTGATTTTTACATTTTTTTGGGGGGGAATTTCATATAAAAAAATGTGAAAGATATTATTATTTTTGCAAAATTGACGCTCTTTTTTTTGTTTATAGCGCATGATCAAAAAATCACACAGGTGATCAAATAACACCAAAAGAAAGCTCTGTTTGTGGGAAAAAAAAGGACGCCAAATTCGTTTAGGTACAGCGTCGCACGACCGCGCAATTGTCCGTTAAAGTCACGCAGTGCCGAATCGCAAAATAGGCCCTGGTCAGGAAGGGGGTAAAATCTTCCGGGGCTTAAGTGGTTAAAGGCTAAACAAATACCTTTCTCTTTGTAATGTAATTGTATTTTTCTCTCACTTTTGTAAGGGTCTGTCATCTTCGGGTGCATTATCTGATAACTCCCCTAGAAGTACAGAATGTGACAATAAGGAAGGTATCTCAGTTGATGATGGTCACTGCGAGGCTGTCAGTGATGACTCTGACATTGTCACTTTGGATCCTCCTAAGACGGATGAAGCTGGGACTCAAGGAGAAGAAGAGGAAGAAGAAATTCCAGAGGATGCCACTGAAAGCAATGACCTTAATATGAGCTTTTCTTCAAGCAGTCAATACACATTCAGCCAGCCAGAAACTGGTAAGATTTTGCATGAAAGGTCATTTGTGCTTTACGGACTATTATTATAGCTGAACTTTTCATGTACCAGTAATACAGTGCCTTGAAAAAGTATTCATACCCCTTGAAGTTTTCTACATTTTGTCATGTTAAAACCAAAAACGTAAATGTATTTTTGGGGGATTTTATGTGATAGACCAACTCAAAGTGGCACATAATTGCGAAGTGGAAAAAAAATGGGAAGTGGTTTTCAAAATGTTTTACAAATAAATATCTGAAAAGTATGGCGTGCATTTGTATTCAGCCCCCTTTGTTCTGATACCCCTCACTAAAAATTAGCAAAACCAATTGCGGCCACCTATGTAATTCTTAGTATAAATACAGCTGTTCTGTGAAGCCCTCAGAGGTTTGTTAGAGAACCTTGGTGAACAAACCGCGTTATGAAGACCAAGGAACACACCAGACAGGTCAGGGATAAAGTTGTGAAAAAGTTTAAAGCAGGGTTAGGTTATAAAAAAAATATCCCAAGCTTTGAACATCTCACAAAGCACTGTTCAATCGATCATCTGAAAATGAAAAAAGTATGGCACAACTGCAAACCTACCAAGACATGGCCGTCCACCTAAACTGACAGGCCGGACAAGGAGAGCATTAATCAGAGAAGCAGCCAAGAGGCCCATGGTAAAATCTGTCCACAGGACAACTATTAGTTGTGCACCCCACAAATCTGGCCTTTATGAAAGAGTGGCAAGAAGAAAGCCATTGTTGAAAGAAAGCCATATGAAATCCCATTTGCAGTTTACAAGAAGACGTGTGTGGGACACAGCAAACATGTGGAAGAAGGTGCTCTGGTCAGATGAGACCAAAATGTAACATTTTGCCCTAAAAGCAAAACGCTATGTGTGGCAAAAAACGAACACTGCACATCACCCTGAACACACCATCCCCGCAGTGAAACATGGTGGTGGCAGCATTATTTTGTGGGGATGCTTTCCTTTAGCAGGGACAGGAAACTGGTCAGAGTTGATGGTAAGATGGATGGAGCCAAATACAGGGCAATCATAGAAGAAAACCTGCAAAATACTTGAGACTGGGGCGGAGGTTCACCTTCCAGCAGGACAAGGACCCTAAACATACAGCCAGAGCTACAATGGAATGGTTTAGCTATTTTGCATAGAAGAATGGGCAAATATTTCACTGTCTAGATGTGCAAAGCTGGTAGAGACATCCCCAAAAGACATGCAGCTGTAATTGCAGCGAAAGGTGGTTCTACAAAGTATTCACTCAGAGGGGCTGAATACGAATGCACGCCACACTTTTCAGATATTTATTTGTAAAAAAAAAAATTGAAAGCCATTTATTATTTTCCTTCCACTTCACAATTATGTGGCACTTTGTGTTAATCTATCACATAAAACCCCAATAAATTACATTTACGTTTTTGGTTATAACATGACAAAATGCGGAAAATGTTAAGGCGTATGAATACTTTTTCAAGGGAATGTAGATGGGTAGCCTTGCCTCAATGTTTGTTGGTAGATCTATCTAAGTTACCAAATAGAACCCTTATTCACACTATGGGGGATATTTGCTAAAACTTTTGCACTCAGAATCTGGTACAGCTGTGCATCGGCTTCTAACTTCAGCTTGTTTAATTAAGCTTTGACAAAGAAACCTGGAAGCTGATTGGTTTCTATACAGAGCAGCACTGGATTTTGCACTCTCCAGTTTTGGTAAATCTCCCCCTATGTTATTGAAAGGCCAACTGATGTTTACCTTCAAAGTACATAAACCATCTCCGGGTGCAACCAAACAATAAATGATGAACATCCTACATTTGATTTATGATGCTAGAGGAGTTTTTTACGATCTAGTCAGCCTTTTCCCCACAACATTCAGCTGCAAAGAAAACCACTAATCTCTGCACGGATGCTGGATCAATCTGCAGCAATCCAACACGCCCCATCTGCTAAATCAGAAGTCGAGCTAGGCAATCATAAAAGGAGTATCCTATTTAACAGGGGATGTGTCCGACTACTGTAGAGTTAGGCTCCTTTCACACGGGCGCACCACCCAACGGAGTCCGTTCTGCTCAGCGGGGATCCATCCGCTGATCCCCACTGAGCAGGCGGATGACAGCTCTGTCTCCGCTTTGTGCAGAGACGGAGCTGTCAGATCCCTGCTGTCCTCTATGGGGAGATTGGTTGAGAATGGACTGCCTGTCCGTTCTCATCCGAGCTGATCCTCCAGACAGATGGAAAATAGGGTTTCCATCTGTCTGGATTTCACAGACAGGATTGGATCGGATAGCAGCGGGTGTCAGCGGAGATGTGTCCACTGACATCCGCCACTCCATAGGGCTGCATGGAGCATCCAATCCGGTCCGCCTGAAAAACTGACAGGCGGATCGGATTGGAAAGCCCGTGTGAAAGGGGCCTAACTGCTACTTCCACACAGAGCCACAGTCCTCTCTACAGCTGATTTTTGATTTGCATATCTTACACTAGGGGATTAAAAAAAAAAAAAAGAAGAAATCTGTAGCAAAAAAGAGGCTAAAGTAAATTACAAAAGAGACCCAAAACAGATTCTTTAAACAGATTCTTTATTCTGTATTAGGATGCATTAGGCATTTTTGTTCCACACTGCTCATTAACTGTCTAACGTTCTTTCTTCCTTTTTCTTTCTTCCAAAATATGTTTTGTGTTCTTTTCAAATGGTGTTCGGGGGAGCAGTGAGTAAGAGGCCTATTATGTGAGGGCATGGCTTAGTGAACAAAAGCATGTTGTTGTTTTGCTACAAAATAGATAAATTCTAATAGTATGAAACTCATTTAAAATGCTGCAAAACTGCTAACCCAAAATTGTAAAAAGTTATGTTTTTAATAATTGGTGCATGTTAACAAGGAAATTGTTTAAACCAGTTTGTGATATGCTCAAGTGCAGCTTCTACTCAGCCGACTTGTTTGCTCTAATGGTATTAAATATAACGTGGCCTATCAATTTAAAGGTAATCTGTAAATACGATGTGGACAGGACATTAAAGTAGGGTGTGTGTGTTTTTCTGTCTACAGAGAGGAGACTGGAATGCATGACATTAAATATTTATTTTTCAAATTTCTTTATTGAACACAAAATAGCACACAAAGTATGTAATAGAACACGAGTCCAGAATATAGTACATGAAACATCCGAACAAATGCCTGCACAAAAACAATATTACAGAAAGGGCAATTCAGACATTAGATATTTAAAGCTGATGTCCAGGTTTATTTTCACTTTAAATAGTTCATTTGAGCCAAGCTGGCCCAAGCAACCTATTTCCTTCACTAACGTGCACCCACTGGGCGCGCTGTATACACTGTATATAGCCTCAGCTACATACAGTATACAGCACTGTGTTCCAGGTGTGAGATGACTTTCCTGTTTCACACCCGGAACAAAATAGCATCGGCTGAGCAGCGCTCAGCAGTTTAGAGTCCGCTCTGTATTCTTCAATGAATAGTAAGCTTCCTCTGATTGGCTGAGTTGAAGAGGTGGGCTAATGACATCACAATCTCTGATCGCGGTTTCGGGTGTGAGACAGGAAGGTCTTGTTGCACACACATAGCACAGTGCTGTATACTGTATGTAGCTGGGGCAACATACAGTTGATAGTGTGCCTGGTAGGTGCACATGTTAATAAAGAAAAAAAATAGTTTGTTTGAGCTAAATTAACTATTTACTGTAATCTCTGTGGAAGCAATTCTTGCTCCCTGTTCTTTGTTTTTCCATCCTAAATTTTATATTACAATCATGCCTGGTCTATCAGGGTATAAGAGAATGTTCTATCTAATGAATGTGTGTCGGGAAGCTAAAGTGAAACATGGCAATTTGAAAGACTGATTTGTGATTTACATGAGAAGCATTCCCAGGCACAGCAGATTCTAGGTGAACCAGCAGGAGATTGGGCTTTGGATGGCCATGGATCATATGGCATACCTGCAGTTCCTCAAGTGTAGGACAGAGAGAGGCTGTAGGGTGTCAGGCAGCGAGAGAGGCTGTAGGGTGTCAGGCAGCATGAGAGGCTGTAGGGTGTCAGGCTGCGAGAGAGGCTGAAGGGTGTTAGGCTGCGTGAGAGGCTGTAGGGTGTCAGGCTGCGAGAGAGGCTGTAGGGTGTCAGGCAGCGAGAGAGGCTGAAGGGTGTTAGGCTGCGTGAGAGGCTGTAGGGTGTCAGGCTGCGAGAGAGGCTGTAGGGTGTCAGGCTGCGAGAGAGGCTGTAGGGTGTCAGGCTGCGAGAGAGGCTGTAGGGTGTCAGGCTGCGATAGAGGTTTAGGGTGTCAGGTACATGTTGGTATTTATGGTTCCCTCAATGAACTGTAGCTCCCCAGTGCCGTCCGCACTCATGCAGCCCCAGAACATGACACTCCCACCACCATGCTTGACTATAGGCAAGACACACTTGTCTTTGTACTCCTCCACCTGGTTGCCACCACACACGCTTGACACCATCTGAGCCAAATATGTTTATCTTGGTCTCATCAGACCACAGGACATGGTTCCAGTAATCCATGTCCTTAGTCTGCTTGTCTTCAGCAAACTGTTCGCAGGCTTTCTTGTGCATCATCTTTAGAAAAAGCTTCCTTCTGGGACGACAGCCATGCAGGCCAATTTGATGCAGTGTGCGGCGTATGGTCTGAGCACTTACAGGCTGACCCCCCTTTCTTATAGCCTAGGCCATCTATATGTAGAGTAGCAATTCTTTCTTTTTTTCAGTCCCTTAGAGAGATCTTTGTCATGGGGTGCCATGTTGAACTTCCAGTGACCAGTATGAGAGAGTGAGAGCAATATCCCCAAATTTAACACACCTGCTCCCCATTCACACCTGAGACCTTGTAACACTAACGAGTCACATGACACTGGGGAGGGAAAATGACTTATTGGGCCCAATTTGGACATTTTCACTAAGGGGGTGTACTCACTTTTGTTGCCAGCGGTTTAGACATTAATAGCTGTGTGTTGAATTATTTTGAGGGGACAGAAAATTCACACGGTTATACAAGCTGTACACTCACTACTCTACATTGTAGCAAAGTGTAATTTCTTCAGTGTTGTCACATGAAAAGGTTCAATAAAATATTTACAAAAATGTGAGGGGTGTACTCACTTTTGTGAGATACTGTATTTATGTATGTATGTGTGTGTGTGTGTGTGTGTGTGTGTGTGTGTGTATATATATATATATATATATATAATCCACCTAAGGACCAGGCCTATTTCTGACACTTGTTGTTTACAAGTTAAAATCAGTATTTTTTGCTAAAAAATTACTTAGAGCCCCCATACAGTATATATATATATATATATATATATATATATATATATATATATATATATATATATATATATATATATATACAGGGAGTGCAGAATTATTAGGCAAATGAGTATTTTGACCACATCATCCTCTTTATGCATGTTGTCTTACTCAAAGCTGTATAGGCTCGAAAGCCTACTACCAATTAAGCATATTAGGTGATGTGCATCTCTGTAATAAGAAGGGGTGTGGTCTAATGACATCAACACCCTATATCAGGTGTGCATAATTATTAGGCAACTTCCTTTCCTTGGGCAAAATGGGTCAAAAGAAGGACTTGACAGGCTCAAAAAAGTAAAAAATAGTGAGATATCTTGCAGAGGGATGCAGCACTCTTAAAATTGCAAAGCTTCTGAAGCGTGATCATCGAACAATCAAGCATTTCATTCAAAATAGTCAACAGGGTCGCAAGAAGCGTGTGGAAAAACCAAGGCGCAAAATAACAGCCCATGAACTGAGAAAAGTCAAGCGTGCAGCTGCCAAGATGCCACTTGCCACCAGTTTGGCCATATTTCAGAGCTGCAACATCACTGGAGTGCCCAAAAGCACAAGGTGTGCAATACTCAGAGACATGGCCAAGGTAAGAAAGGCTGAAAGACGACCACCACTGAACAAGACACACAAGCTGAAACGTCAAGACTGGGCCAAGAAATATCTCAAGACTGATTTTTCAAAGGTTTTATGGACTGATGAAATGAGAGTGAGTCTTGATGGGCCAGATGGATGGGCCCGTGGCTGGATTGGTAAAGGGCAGAGAGCTCCAGTCCGACTCAGACGCCAGCAAGGTGGAGGTGGAGTACTGGTTTGGCCTGGTATCATCAAAGATGAGCTTGTGGGGCCTTTTCGGGTTGAGGATGGAGTCAAGCTCAACTCCCAGTCCTACTGCCAGTTTCTGGAAGACACCTTCTTCATTTGATTTTCATGCAGGACAATGCTCCATCACACGCGTCCAAGTACTCCACAGCGTGGCTGGCAAGAAAGGGTATAAAAGAAGAAAAGCTAATGACATGGCCTCCTTGTTCACCTGATCTGAACCCCATTGAGAACCTGTGGTCCATCATCAAATGTGAGATTTACAAGGAGGGAAAACAGTACACCTCTCTGAACAGTGTCTGGGAGGCTGTGGTTGCTGCTGATGGTGAACAGATCAAAACACTGACAGAATCCATGGATGGCAGGCTTTTGAGTGTCCTTGCAAAGAAAGGTGGCTATATTGGTCACTGATTTGTTTTGTTTTTGAATGTCAGAAATGTATATTTGTGAATGCTGAGATGTTATATTGGTTTCACTGGTAAAAATAAATAATTGAAATGGGTATACTGTATATTTGATTTTTGTTAAGTTGCCTAATAATTATGCACAGTAATAGTCACCTGCACACACAGATATCCCCCTAAAATAGCTAAAACTAAAAACTACTTCCAAAAATAGTCAGCTTTGATATTGAGTTTTTTGGGTTCATTGAGAACATGGTTGTTGTTCAATAATAAAATTAATCCTCAAAAATACTCATTTGCCTAACAATTCTATATATATATATATATATATATATATATATATATATATATATATATATATATATAATTTTATTTTTATTTTTTTTCAGAAACCCTAGAGAATAAGATGGAGATCGTTGCAATACTTTGTCACACTGTATCTGCGCAGCGGTCTTACAAACACAATTTTTTTGGAACTTTTACTTTTTACACTTTTTTGAATAAAAAAAATTAGAAAATAGTAAAGTTAGGCCAATTTTTGAAATGTGAAAGATAATGTTACGCCGAGTAAATTTATGTCATACTTTAAAATTGCGCATGCTCGTGGATTGGCGACAAACTTTGGTATTTAAAAATCTCCATAGGTCACGCTTTAAAACTTTCTACAGGTTACCAGTTTAGAGTAACAGAGGAGGTCTAGTGCTGGAATTGCTCTCACTCTAACGATTGCGGCGATACCTCACATGTGGGATTTGAACAACGTTTACATATGTGGGCGCGACTTGCGTATGCGTTCACTTCTGTGCGCGAGCTCGGAGGGACGAGGAACTTACTTTTTTTTTTTCTTATTTATCTTACGATTTGTTTTTTATTTTTACACTGTCGCTTTAACAAAAAAAAAAATATATATATATATATATTTTATCACTTGTATGCCTATTACAAGGAATGTACATGTCCCTTGTAATAGAAATAAGCAGGACAGGGTCTCTTTTATTAATGTTAGATCTGGGGTCAAAAAGACCTCAGATCTCACATATACACTTAAAAGCAAATAAAAAAATAAATAAAAATGGGCCCTTTAAGGCCAGAGGGTGGAAGTGACGTTTGACGTCGCTCCTGTCTTCCAAGGGCATAGAGTCGAGTAGGGGCAATCTTGGATCGGATCATTTTCCCTGCTACCAACGTCTCCAGTAAGCATGGAAAACGACTGAGAAGCCACGGAAGGGTGGTGGGGACCTCTCAAGCCGCTTATAAAAGTGATCTCTTGGCAAATCTGGGACCACTTCTATGTTAAAGAGGACTGCTTGCTGTGTAAAAATTTACCAGGGTTATGGCAGCTATCCGCTGCCATAACCCCAGCATTTAACATCAAAGTAGCGACATAAATACACTGTGAATGGTCCGGAGGTGGATATACAGTGCCTTGCAAAAGTAGTCACCCCCCCCTTGACTTTTTACCTATTTTGTTACATTACAGCCTTAAGTCAATGTTTTGTTAATATGAATTTTATATGATAAATCTGAACACAATAGTCTAAGTTGGTGAAGTGAAATGAGAAAAATATATACATAAAACTTTTTTTTAGAAATAGAAAACAGAAAATTGGCATGTGCGTATGTATTCACCCCCTTTGTTATGAAGCCCATAAAAAGCTCTTGTGCAACCAATTAGTCACATAATTTTGTGAAATGATGTCCACCTGTGTGCATTCTAAGTGTCACATGATCTGTCATTACATATACACACCTTTTTTGAAAGGCCCCAGAGGCTGCAACACCTAAGCAAGAGGCACCACTAACCAAACCATGCCATGAAGACCAAGAAACTCTCCAAACAAGTAAGGGTCAATGTTGTTGAGAAGTCAGGGTTGGGTTCTAAAAAAAAATATATCCAAATCTTTGATGATTCCCAGGAGCACCATCAAATCTATCATAACCAAATGGAAAGAACATGGCACAACAGCAAACCTGCCAAGAGCCGGCCGCCCACCAAAACTCAGACCGTGCAAGGAGGGCATTAATCAGAGAGGCAGCACAGAGACCTAAGGTAACCCTGGAGGAGCTGCAGACTTCCACAGCAGAGACTGGAGTATCTGTACATAGGAGGACAATAAGCTGTACGCTCCGTAGAGTTGGGCTTTATGGCAGAGTGGCCAGAAGAAAGCAATTATTTTCAGCAAAAAAAACAAAATGGCACGTTTTGAGTTTGGGAAAAGGCTTGTGGGAGACTCCCAAAATGTATGGAGGAAGGTGCTCTGGTCTGATGAGACTAAAATTTAACTTTTCAGTCATCAAAGAAAATGATATGTCTGGAGCAAACCCAAAACATCACATCACCCAAAGAACACCATCCCCACAGTGAAACATGGTGGTGGCAGCATCATGCTGTGGGGATGTTTTTCAGCAGCCAGGATTGGGAAACTGGTCAGAGTTGAGGGAAAGATGGATGGTGCTAAATACAGGGATATTCTTGAGCAAAACCTGTAGCACTCTGTGCGTGATTTGAGGCTAGGACGGAGGTTCACCTTCCAGCAGGACAATGACCCTAAACACACTGCTAAAGCAACACTTGAGTGGTTTAAGGGGTAATATGTAAATGTGTTGGAATGGCCTAGTCAAAGCCCAGACCTCAATCCAATAGAAAATCTGTAGTCAGACTTAAAGATCGCTGTTCACAAGCGAAACCATCCAACTTGAAGGAGCTGAAGCAGTTTTGCAAGGAGGAATGGGCAAAACTCCCAGTGGTAAGATGTGGCAAGCTCATAAGAGACTTTTCCAAAGCGGCTTGGAGCTGTGATTGCCGCAAAAGGTGGCTCTACAAAGTATTGACTTTAGGGGGGTGAATAGTTATGCACATTAACTTTTTCTGTTATTTTGTCCTATTGTTGTTTGCTTCACAATAAAAAAAAAAATTAAAAAAACATCTTCAACGTTGTGGGCATGTTCTGTAAATTAAATGATGCAAATCCTCAAACAATCCATGTTAATTCCAGGTTGTGAGGCAACAAAAAACGGAAAATGCCAAGGGGGGGGGAATACTTTTGCAAGGCACTGTATATGTGAGTGAGTGCCGCTCTCTTTTTTTGGTTTATAGGCACCACAGTCCTTGCTGTACACCCAGGCCCATTTTTAAGCCCTAATTTGTGTGTGTAGTGGCAACCACTTGATCTGGAGCTAGATATATTTAGATATATTTCACCTGATTGCAAAATGAGGAAACAGTGTGACCAGGCAGTGGGCAAAGTGAATAGAATTCTAGAGGGCGTCACCAGCAGGAAGAAGGAGGTTCTGATTACTCCTATATAGATCTTTAGTGAGACCTCATTTAGAATATTGTGTCCAGTTCTGGAGACCTCACCTACAGAAAGATTTTGATAAGATAGAACAAGCCCAGAGACGGGTAACAAAAATAGTGAAAGGTAAGGGGGATAAAACTTATTGAGAGTGACTTCAGGAACTCATTATGTACAGTCTGGAGGAAAGAAGAGAGAGGGAGACAGGGTTGAAACCTTTAAATACACGAAGGGGGTGAATAAGGTTAAGGAGGGCAGTATTTTCAATATGAAACCAAAATCAAGAACGTGGGAACATGTCCTCAAACTAACTGGAGGAAAGTTCAAAACTAATCTTAGTATTATTTTGCTAAAAGGGTAGTTTGTTTGGAATAAACTACCAGCAGAGGTAGTGAGACAATCAACAGTAAATGGCTTCAAACATGCTTGGGACAAATATAGATCTATACTCAGACAAAAAAGGTTAATGGAAAAAAGAATATGGCAGACTTGATGGACTACTGGGTCTTTTTCTGCCATCTCTTTTCTGTCTCTATATGTTGTATTAATGCTGGTATAAATGAACAGACACAGACCACCAAGAGAATTTAAACATCAACAGGGTTAGGGTCTTGCTGCTGATAGTGAGAAACCCATCCTGATATTACTACTAGTAGTATTAATATTTAGAATGTTATTTGGTTGCTTACTAAAAATCCAAAAGATTTGCACTATGATGGAGTATTTGTATCGGAACCTTGTATGTTATATGAGTTTAGTGAATCAGATCCTCTTCACCGTTGGTGACATTCATTTGATTGGTGGAGAGTTAAGGGGATTGTAAAGGCAGAAGTTTTTTTTTTTTTTCTCTTAATGCATTCTATGCATTAACATAAAAAAATGTTCAGTGTGCTGCGGCCCCCCTAATACCTGAGCCCATCTTTATCCAGCCATGTTGCAGGAGTTTCTCAGTTGCCTGTGACTCCCCTCCTCATTGGCTGAGACAGCAGCGTGGCACGATTGATTCCCGCTGCTGTCAATCAAAGTCAGTCAGCCAATCGGGATAGAGAGAGGGCGGGGCCAGGTCACAGCTCCGTGTCTGAATGGACACAGGGAGCTGTGACTCGACTCGGGTGCCCCTATATCAAGCTGCTTGCTGTAGGGGCACTCAACATGAGGGAGGGGCCAGGAATACAGAAGAGTGACCCGAGAAGAGGAGGATCCTGGCCACTCTGTGCAAATCCACTGCACAGAGCAGGTAAGTAGAACATGTTTTTATTTATTTTTTTTTTTTTAAGGGAGACTTTACAATAACTTTAGGCTGGGTATACACGTACGGCTAAATTTGAATGTGTATACCCCCCTCTGTTCAACAGAATCAAGTCATTAGACCAGTCCTGCCAATGGCTGCATCACAGATCTGTGTATTCTCACAGGGGAAGTCCCTGCTGCCAGAATACATTAGCGCAGCAGGAGAGTTCCCTGCATCCACACATATGAGGTACATACCACATATATGAGGTATTTCTTTCAACCCTCTATTTTTATCCTCTATTTGGCTCTTCAGATTGAAGCATTTTAGCACTTCAGGTGAGGCATTTTTTTCTACAAACCAGCAGTCTGTACATCACACACCTGGGTATACACCAGACCTGACTAAAGCTGGGGTATTCACCTTGAGTTTTTTTCACCCCTACTAACCATCACACTAATGTATCATGAGCTGTAGATAACTTTTAGCAGAGGTTCCCTGAGACCAGAAAACAGAAAGTGCTATACTTACCAGACGGTAGTTTTCCTTTCCTAATGCTTAAGCATGACAGCATACACGTATGAGTATAGGCTCCACCCCTCGCTCAATCAGAACTGGTTATACTATATAAAGGAGTCGCCTCCCCCATGGCGGCATTCTCGTAACTAGACTCAAATGCGACGCTCCCAAGGGAGGGACCTGTATGCTGTCATGCTTCTGCATCAAGAAAGGAAAATTACCGTCAGGTAAGTATAAAATGTTCAGTTTTCCTGACCCAAGCATGACAGCATACATGTATGGGATGTAGCACGCCCAAAAAAAACACAAGGGAGGATATGCTGAAGTATTTGTTTCATTGTTAACTCCGGCCAGTACAGAATGACCAAATTCTACAAGAATCAAGGCTGCCGGATCCACTTTATAGTGAGTCAAAAATGTGCTATATGTAGACCATGTTGCAGCTCTATGTATTATATAAAGCGCAAGTATAATCTGATCAGTGTCGTGCCATGTAACATCCCCTTTATCACCTGTGTTTGGTGTGAACACATTTTTATGACTTGGCTACAGGTTGTAGAATAGGTGAAAGTAACGTCTCTCTCTCTCTCTGTGCAGTGTATCCCTCCCAACACAGTGCAGATGAATCCAGCAACGATGAAGCAAGTGATGATTCTGGACCCATCCTGCGGCGGCGACGTTCTAAAAGATCAACTGCATCTGCATCTGTATCGGAGTCTGAGAACAAGCCCACCCCTGACCATACAGTCCTTCCTGAGCCCAGAACACCAGCAAAAACGGGGAACAACCTGAACAAGTGTGTTATTCTTGCTCTGGTCATAGCTATAAGCATGGGCTTTGGACATTTCTACGGTAAGCATTTTTGTCTGTTTATGTTTTGTAGCCTAAAATGAAACTTCAGCTTTTCCCACCCCTTACCTAAAACCTCTGTAAATCATCTTTTTTTTCTTGTTGAAAAAAAACACCCTATATATACCAAGGAGAAGAAGCTTCCTAGAGTGTGCCCTATACATACCTTTTATTTCCTGCAGTCTTTGGACCAGGGTGTTGACATCAAGGGTCCTTCCTTGGCATTATTGGTGGGCAGTCCTATCTGGAATGAGTGACATACATATATATATATACATACATACATATATATATATATATATATATATATATATATATATATATATATATGTAACGTATATATGTAACGGATCAACCGACACCCCGACTGGGTACCTCCATTGACAGATGCTGCTAGTGCTTCCCGAGAGCTCCAAGCACTCCACAAGACACCCATAACCACCTTAGACCCCATGACCACCGCAGCTTGGTTGGGGTCTCGCCATCTTCTACCCACCCTGGACATACGACAAGGCTACAGCTTCCAGTGGGTGAATCTCTCTTTCCCCAGAGAGTTCAGCAGGCACAGGAACAAGCTCTTACAAGAGCTTAGTGATGATTCAAGGGAGTATGAAGAGCATAGATATCCCTTGTAGCCGATTCCCCCACTAAGAGACCTTATCATATGCAGCTGAAAGTGTATACAGGAACAGACATCTGGACAGCTTCAATGTGAGAGAGACACACAGACAGTCATTAACCTTTAACAATGGGACAGGCACAATCCACATTCCATTTCAATACACAAACAATAGGGAAGCCTGTCTGACATTGAGAGACCTGGAATACACACATTATTTAGGAGTCAGACTTCATGGCAATAGTCTACAACAGTCTAAGTCTCCCAGTGTAAAGTGGAAATAAATCTTTATATTTCTATATGAAGATATTGCTGACAAATATTACTGTCCCATCTGAAGCAATTCAATTCAAACCATTAATTATCTGTCTTCCACTCCCAGTGAACACCGTCACAATATGTGTGTGTGTATATATATATATATATATATATATATATATATAATACACACACACACACCCACCGGCCACTTTATTTGGTACACCTTGCTAGTACCGGGTTGGGCCCCATTTTCCCTTCAGAACTTCCTTAAAAATCTTAATTCTTCATGGCGTAGATTCAACAAGGTGTTGGAAAGATTCCTCCGAAATTTTTGTCCATATTGACATGATAGCATTACACAGTTGCTGCAGGTTTGTCCGCTGCACATCCATGATGTGAATCTCCCATACCAACACATCCCAAAGGTGCTCTAATGGATTGAGATCTAGTGACTGTGGAGGCCATTGGAGTACAGTGACCTCATTGTCTTATTCAAGAAACCAGTTTGAGATAATTTGAGCTTTGTGACATGGGGCATGCAGCCATCAGAACATGGGTACACTGTAGTCATAAAGGGATGGACATGGTTAGCAGCAATACTCAGGTAGACCGTAGTGTTTAAACGATGCTCAGTTGGCACTAAGGGGCCCAAAGTGTGGTAAGAAAATATCCCCCACACCATTACACCACCACCAGCCTGAACCGTTCATACAAGGCAGGATTGACCCATGCTTTCATGTTGTTTACACCAAACTTTGACCCTACCATCTGAATAACGCAGCTGAAATCAAGATTTATCAGACCAGGCAACGTTTTTCCAATTTTCTATTGTACAGTTTTGGTGAGCCTGTGCGAATTGTAGCCTCAGTTTGCTGTTCTTAGCTAACAGGAGTGGCTCCCCGTGTGGTCTTCTGCTGCTGCAGCCCATCTGCTTCAAAGTTTGATGTGTTGTGCATTCAGAGATGGTATTCTGCATACCTTGGTTGTAACGAGTGGTTATTTGAGTTACTGCTGCCTTTCTATCATCTTGAACCAGTCTGCCCATTCTCCTTTGACCTCTGGCATCAACAAGGCATTTTCCTCCACACAACTGCTGCTCACTGGATATTTTCTCTTTTTCGGACCATTCTCTGTAAACCCTAGAGATGGTTGTGTGTGAAAATCCCAGTAGATTCGCACTTTTTGAAATACTCAGACCAGCCTGTCTGGTACCAACAGCTATGCCACGTTCGAAGTCCCTTAAATCCCCTTTCTTCCCCTTTCTGATGCGTGGTTTGAACTAGAGCAAATCCTCTTCACCACGTGTAGATGCCTAAATGCACTAGGTTGCTACCATGTGATTCGCTGATTAGCAATTTGTGCTACCAAGAAATTTAACAGGTATACCTAATAAAGTGGCCAATGAGTGTAAGCTATATGAGCAACACACAGTCTATTGGTACTGTATGTCCATGCTGCATGGCGTGTCCATGATAGTCTGGGCTCACAAGAAATTAGTTGAATGATGCAGGCTATAATTCAACCTGTAAGTGAATGAAGGGGGAAGCAAGAGGCAGTTGTGGAGCATGAAGGGGAGGAGTAGTGTTTATCCACATAGGATGGGTGTGGGCCTATAATTAAAAAAAAAATGCTGGAGATATGCTTTATGATTTCCACAGGATGTGCCCTGTCTTTTATTTATAAAAGCGATAAATTATTCAGCGCTTAATCAAAAACCTGACATGAATGCAGCTGAACACTGAAACAAGGTCAAACCAACCAAACCTTAAAACTTGAGCATAAAAGAAACAATAGTGTAACGCTAGAAATGATAACAATTACAACATAACACACAATGTGGTATGAAAGTCCATAAAAGTCCAAAGAGAAGGGGATGCCAAATAGAGATGTCTTCAGTGCAGAAAGGGTAAAATAAAACACAGTTGCTGTGAACCCTTTCACCAAAGAGTATTACTGCCTCTCACCTCCAGCAAACGGCCACTAAGGGTCACCAGGCCAAAGAGCAGGGCTGCAGACACTAATCCTCTGTGTATATCCACGACTTAGTATAGGCATGTCATCCATTCAAGAAAAAATAAGTAACAATCTAAGTGCTCTCCATCTTACTCAAACTTTATTAAAAGAACTTACAGACAAAGCACTGACACAGTGCATAATGCAGGCTTTTCGGATCAAGCTTCTGCTGTGGGTGGCCGCGGGTGACGCCAGACTCCTCCCCCCGTATGCGTTACGTCAGTGGGCATGACATCGTCAGCGGGGCTGGAGAAGCGTCTAATCCCCGCTCATTAAATATACTGTAGCCTAGCAACGGGATGCTACAATGGGTTACCAGGAAGTCAGGAGAGCAGCGCCACTGCGCCCTCCCCATATCAGGACCTGCCCTATTTCCTGTGGACCCCGGATACTGAATGTAATGGGAAAGCCTGCTATAACAATGGGTAACGAATATAGTTAACCCTCAAATGCTTAAAATGCAAATCAATAAAAGGAGATTATTAAAATGACACAACCAGATGCCTGCTTACCAGAAGCAGGGCGTCCCACCCTATATAGGTATGTGGGTCTCCTTAATTAAAAAGCAGTGTATATAATATAGATTGTATTTAAAATACATAAATATATAAACCACTGAGTATGACATAAACCACGGCCACCCAAATCACTTCAATCAATAAACATTCAAGCGGAATAACAATTAATCAATATTAATTCAAAAACAATTAATGATCATAAAAAATCATTTTTAAATTCAAAAAGTACAAAATATACTAAAGTATATACTGAAAAATAAAAAATAATAATAATGCATGACACCTATTTCAAAATCAAAATCTACATTTAAACCCCCAGGTGACAGTACATGTGTGCGGTAAATCCAATAGGATTCTCTCTGGCTCAGCTTGCGTATGAAGTTCCCACCCCTCCAGTGACGCTCCACCTTCTCCAAGCCCCAGAATTTTAAACCTGTTGGGTCACGCTGGTGGCTATTTTTGAAATGCCTGGGAACACTATGATTAATTTTACCCTGTCTAATTTTGCTTATGTGTTCCCCCACTCGTACATGGAGAGCCCTGGAGGTTCTCCCAATGTATTGTAACCCGCACCCACACAGCATATATACTACGCCTTGTGTGGTGCAGGTTATGAAATCTTTAATCGGGTGCACCTCCCCAGTGGCAGTGGCTGTGAATTTCTTCCTCTTCTTCATGTTGTTTTTGGAATTTCTGCATGCCGCACACTTGCCGCATGGGTAGAAACCTTTTAAGAGGGGAAATAATCTCCACAGTCACCGGGGGTTCAACCATCCCTGGTGCCACACGATCCCGTAATGAGCGGGCCTTCCTGTATATAAATTTGGGCTGTGTCGGGAGCATGACCGCATTTTGGGCCCTGTTCTCCTAAAAGGTTTCTACGCATGTGGCAAGTGTGCGGCATGCAGGAATTCCAAAAACAACGTCAGGTCAGAACACAAGGACACATGGAACAATCTGAAGGTTGACCTATACCTGCAGGCATCACAATATTCTGCACTCGAGTATTTGTTACCTTAGACATGTTTAAACCATGACAGGTTTAATTTGAAGCCAAAGAAAGCCAAACAACTAGAATGAGCAATTCAGCAGTTGTGGTGGCCTCCTTGTTTCTTTCATGAAGACAAGAATAGAGGCAATGCCATCTAAGAGTAGCAGTATGAGACTTTAATAGCCATAATAAGTAAACTGCTCACAAGATGATGGTATGTAAGCGCTCGTCAAAAGAATATTATTCCCCACTGTGTATGACCGGATGGTCGGCGATCCTAGTCAGGGACACCGGATGGAGCCTTCGGCTGTGTGGGTTGATAGCAACACTTCTTGAGCTGATCCAAGGATCCTGGGGGGAGCTGACGTCTTGGGTGTCACAAGCGACGCCACGCCTATCGCTTGTGACGCCCAAGACTTCGGCTCCCCCCAGGATCCTCGGACCAGCTCCAGGAAGTATTGGTATCCACCCACACAGCCGAGGGCTCCATCCCGCCTCCCTGACTAGGATCACTGACCATCCAGTCATACACAACGAGGACTCTTATTCTTACATACCATCATCTTGTGAGTTGTTTACTTATTATGGCTATTAAAGTCTCATACTGCTACTTTTAGATGGCGTGGTCTCTCTTCTTGTCTTCCCTGCAGAGTCGGACTCTCCTTCTGCCTGTTGTTGTTTTTATTTATACAGTTATTGGGAATGATAGCTTTTAGGATAGCTGGATATCCTACCTTTTGCTATTTGTTTCTTTCATGTTATGTGCTGTTTAGTATTTGTATTCAATGTATTTTTTAAAGCGTTATTGTTTTAGGTTTCATGTACACTAGGTTTTTTTTATTCTGCTTCTAGGGACGTCTGGCTTTTCTTTTTTCTGACTCTAAACACCCCAGCATGTTAGCCTATGTTTCCATGAACACACAGGCATTCAGAGGCAGAAAAAAAACCCACTTCTAGCATGTCCAGCGGCGTTTTGGCAGAAAATGCTTGACGCCTATAAACGTGCATTAATACTAGGTGTGTTTTGCCACTTGTCAGTTAATACATTTCAGTGGCCAGAATAAATTATTATTCTGGCCAATGAAATGAATTTGCACTCAATCGCTTGATGCGCCTAAACAAGTCACATGCGTTTACAAGCGTTTTTACTTCTAAAACACTGCTGCCAGAAGGAAAGCTGTCTAGCGTGAGCTCTGATGAAGGGGGAACTCCCCGAAACGTGTAAGCGTTTTTTTTGGTGGTCAACATCCTTCCACGGCCTGCGGCGGCTGAGGATGCCCAGTGGAGACCCCTGGTGGTTCCTCATTGCTTATTGCCCGTGTTTCATAATCGTATTGTGAGTATAATGTGTATACATGTCTATTACAATAAATTGTTTTAAAGATAATGCGCTAGGCTGGTGCGCCCTCTGTCCATTTCTCTTTTCCAGTAACAGCTGGGCAAACGTCCTGTGTGCATGGGGCCTTAGTCTTAGACTGCATGAGAAACTTTTTTTTTTCTTTTAAAGGTACTATTCAAATACTGGAACGTCAAAAATATGTGGAAAAAATCCGTGAAAATGAGATAAATGACATGAAGGATGACCTGGTTCAGTGTCAAAAGGACCAAGAATCCACAATAGAACAGAAAGTGAGTCCATATAGTTATAAAGTACAGTAAAACCTTGGATTGTGAGCATAATTAATTTCCGGAAATGTGCTTTTTAATCTAAAGCACTCGTATATCAAAGCAAATTTCCCCATAAGAAATAATGGCAATTCAGATGATTCCTTCCACAACCATTTATTCTTATAAAAATGATTTAACAGGGGTTGTTTCTGTTTAAAAGTCCTAATCAGGTGACACAAAGAACAAAAAAAGCAGCGCCATCTAAGTGTAACTGTAGTATGCTCACAGTTTTAATGTAAAAATAAGTGTAATGACCCTCACAATGTTAAGAAGTCTGGTGCTCATCCGTTTAAAGCCGCTGGTGTATACAGTACGTGGACAGAGATCCGGGGGCGCTGGTGGCTCTCAGCTCTTCCTGGAGAACTCAGAGACACTGGGGACGTCACTGCTAGGTGCTCTGAACGTGCGCTACGCCCGTCCCACCCAGCTAGGAGTGTCTCCAAGTGTCTCTGAGTTCCTCAGGAATCGTTGGAGCCACCACCACCCCCGGACCTCTGGCCACATACTGTATACATCAGCGGCTTTACACAGATGAGCACCAGACTCCTTAATGCTGGATATTTTTTATATTGTGTGTCATTGAACTTCTTTTATATTGAAACTGTGATTATACTACTCAACGCTACTCCTATAGTAAGACATCGCTCATATATCGAGCTAAAATGTAAAAAAAAAAGTTTGCTCGCCTTTCAAAACACTCGTAGACCGCGTTACTCTCAATCCAAGGTACATTCTTTAACATTGTGAGCGTTTTATGGATTGAAAACTTCTGTATCGTACTTATGGTGGTTGAATCGGGGGGAAAAGGCACATGGCTTAGTTCACTGACATAGCATAAAGAAAGGGGCAACTCAAGGACTGAGTAGAAAAAGACACTGAAAAGTCATCATGGAGCTTGAACAATGCCAGTAATTACTAAGCCAAGTATCAGCATGGTAATAAGGCAGCACACTATAGTTATTGTAGTTGGGTAAAATGTAATGACGTTACTTATTAGAATTGATGTGGACTATCAGAAGTTTATCCCAACTTCTGATTCAAAAATGTGATGTCCGCACTCCACAGAGCCCTGTCAGGTTCCAGGCTTTTTTTTTCTAGTGTAGTTCAGGCAATAACTGCTAAAGTTGTATTGCTTTACTATTAGAAACATCCACTTGGCATCAACTCCTGCAGTATGTGTCAGATATTGTACCACCTCATATTTTCCATTTGGTAAAGGGGTTTCCTACTCAGACTGCAATATAACCTAAGAAGCTGAATAATGTTAGGTGCTGTCCAACACTATGGGGTGATGTTTTTGTGTTTCTAAGAATTAAAGTGCTACTAAACCCACATCAGTCTGTATATGCAGTAAAGCAATCTTGTTATGCTCACAGTGGAACCTAAGTGGTTAATCCTGTGCAGTGTGTAAAAAAGGCTGTTTGATCCTAACTTCTCTGATCCTCCTCTTCTTCCACTGTCCCCAAACCATCTCCTGATAAGCCTTTGGAATCCCTCTGCACATGCTCAACTTGGTGTTTATTGCTAGAGAATTTTTTGGGTTTTTTTCTTGGAAGGGTGCATGTGATTGGCACAGGGCCAATCAGCACTGTCCAGACAGAGGGTCATGGGTCCTGCAGCCTCATAGGACTAGAATGAAGACTCCTGCTACAATCTTTAACCAGACACTGATAGAAGTCACAAGATTGCTCTAACTGCTGATGTGAAAAGGTATTTAGCAGTTTATATTTACTAAAATAATTGCATTTCCATGTTCTGTATACTGTGGGAGAGCAGATATAGTGAATGCAGGCTCCTGGGTTTAGTAACACTTTAAATCAAAACAGCACATTACTGCTAAGTGCTATATACAAATACCAACTGTTCTTTCAATATGTAAGGTCATCAAGTATTCATTGATATTGCATATATATGAACTTTGATTACGTCTAAGCATTTATAAAAGACCTAAATCTATTTAAAGAAGACCTTCTGCCCCTGGCCCTTTTATAAATAATGTCATGAAGATTAATATTAAATAAAATGCAGCGCTAATGCATAGAAATAAAATCAAAATGTAAAGTCCACAATGTATGTAATAATGTTTTATGCAGGAGGTGACCAGCGCTATGGAGTTTATAATAAATACAAAAAAAGGGACCTAAGGTGTAAGCTGCCAACAACCAACCCTGAAAGGGTTAAAAGTGATAAAATTATAAAGAAGGTTGAGACCGGCGCTACCTTTAAAGTGCTAATGTGCCAAATAAATAAATAAATAGAGTAATAAGTAAAGTGCTGAAGTGTATTATTTATTTAAAGTGCTCATATTCTGAGTGATAACGGGTTAGGTATTGCAATATTTATCATAAGTGCTAGTGCCAGAAAAAAACTTGAAAAAAGAAACCAAACCCGGTGCTTTTATTCAAAATAATAATGTGTATTACAGTGATAAAGCGTGGAAGTTTACATAAATGACATATACATAAACGGTGCTTATTTTATTGGAAAAAATAACTGTAAATAATCCCTGTTATTATTACGTGCTGTGATCATAAAGTGATGTGAAACTTTCCATATATATGCAAGAAAATGAATAAATTAAATAAATTAGTAAGTCCTCTTTAGTAGAGAAATGAAAAAACAGGTGTTGAACAAAGAAAAAGTAGGGCACGGATTGCAAACACCACTATAGCCACTAGGTGTCGCACCCGGCCAATATACCACCTGTGTATCGATAGGGACCAATATGGAATCCTGGGGTTCCCTCAACACGGTCTCTCCTCGTCCGGAGTACCTCAGGATATAAAAGAGAGAGAGAGGGGGACCCCTTGGTGCGATGTATAGTGCCAATCTTTTAAATGGCGAGGTAGTAACTCACGGTTAGGCTGTCCTCGATCAGTAAAGAGAAGCCGGGAAGCTTCCGCGTTCCACGGCCCAAGCTCCAAATACCGGAAGTGACGTAGTGACGTAAGACTCCACCCTACGCGTTTCGTAATGCAACGTCTACTGGAGCGGCGTCAACATATCGGGCTCCCGGTGTTAAATAGCCGCACTGTCTCCTAGGTAACCAAATGGCTTCCGCCGCCATATTGGTGCTCTCGGACCCGAAGCCGGACGGAGGACACCTTTAGCCTCACTGCAATGCCGGCGTTTTTGGGAGTGGCAGCTTTCATCATTTCGGGGACAGCCAATACCGATCAAGGTGTATATGTAAACTTGCGAATCATGCGAAAAATAAAAATAAAAATAAATATAAAAATAAAAATAAAAATAAAAAATAGTTTTATTTCAAAAAATTCTTCTCCGCAATGAAAAGGGAAATAAAAAGGGAAATAAAAACAAAAACTTTATTTAAAAATGGCGACAATGGAACTATCTGATAGCCAGACTAATAACCAATTCCATGGAATATATACCACTTCTCTCTGCAGGCCCATTCTGATATTCAGTGTACAAAGGGGAACAGCCAAAGGGCATGTCTGAAAGGTTTTCTTAAATAACAGGGTAATACTGGATGGTTAATGATTTAAAATTTGTATATAAAGAGTGAAAAATTATATTGATAAAAGTAAAGATAAAAACAAAAATTATAAAATATGATAAAATAATTTATATTGAGATAATGTCTATTCATTGGAGTTCTTCTGATCTAATGTTCGTGTTGTTGTTGCTTCGGATGTATTCCTAAATGTTTAAACGGGATCAACCATATTATCCAATTTACATATTTTAGTCATGTTGATTTTATATTGATGCTGGATGAGAAGGCTTATTCCTATTCGTCATTAAGCTGAATAAAAATTTCACGCATTTATTTTTTGTTTGATTTTATATTGATGCTGGATGAGAACGCTTATTCCTGTTCCTCTTTATGCTGAATAAAAAATTCCACAAAAAAATTTTCACGTATTTATTTTTCATTTGCACCATGCTGCTTGGCAAAAAATATATAAAAAAATATATAAAAAAATATATAAAAAATATATAGTTCAATGGTTTTTAAAATCATTTTTTATATTCAAAATTATGTGTTGAGGTTGGACAAAAGGGCTCCTCAGGATTATTGTTCTTTTGTGGTCTTTTTTGAGAGGAAATTTTCTTTCATGTGTGTATATATATATATACACGTGTAGTGCGGGTGACCCCAAATATATATACAGTTGCTAGATAGAACAATTTATTCCACTAGGAGAAAGTTTTTTTTGTGTTTTTTTGTTTATAGCGATTATTTACCGTATGGTGATAATATTTAGGTAGAAAATATGTTACTGGGAGTTTGCTTACGGGCAATGTAAAAATATACAATAAAATGCAGATATGCTTAGAGATATAAAATACAAATATCCAGGAATTAAAAACCAAAAAACGATTATTATGGTTCTCCATAAGAAAAAGATAAAAATAATTTTTTAAAAATTATGTAAGAGGTATGAAATTTAATTAATATAGGAAATTGGATAAAAACTTAAAACCTCTAAAAACTTTTTATAAGATGGGAATCCTTTAAAATCCTATTACAAACCTTTTCTTAAAAATTGGGTACTAAAAAGGAAGGATTTTTTTAAAAGGATTTTTTAAAAGGATTTTTTAAAAAGAACTCTTTGAAAAGATAAAAGGTGGAGGGGGGAGGGGGGGGGGGGGAGTTCAAGATAAAGGATAAAATGTATATAAAATTGTGGATTAGATGTCTGTTATAAAACAGTTTAGATCTATATCTACATTCAACCCATCAGGGCGAAGAGATCTCATCAGAAAAATCCACTTAGTTTCGTTTCTTGATATCATCCTTTTCTTGTTTCCTCCTCTCCAATCCCCTTTAATTTTGTCAATTCCATAGAAAATTAAGCCAGATGGGTTTTTTGCATGTTTTTCTTTAAAATGTCTTGAAAGGTTGTGTTTGTCGAACCCCTTTTTAATATTTTTTATATGTTCCCTAATTCTTACATATAGGGGACGAGTTGTTCTGCCTATATATTGTAAATGACAGGGGCATTCGATGACATAGGTTACATGTGTACTATTGCAGGTGATGGTTTCCCTTATTTTATACTCTACACCTGTGGTGTGAGATTTAAATCTATCAGTCTTCCTTGGTTGATGTCTATTATTCCTACAAGGAAGGCAGTTCCGACACCTAAAAAAACCATTAATGTTTGTAGGCAATTTTATTGTTTTTGGGGGATTCACCACGTTGTGTACCACCTTGTCTCTCAGTGTAGGTGCTCTCCTGTATACAAAGGATGGTTTATTAGGCAAAATTTTCTTGAGTGTCCTGTCCGCTGTAAGAATGGGCCAATATTTCTTGATTATTTTCTCCACATCTTTATGCTGCCTATTATAGCCAGTAATAAAGGCAAACTCATGTTTGTTATGTTTGGCTTTTTTCCTCCCATTTTCTTTTATCAGATCCTTTCTATCAGTGTTCTTTATCATGTTCTTTAAAATTTCCAGGTTTTTCTTTTTGTATCCTTTTTCCACAAACCTTTGTATAAGGGCATCTGCTTGTGTGTTAAAATCTTGAATATTACTGCAGTTTCTCCGTATGCGTAATAATTGCCCTTTCGGGATGTTGCCCAACCACTGTGGGTGGTGGCAGCTTCTAATTGGAATATATCCATTCTTGTCTGTTTTTTTAAAAAAGGTCTTACTCGCCAATTTCCCATCCTGTTTAAAAAGTTCCAAATCTAAAAAAGCCACTTTACGGTTATCCCAATTTCCTGTAAACGTAATTCCATAAGCATTTGCGCTGATTTCATCAAAAAAGTTTTGTAATGATTCCATATCTCCTCTCCATATCAGAATAATATCATCTATATACCTCTGGTAATACTTTAAATTTGGCCTTTCCACACTGAAAACTTGCTCCTCTTCCCATTTTTGCATGAAGATATTAGCGACACTGGGGGCATACTTTGCCCCCATAGCTACTCCTTTCGTTTGGCCATAGTATCTTCCTTTATACCAGAAGTAATTCGAGTTCATTGCCATTTTCAGACCTTCTAAAATAAAGTGCACCTGTGCATGTTTTAGATCTGTGTTTTTAAAAAGGGCCCACTCTACGCTATCCAGCCCATCTTGTTGTACTATATTAGTATATAGCGAATTTACGTCAATGGTGACAAGGATATCTTCCTCCCTAATTTCCAACTTCTGAATATCCGATAATAGTTGTTTGCTGTCTCTGAGGTACGATTTACCTTTAGGTACCAGGGGTTGTAAGAATTTGTCCAGATACTCTCCTAATCGAGAGTGGACAGAATTAATGCCACTCACTATGGGGCGCCCTGGTGGTTTCTCTTCATTTTTATGTATTTTGGGTAAATAATATATGACTGGTGTTTTTGCAGCTTCCAAATGTAGATATTTTGCCTCTTTACTATTTAAAATGCCCAAGTCTTTTCCTTTCTTAATATATGTTTTCAGATTTTTTTCGTATTTCTTTTTGGGGTCCCCAGGGAGTTTTTTGTATGTGTCTTCCGCACTGAGGAGATGCTCCATTTCGTCCTCATAATCTTTTTGGTTTAGGATGACCAGACCTCCTCCCTTGTCAGCTGGTCTGATAACAATTCCTTTCTTTTTTTCAAGTTTTTTGATCGTATTCCAAATATCTTTTTCTTTTCTATTTTTTATCTTTAAAGCTCTAATTTCTTCTTCCACCATCCTTTTAAAAACTTCTAAATTTTCATTATGGGGATTTTTTGGGTTAAAAGTCGACCTGTTTTTAAGTGCAGTGTGCCTAAATCCAGTATTTTCTGAAGGATTTCCATTCTCACCTTTAATTTCAAAAAATTTTTTGATATTAATCTTGCGTATATACTTTTGCAGGTCTATGTAGGCCTCGAATTTGTCCAAATTTTTATCCGGCGCATACTTAAGGCCTAAATCCAGAAGCCTCAGTTCATCATCATCAAAGGTAATGCTGCTTAGGTTAAAAATTCCTTTTCCTATTGTTCTCTCCTTCTTTTTCTTAGACCCCCCTCGTTTACCCCTTGGCCTCCGTTTCCTCCATATTCGTAGAACCTCTGGGGATCCTCTCTCCTGTGCGAATCGTATCCTCCTTGTCTTGGGGGGCCTTGATGATTTTCCCGTTGGGGCCTTTCTCTGTCTTCCCTCCAATTTATGTGTTGATTCCCTTGTGGTCTGTGGGGTCCTCTCGGGCCCCCTTGGTACTGTCCCTGTCTCCAGGGTTGGTGCCAACCATTGTTCCTCCATTGGCCTTGATGTCCTTGAGGGCCTCCTCTGGGTGGTCTTCCCCTGTTCCCCCTGGGAAAAAAACCCCTTCTGGGAGGAGGTCCTCTGTTGTTGTAATGGTCATCTGAGTATTGTCTTGGGGGAGGTCCCCTATTTTCGTAATGGTCATCTGAGTAGTGTCTTAAGGGAGAGAACCTATTGTATGTGTCAATGCGATTATGGGAATTATATGGTGTTCTGTTTTCCGAATATGCATTATCTCTGTGATCAGTATAAATTGGTCTTTGTTCCAGGGATCTTTCTCCATTTGTTCTTCCTCCGTTTGCTGGCGTTCTGGGAGTTCTGGGGGTTCTAGGGGTTGCAGGTGTTCCGACTTCCATCCAAGAATCCTCATCATCTTCTCCCATTTCAGAAGGTTCCCTGGAGTCCAAGTGGATAGGATCCACACTAGCTCCTAGCCCATTATATAGTTCATCTGATTGCCATTTATATACATCTTTATTCCTGTAGTCCAAGATGTCCCTTTTATACTTCTTCTGTTTTTTAGCTTGTATTGTCTTGTCATACTTTTGTATGGCATCCTGAAGTGCTTTCTCTTTATTCTTGTACTCTGTTGTGTCCGCATATGGTGCTAGCTGTTCTTTAAGTTGTATGATAGTGCTTTCAATTTTTTTAAGTTTGAATTGTCTCCTTTTAATAAGCATCAATAGGAGTTCCTTCTCGCACTTATTAAAAAAGGCATACCATTGGTCCAGGAGGGTTGGGTCTGTGATATGATCATTGGGGGAGATATCCCACCTCAGTCTCCTAGGTGTTATTTCTTCCTTTGTGTATTTTTCCAAGGTTACTATATCCCACCAGACCCGTAGCTGCTTTTCCATGTTGTGTTTTAATTGCTTAAAAGAACCCTCCATGTCCTGTCTCTGTATAATGGTATCCTGATCAAAAATTTCTTCCACATTCACTGCTCTAGAGGTCATGTATTTAAAAATCTCCATTCTGCTGCTAGGTCTTGATGAAGTCACCAAGGTGTCTTCGCAAGAGATGTTTTATGCAGGAGGTGACCAGCGCTATGGAGTTTATAATAAATACAAAAAAAGGGACCTAAGGTGTAAGCTGCCAACAACCAACCCTGAAAGGGTTAAAAGTGATAAAATTATAAAGAAGGTTGAGACCGGCGCTACCTTTAAAGTGCTAATGTGCCAAATAAATAAATAAATAGAGTAATAAGTAAAGTGCTGAAGTGTATTATTTATTTAAAGTGCTCATATTCTGAGTGATAACGGGTTAGGTATTGCAATATTTATCATAAGTGCTAGTGCCAGAAAAAAACTTGAAAAAAGAAACCAAACCCGGTGCTTTTATTCAAAATAATAATGTGTATTACAGTGATAAAGCGTGGAAGTTTACATAAATGACATATACATAAACGGTGCTTATTTTATTGGAAAAAATAACTGTAAATAATCCCTGTTATTATTACGTGCTGTGATCATAAAGTGATGTGAAACTTTCCATATATATGCAAGAAAATGAATAAATTAAATAAATTAGTAAGTCCTCTTTAGTAGAGAAATGAAAAAACAGGTGTTGAACAAAGAAAAAGTAGGGCACGGATTGCAAACACCACTATAGCCACTAGGTGTCGCACCCGGCCAATATACCACCTGTGTATCGATAGGGACCAATATGGAATCCTGGGGTTCCCTCAACACGGTCTCTCCTCGTCCGGAGTACCTCAGGATATAAAAGAGAGAGAGAGGGGGACCCCTTGGTGCGATGTATAGTGCCAATCTTTTAAATGGCGAGGTAGTAACTCACGGTTAGGCTGTCCTCGATCAGTAAAGAGAAGCCGGGAAGCTTCCGCGTTCCACGGCCCAAGCTCCAAATACCGGAAGTGACGTAGTGACGTAAGACTCCACCCTACGCGTTTCGTAATGCAACGTCTACTGGAGCGGCGTCAACATATCGGGCTCCCGGTGTTAAATAGCCGCACTGTCTCCTAGGTAACCAAATGGCTTCCGCCGCCATATTGGTGCTCTCGGACCCGAAGCCGGACGGAGGACACCTTTAGCCTCACTGCAATGCCGGCGTTTTTGGGAGTGGCAGCTTTCATCATTTCGGGGACAGCCAATACCGATCAAGGTGTATATGTAAACTTGCGAATCATGCGAAAAATAAAAATAAAAATAAATATAAAAATAAAAATAAAAATAAAAAATAGTTTTATTTCAAAAAATTCTTCTCCGCAATGAAAAGGGAAATAAAAAGGGAAATAAAAACAAAAACTTTATTTAAAAATGGCGACAATGGAACTATCTGATAGCCAGACTAATAACCAATTCCATGGAATATATACCACTTCTCTCTGCAGGCCCATTCTGATATTCAGTGTACAAAGGGGAACAGCCAAAGGGCATGTCTGAAAGGTTTTCTTAAATAACAGGGTAATACTGGATGGTTAATGATTTAAAATTTGTATATAAAGAGTGAAAAATTATATTGATAAAAGTAAAGATAAAAACAAAAATTATAAAATATGATAAAATAATTTATATTGAGATAATGTCTATTCATTGGAGTTCTTCTGATCTAATGTTCGTGTTGTTGTTGCTTCGGATGTATTCCTAAATGTTTAAACGGGATCAACCATATTATCCAATTTACATATTTTAGTCATGTTGATTTTATATTGATGCTGGATGAGAAGGCTTATTCCTATTCGTCATTAAGCTGAATAAAAATTTCACGCATTTATTTTTTGTTTGATTTTATATTGATGCTGGATGAGAACGCTTATTCCTGTTCCTCTTTATGCTGAATAAAAAATTCCACAAAAAAATTTTCACGTATTTATTTTTCATTTGCACCATGCTGCTTGGCAAAAAATATATAAAAAAATATATAAAAAAATATATAAAAAATATATAGTTCAATGGTTTTTAAAATCATTTTTTATATTCAAAATTATGTGTTGAGGTTGGACAAAAGGGCTCCTCAGGATTATTGTTCTTTTGTGGTCTTTTTTGAGAGGAAATTTTCTTTCATGTGTGTATATATATATATACACGTGTAGTGCGGGTGACCCCAAATATATATACAGTTGCTAGATAGAACAATTTATTCCACTAGGAGAAAGTTTTTTTTGTGTTTTTTTGTTTATAGCGATTATTTACCGTATGGTGATAATATTTAGGTAGAAAATATGTTACTGGGAGTTTGCTTACGGGCAATGTAAAAATATACAATAAAATGCAGATATGCTTAGAGATATAAAATACAAATATCCAGGAATTAAAAACCAAAAAACGATTATTATGGTTCTCCATAAGAAAAAGATAAAAATAATTTTTTAAAAATTATGTAAGAGGTATGAAATTTAATTAATATAGGAAATTGGATAAAAACTTAAAACCTCTAAAAACTTTTTATAAGATGGGAATCCTTTAAAATCCTATTACAAACCTTTTCTTAAAAATTGGGTACTAAAAAGGAAGGATTTTTTTAAAAGGATTTTTTAAAAGGATTTTTTAAAAAGAACTCTTTGAAAAGATAAAAGGTGGAGGGGGGAGGGGGGGGGGGAGTTCAAGATAAAGGATAAAATGTATATAAAATTGTGGATTAGATGTCTGTTATAAAACAGTTTAGATCTATATCTACATTCAACCCATCAGGGCGAAGAGATCTCATCAGAAAAATCCACTTAGTTTCGTTTCTTGATATCATCCTTTTCTTGTTTCCTCCTCTCCAATCCCCTTTAATTTTGTCAATTCCATAGAAAATTAAGCCAGATGGGTTTTTTGCATGTTTTTCTTTAAAATGTCTTGAAAGGTTGTGTTTGTCGAACCCCTTTTTAATATTTTTTATATGTTCCCTAATTCTTACATATAGGGGACGAGTTGTTCTGCCTATATATTGTAAATGACAGGGGCATTCGATGACATAGGTTACATGTGTACTATTGCAGGTGATGGTTTCCCTTATTTTATACTCTACACCTGTGGTGTGAGATTTAAATCTATCAGTCTTCCTTGGTTGATGTCTATTATTCCTACAAGGAAGACTGAGGAGCCCTTTTGTCCAACCTCAACACATAATTTTGAATATAAAAAATGATTTTAAAAACCATTGAACTATATATTTTTTATATATTTTTTTATATATTTTTTTATATATTTTTTGCCAAGCAGCATGGTGCAAATGAAAAATAAATACGTGAAAATTTTTTTGTGGAATTTTTTATTCAGCATAAAGAGGAACAGGAATAAGCGTTCTCATCCAGCATCAATATAAAATCAAACAAAAAATAAATGCGTGAAATTTTTATTCAGCTTAATGACGAATAGGAATAAGCCTTCTCATCCAGCATCAATATAAAATCAACATGACTAAAATATGTAAATTGGATAATATGGTTGATCCCGTTTAAACATTTAGGAATACATCCGAAGCAACAACAACACGAACATTAGATCAGAAGAACTCCAATGAATAGACATTATCTCAATATAAATTATTTTATCATATTTTATAATTTTTGTTTTTATCTTTACTTTTATCAATATAATTTTTCACTCTTTATATACAAATTTTAAATCATTAACCATCCAGTATTACCCTGTTATTTAAGAAAACCTTTCAGACATGCCCTTTGGCTGTTCCCCTTTGTACACTGAATATCAGAATGGGCCTGCAGAGAGAAGTGGTATATATTCCATGGAATTGGTTATTAGTCTGGCTATCAGATAGTTCCATTGTCGCCATTTTTAAATAAAGTTTTTGTTTTTATTTCCCTTTTTATTTCCCTTTTCATTGCGGAGAAGAATTTTTTGAAATAAAACTATTTTTTATTTTTATTTTTATTTTTATATTTATTTTTATTTTTATTTTTCGCATGATTCGCAAGTTTACATATACACCTTGATCGGTATTGGCTGTCCCCGAAATGATGAAAGCTGCCACTCCCAAAAACGCCGGCATTGCAGTGAGGCTAAAGGTGTCCTCCGTCCGGCTTCGGGTCCGAGAGCACCAATATGGCGGCGGAAGCCATTTGGTTACCTAGGAGACAGTGCGGCTATTTAACACCGGGAGCCCGATATGTTGACGCCGCTCCAGTAGACGTTGCATTACGAAACGCGTAGGGTGGAGTCTTACGTCACTACGTCACTTCCGGTATTTGGAGCTTGGGCCGTGGAACGCGGAAGCTTCCCGGCTTCTCTTTACTGATCGAGGACAGCCTAACCGTGAGTTACTACCTCGCCATTTAAAAGATTGGCACTATACATCGCACCAAGGGGTCCCCCTCTCTCTCTCTTTTATATCCTGAGGTACTCCGGACGAGGAGAGACCGTGTTGAGGGAACCCCAGGATTCCATATTGGTCCCTATCGATACACAGGTGGTATATTGGCCGGGTGCGACACCTAGTGGCTATAGTGGTGTTTGCAATCCGTGCCCTACTTTTTCTTTGTTCAACACCTGTTTTTTCATTTCTCTACTAAAGAGGACTTACTAATTTATTTAATTTATTCATTTTCTTGCATATATATGGAAAGTTTCACATCACTTTATGATCACAGCACGTAATAATAACAGGGATTATTTACAGTTATTTTTTCCAATAAAATAAGCACCGTTTATGTATATGTCATTTATGTAAACTTCCACGCTTTATCACTGTAATACACATTATTATTTTGAATAAAAGCACCGGGTTTGGTTTCTTTTTTCAAGTTTTTTTCTGGCACTAGCACTTATGATAAATATTGCAATACCTAACCCGTTATCACTCAGAATATGAGCACTTTAAATAAATAATACACTTCAGCACTTTACTTATTACTCTATTTATTTATTTATTTGGCACATTAGCACTTTAAAGGTAGCGCCGGTCTCAACCTTCTTTATAATTTTATCAATGTATGTAATAAGTCCACGGTGTGTGAAAATAGGACGACACTCGGTGAACAGGAATAGCTTGCATCTCCACCACAGAAATCTGTAGCCTCTTACCAGAATGAATTGATCACCGCTCTCACAGTGATCAAAAACGCCTTTAAATCCCAGAGGAGATCATACTGGGGGGCACTTGGTCCTATATCCTCTAGACGAGTGTAATATACTGGTCCTTGCAAACTTCCAATAGGGATGGTGGTACCATGAAAGTAAAAGAAGACAATGGTGCAGTACCTTTCAAACAGATATGGTTAACCCCCCCCCCCCCCCGGTTTTCTTTTCTTTTAATGTCATGAAGATGACCTAAGACATAAACAAGTACAGTTACCCACCCCCATGCTGCCCCACCTTCTTCCTTCATCTTCTTGATGGTGCCTCCGTGTTCTTTTTTCACTCCCATGCAGACGTTTTTTAATTATTTTCTGTGGTCTCCTTGCAGTATAATCCTTTTGCGCCTTCTTAAGGAGTGCATGTTGTCATTATATTTGTTTGTTTAGAAAAAAAAAATCCTTCCTAGCCAAGATCCGGGGGGTAAGGGGGTAAAGCCTTTTTTTTTTTTACCAGAGAAGTGTAACATCATACGGTGCATGTGTTAGATGAGCTATGTAACCAAAATGAAACAAATCACCGCTCTGAAAACATTCAGCTGAGCCAGATGGAACCCGAGCAACTGTGGCAGTCCTAAAGGAATGGGTGCTCACCAAGGTCCGTGACCTGAGGAATCCATGTAAATGAAGAAGAAAGTGGCACTTCCAGACCCAGGAACTTGGAAACTTGAGTTTATTTCTTCAAATCATAGGTACAACATCAGACAAGACTGCAAGACAAACTGGACAGCAGACGCGTTTCACACCTTGTGCTTATTCATTGCTCAAATGAATAATGAATAATGAGCAATGAATAAGCACAAGGTGTGAAACGCGTCTGCTGTCCAGTTTGTCTTGCAGTCTTGTCTGATGTTGTACCTATGATTTGAAGAAATAAACTCAAATTTCCAAGTTCCTGGGTCTGGAAGTGCCACTTTCTTCTTCATTTACTTAGATGAGCTGTGTGACATCATACGATGCATGTGTTAGATGAGCTGTGTGACATCATACGGTGCATGTGTTAGATGAGCTATGTGACATCATACGGTGCATGTGTTAGATGAGCTGTGTGACATCATACGGTGCAGGTGTTAGATGAGATGTGTGACATCATACGGTGCAGGTGTTAGATGAGCTGTGTGACATCATACGGTGCATGTGTTAGATGAGCTGTGTGACATCATATGGTGCATGTGTTAGATGAGCTGTGTGACATCATACGGTGCAGGTGTTAGATGAGATGTGTGACATCATACGGTGCATGTGTTAGATGAGCTGTGTGACATCATATGGTACATGTGTTAGATGAGCTGTATGACATCATATGGTACATGTGTTAGATGAGCTGTGTGACATCATATGGTACATGTATTAGATGAGCTATGTGACATCATATGGTACATGTGTTATATGAGCTGTGTGACATCATACGGTACATGTGTTAGATGAGCTGTGTGACATCATATGGTACATGTGTTAGATGAGCTGTGTGACATCATATGGTACATGTATTAGATGAGCTATGTGACATCATATGGTACATGTGTTATATGAGCTGTGTGACATCATACGGTACATGTGTTAGATGAGCTGTGTGACATCATATGGTACATGTATTAGATGAGCTATGTGACATCATATGGTACATGTGTTATATGAGCTGTGTGACATCATATGGTACATGTGTTAGATGAGCCGTGTGACCTCATATGGTACATGTGTTAGATGAGCTGTGTGACATCATATGGTACATGTGTTAGATGAGTTGTGTGACATCATACGGTACATGTGTTAGATGAGCTGTGTGACATCATACGGTACATGTGTTAGATGAGCTGTGTGACATCATACGGTGCATGTGTTAGATGAGCTATGTGACATCATACGGTGCATGTGTTAGATGAGCTGTGTGACATCATACGGTGCAGGTGTTAGATGAGATGTGTGACATCATACGGTGCAGGTGTTAGATGAGCTGTGTGACATCATACGGTGCATGTGTTAGATGAGCTGTGTGACATCATATGGTGCATGTGTTAGATGAGCTGTGTGACATCATACGGTGCAGGTGTTAGATGAGCTGTGTGACATCATACGGTGCATGTGTTAGATGAGCTGTGTGACATCATATGGTGCATGTGTTAGATGAGCTGTGTGACATCATACGGTGCAGGTGTTAGATGAGATGTGTGACATCATACGGTGCATGTGTTAGATGAGCTGTGTGACATCATATGGTACATGTATTAGATGAGCTATGTGACATCATATGGTACATGTGTTATATGAGCTGTGTGACATCATACGGTACATGTGTTAGATGAGCTGTATGACATCATATGGTACATGTGTTAGATGAGCTGTGTGACATCATATGGTACATGTATTAGATGAGCTATGTGACATCATATGGTACATGTGTTATATGAGCTGTGTGACATCATACGGTACATGTGTTAGATGAGCTGTGTGACATCATATGGTACATGTGTTAGATGAGCTGTGTGACATCATATGGTACATGTATTAGATGAGCTATGTGACATCATATGGTACATGTGTTATATGAGCTGTGTGACATCATACGGTACATGTGTTAGATGAGCTGTGTGACATCATATGGTACATGTATTAGATGAGCTATGTGACATCATATGGTACATGTGTTATATGAGCTGTGTGACATCATATGGTACATGTGTTAGATGAGCTGTGTGACATCATATGGTACATGTGTTAGATGAGTTGTGTGACATCATACGGTACATGTGTTAGATGAGCTGTGTGACATCATACGGTGCATGTGTTAGATGAGCTGTGTGACATCATACGGTACATGTGTTAGATGAGCTGTGTGACATCATATGGTGCATGTGTTAGATGAGCTGTGTGACATCATATGGTGCATGTGTTAGGTGAGCTGTGTGACATCATATGGTACATGTGTTAGATGAGCTGTGTGACATCATACGGTACATAAGGCTGGCTCCACCCAGGAGCGATGACAAGGGTCAAGGGGCAGAGTGGCCATCTTGGAGACACATGTAGAGATGTATTGATATGCAGAGCTGTCCTGTAATGCATGCTGGAGTGTACAGAGAGTCCTGAATAAACAACCGTTGTTCCAGACCAGAGTCCTGTGTATCTCACAACACGGAGAATATAACAAGCTGTGTGACATCATATGGTACATGTGTTAGATGAGCTGTGTGACATCATACGGTGCATGTGTTAGATGAGCTGTGTGACATCATACGGTACATGTGTTAGATTAGCTGTGTGACATCATACGGTACATGTGTTAGATGAGCTGTGTGACATCATACGGTACACGTGTTAGATGAGCTGTGTGACATCATACGGTACATGTGTTAGATGAGATGTGTGACATCATATGGTGCATGTGTTAGATGAGCTGTGTGACATCATACGGTACATGTGTTAGATGAGCTGTGTGACATCATACGGTACATGTGTTAGATGAGCTATGTGACATCATACGGTACATGTGTTAGATGAGCTGTGTGACATCATACGGTACATGTGTTAGATGAGCTGTGTGACATCATACGGTTCATGTGTTAGATGAGCTGTGTGACATCATACGGTACATGTGTTAGATAAGCTGTGTGACATCATACGGTACATGTGTTAGATGAGCTGTGTGACATCATGCTCTCCATCTCACTCATGCACAGTACAACAGTACTGCAATATCTAGTATGATCTCACAGATAAGGTACAAAATCTCCTCGAAGGCACTGATAATGTCTTCCCAGAGGGCATCAGTGTGGCCAGGGATAGGTCATCAGTGCCTTCAGGGAAAAAAGAAAGCGGACAGAGATGCATTTTAGTAAAATAGTCTCTAATAAATGGAAAAGCTCAGACTTTAGGACCATTTTCCTCACTTCCATATCAGAACGGGCTTTTCATTCCCTTGCATCTTGCAGAATATTTGACAGTTTTCACATCAGTTTGGAAGAGTGACACACACAAGTATAACAAGATACATTTTTAATGTATTTTTCAGGAGGTTGTGGAGCAGCTTACAGAAGATCTAGAGGAGAGACACGATTTGGTACTATCTCTTGAGGGACTAATGGATAAAATTGCCAAAGAAAATCAGAAGCTAAAGCAAGAACACACAGAATTAAAGGTATCGTGTCTGCAATTTTATTTTTTGTAATTTCTAGTTTATATCCTGTAAACATACCTGCACTGCTTTACTAAAATCAGAGTTCATGTAATGTTTGGGCATTAAAGTGTAACTAAAGGCAATTTAGAGTAAGGATATAGTAAGGAAGGGTGATAATCAACCCCTTTTGAGTTTTTTTTTGTTTGTTGTTTTTTTTTTTTTTCACAATCTTTCTCTTTGGGGAGATATCCCTTCACTGCCTATCCTATAGCCAAAATGGGAAGTGAGAGACAATCCTTCCAAAGAGGGGAATCCCTGGTTGTCACCAGAACTAGTATTCCTATTGGAAGATTTCCCCTCTACTCTTGTTCCGGTGACAATCCAAAATTTGGGATTTCTTTCACTTTCGATGATAGAGGTAAACAGGACAAATAGTGAGGGTGAATCTCCCTAACAAGGGTACAGACGGCAATAAAAAAATAGCAGGTGTTCCAATCCCTCTTCACTCTGTATAAAACTAAAAAAGAAAAAAAAGTCTTGCCTCTAGAAAAAAATAATTCTGAAAAAAGACTTGAAATTTTTTTATGGTTTTACTTGTACAATAAATTATCTGTTAGTGAATATTCTCTAAAATACAGGTAGAATAAATATAGTGCTCACTACCTCAGACATTTTGTTACAAATTATATTGTAACAATTATATTGGCTTTAGATTTCCTTTAGTGCCGGTTCACACTAGGTCGCTCTGACTTAGGGGGCGACCTGTGAAGTCGCGTGCAGTGTGACTTGCACGGACTTCATAAAATAAATGTCTATGCAAGTCGCCTCCAGGTCGCCCCGAAGTAGTACAGGACCCTTTTTCTAAGTCGGAGCGACTTGTGTCGCTCCTATTAGAACGGCTCCTGTACTACACAATGGGAGCGTGACGGACCGCGACTTGTCAGACTGACAAGTCGCGGTCCAAGTCGGATCAGTGTGAACCAACACTTACAGCTGTTTCCCCAGCTGTAATATTTATATTGTAAGTGTTACTTCTTAAGGCCCCTTTCACATCTGTGTGGTCTGATGCAGTGTATTATTGCACATCATGTTACGCATTAATGGACTAAAACTCGCACCTGCATAATTTTTGCCAATGCAGCACATAATAACGCACAGTATGTGGTGAGGTGCTGCATTGCGCGGTCGTGTGACACTGTACCCAAATAAAATGCATTTCCTTTTTTCCCCACCAATAGAGCTTTCTTTTGGTAGTATATGATCATCACTGCGATGTTTTATTTTTTGCACTATAAACAAAAAAAGACTGAAATTTTTAAAAAATATATATATATTTTACTTTCTGCTATAAAACATATCCAATAAAAAAATGTAAAAAATCTAATTTCATTATAAATTCAGGTCAATATGTATTTTGGTACATGTGTTTGGTTAAAATAAAATCCCAATAAGTGTATATTGATTGATGCAAACAATATAACGTCTACAAACTATGGGACATATTTAGGAATTTTTGTTATTTTTGTTTTACTAGTAATTTCGGTGATCGTCGTTTTATAGCGGGACTCCGATATTGCTGTGGACTGTCGGACACAAACTGACACTTTGCGGGAACCAGTGACACTAATACAGTGATCAGTGCTAAAAATATACACTGTCACTGTACTAATAACACTGGCTGGGAAAGGGGTTAAACATCTAGAGCAATCAAAGAGTTAACTGTGTGCCTAGCCAGTGTTTTTGTGTGCACAGTGTGCTGCTTTCACTTGGGGAAGAGATCGATTCTAGTCTTTGCTTTGCAGAGATACAGGATCGTCCCTTCCCCCGTCACAATTGAGAAAAGCCTTGTTTTGCATATCTCAGTTCTGTGTGTTTTTTTTTTTTTTTTTTTACTAACCATTGGCATGTCCCGGAGGACATGGAGTCCCCAGGACCAGCAGATCAGCTTCTGCAGTGAATTATCACAGCAGAAGCTGCCCGGCCACGGCGCACGCGCCGCCTGCAGACTGAAGTGCAGGATCACGTATATATACATGATCCTGTGCACAGCTCCTGCCCTGTTGCAATACAAGTGCTATAGGGCTGTCAGCAAGTGGTTAAGCAAATTCACTTACTCAGTCCCTCCACGATAGAAGGCTCTTCTACTTACCCGCTCCCACGATAGACGGCAGTTCTCTACGCTCCGGCAATGGAATATGCCCTGGAGTCCTCACACTATGGATTCTGAATCGGTCCTAAAGATTCCAGGACCTTAGACTGCTAGAGCATAGGGAGAAGAGGCTGCCAAGACCGGTCTAAAAGGAAGTTAAAGAGAGGATCGGGTGAGAAAATCTACTTTTCCATGACCATTGCATCTAAATGTGCAGTTAACCCTTGCAGAGCAAATGCAGCTCCATTGTGTGGGAGGATTCTCAAGTTTCTTGGAGTTTAGCTTTAAAGGAAAAGTATGGCCAAAGCTCTTTTGATCATACTTCTCCTATGGGTCACAGGAGTGCACTTAGTTCTGCATTCCTGTGACCCAGTTTTAGCCAACAGTCAGCAAACAACAGAGAACCCCGGTCCAGGCTCTACAGGGATCCCCGACAATGTCGGGATCCATCTAGATGCCTGACCAGCAGCTCTGAGGGCCTGTCAGTAAACCGCTGAGAGCCTGAGCCTGCCGCTCTTGCTCCCTTCACATCCCAGCACCCTAGTGAGCCCTGGAGGAGCAGAGCACAGAGCTGGGGACTGACCTTCCCTGCTCTGTGCTCAGAGGGGACCCAAAAACTGAGCAATCAGCAGTCTTTGATCGCTCAGTTCTAGGTGTCGAGCTGGCGGGGGACAGGTGAAGCTCAGATCCATTCTGCAACCATCTAGGTGAGTATGATTATTTGTTTTTTTTCTTTCTTGCACTTCCCTTTTAATTGCATTGGGGTGCCATTCAAAATTAACGGTACCACAATTGGCTATGTGCAGTGTGGTAATGCTCGTAAAAACAACGCATAGGTGTAAAGCCTGCCTGAAGGTTAAATTAAGTGTAAACCCTAGTGATTATTTTTGCTGCTTTCAGATACATTATATATTCCAGATATACTGTATTTATATATCGTGTGTACACACAGTAAGTATTCCAAGCTGTCCTGTGTTCACTTCCCTTGTTATCTCAAGGAGAGTAGTCAGCTGTGCTGTCCTTATCCTTAGACTACAAAACAAGTAGCCTTTATGTTGTGGAGATGGGAGAGTAGATTGGTCTGGGTAATTTGGCAAGAGAAAACTGGGCATGGCTGATAACATTCAGTCTACAAAAATACTGTGTGTTGTCAGTTCCCAATAGAATATACTTGTTAAGTGCATTTCTAGCAGATCAGCAGGTATTTTTCTGTACATACAGGGTCTTTCATTTAATGCAAAGGCTCCAGCGAGTAAAGATATTTACAATGAGATGTATTACAAACTGTATGCAGCAAATATAGGAGCAGTTGAGAGGCAACATTTTTAAAAGTTGGGCTTTTGCGTAGCCTTTCCTTCTACTTTAACTAGCACATGCTTTGGGGTACTGAGTAATTATTTATGATTGTAAGGATGTACATAAAGTTGAACAGAACCAGCGCGGCTGAATCGCTGAGATATATCTGACACATTAAAGTGTTGCTACTTCCCTGGCTAAAAACTGTACACATTTCTGATGGAAGGAAGTGTCGTTGTCTAGAGTAGGGGTCTCCGAACTACGAGCCACAGGCCAAATTGGGCCCGCTACAAGATTTTATCCAGGTCGCAGCTAGGGTCAGTGACATAGTCCTAATGTGCACCGATTGAGGATTAAGGTCAGCAAAGGCTGCCTATTGTCTCTGCTTCTTATTTAAGTGGGGACTCTGATGGGGACCATAATGGAAGGGGAAAATACAATAGGGACACTAACGTAAGGGGGGGGGGAGCTTTGATGGGGACCCTGATGTGGGGAAGGGAGGGGACTCCTGCAGTAGACTGTGGTATAAAAAGGCCTCTGATGGGGACCCTAATGTAAGCCGAGACGCTGATGTGGGCCCTGATGTAAGGGGGACTCTGCTTTAATCCAGCGGGCAACTAAGATCAGTGACATATCCTTAATGTGCACTGACTGAGTACTAAGGTCAGCAGAGGCTGCCTATGGTCTCCACTTCTGATGTAGGTGGGGACTCTGATGGAGACCCTAATGTAAGGTTAGAATCAGATAGGGACAGATGTAAGGAGGGGGGGCTTTGAAGGGCACCCTGATGTAAGGTGGGACTCCTACAGTAAACTCTGATGTGAAAGGTCCTCTGATGGAGACCCTAATGTAAGGGTAGAATCCAAAAGGGACACTTATGTGAGGGGGGCTTTGAAGGGCATCCTGATGATGTAAGGTGGGACTCCTTCACTAATCTCTGATGGAAAAGGGCCTTTGATGGAGACCCTAATCTAAGGGGGACTCTTATGTGGGCCCTAAAATATTTTATCCAGCTCGCAGCTAGGGTCAGTGGCATATCCTCAATGTGCACTGATTTAGGAATAAGGTCAGCAGAGACGGTATGCAAACTGTGGTCATCCAGCTGTTGCAAAACTACAAATCCCATCATGCCTCTGTCTCTGGGTGTCATGCTTGTGGCTGTCAGAGTCTTGCTATGCCTCATGGAACTTGTAGTTCTGCAGCATCTGGAGGGCCACAGTTTGCAATCCAATAGTGATGTCCAATAGGGAATCCAATAGGGACACTGATGTAAGGGGGGCTTTGATGGGGACCCTGATGTAAGGAGGAACTCCTACAGTAGGCTCTGATGTAAAATGACCTCTGATGGGGACCCTAATGTATAGGAGGGACTCTGTTACAAGATTTTACCCAGCTCTGATGTAAGTAGAGATTCTGATGGGGACCCTAATGTAAGGGGGACCCCGATTTAAGTGGGGACTCTGATAAAGACCCAAATGTAAGGTGGTCCGATGGGTTTTTTTTTTCCCATCCCCCAATTATACGTAAAAACTACAATGCGGACCACATACTAAAAAGTTTGGAAACCCCTGCCCTGGTCCAGAGCAGGAAAACTGTGGGAATATCTTGTAATAAATTGTTGGTTTTAGGGAAATAGATTCAATCATTAGCAAGATGATGTGAGTACATTCTATTTGGACTAGAATACGTTGAATCAGTGATGCAATGTAGTGTACCAGCCTTCGCTTCAGCATTCCATTATTTCCTGCAACTTAGAGATGTAAGCAAAAATCTGATCTCTATGCTTCGTACATCAATGTATTTGAACTTGGCGTCATTTTACACAGAGGTAGAATGAACTGCCTCTAATAGGCTCAGGAGATCTCCAAGATGATTTCCTTCTTTAATAATTCACTTCTTTGTCCTGTATCTAGGGGGCAGCACTGAATTATTCACAATACAGTACATGAAGAATTTATAATAGGTTCTTTAAAGCAGTGGTAATAATCACGTTTGGATGAGCAAGTCTACATTGTACACATTGGAGACGATTGTGTATCAGTGTGATATTTTATATAGTCAAAAACTTTCATTTAGATGTGTTAAAATGAATTTACAGTAATTTGACTTTACTTGTATTTAATGGGGAATTCAATTAAATTACTTAATCTGGAACACAGGTAGTATATTTAAAAAATATATATTTTTATAAGTCTTTATGGACGTTTGGTGAAGAAAAATATTGTCTTTTTATTTGTAATTTGTATAAGGGAGAGGAAAAAATTCACAAAAATCTTTAGAACATAATTCATAAGATAAGTATTTTCCTATATATATATATATATATATATATATATATATATATAATAAAGTGATCTTTATAAGGACAGAAAATTGATAATGTCATGGAAAAACTGACCCGTTTTACTCTGATGAGCATATGATAAATATAAATACTGTAGACGTTATATAATCATTTAAAGCAGGGGTGGGGAACCTTTTTTCTGCCAAGGGCCATTTGGATTTTTGTAACATCATTCGGGGGCCGTACAAAATAATCAACTTAAAAGCGTGCCCCCTTTCAATGCAGAGAGACCACAGCGTGCCCCCTTTCAATGCAGAGAGACCACAGCGTGCCCCCTTTCAATGCAGAGAGACCACAGCGTGCCCCCTTTCAATGCAGAGAGACCACAGCGTGCCCCCTTTCAATGCAGAGAGACCACAGCGTGCCCCCCTTTCAATGCAGAGAGACCACAGCGTGCCCCCTTTCAATGCAGAGAGACCACAGCGTGCCCCCTTTCAATGCAGACTGACCACAGCGTGCCCCCTTTCAATGCAGACTGACCACAGCGTGCCCCCTTTCAATGCAGAGAGACCACAGCGTGCCCCCTTTCAATGCAGAGAGACCACAGCGTGCCCCCTTTCAATGCAGAGAGACCACAGCTTGTTCCCTTTCAATGCAGACTGACCACAGCGTGCCCCCTTTCAATGCAGAGAGACCACAGCGTGCCCCCTTACAATGCAGACTGACCAAAGCGTGCCCCCTTACAATGCAGACTGACCACAGGGTGCCCCCTTACAATGCAGACTGACCACAGGGTGCCCCCTTACAATGCAGACTGACCACAGGGTGCCCCCTTACAATGCAGACTGACCACAGGGTGCCCCCTTACAATGCAGACTGACTACAGCGTGCCCCCTTACAATGCAGACTGACTACAGCGTGCCCCCTTACAATGCAGACTTACCACAGCGTGCCCCCTTACAATGCAGACTTACCACAGCGTGCCCCCTTACAACGCAGACTGACCAAAGCATGCCCCCTTCGATGAAGACTGACCACAATGCAGAGTGAACAGCGTGCCCCCTTACAATGCAGAGTGAACAGCGTGCCCCCTTACAATGCAGAGTGAACAGCGTGCCCCCTTACAATGCAGAATGAACAGCGTGCCCCCTTAAAATGCAGAGTGAACAGCGTGCCCCCTTAAAATGCAGAGTGAACAGCGTGCCCCCTTAAAATGCAGAGTGAACAGCAACTTGACTTACCTGTTGTAGCAGCGGCTTCCTCTCTTCAGTCCCCGCGTCTCTTCGAGTCCTCCCGCGTCCCGCCTCCTCCTCGGCAATGGCATTGGCCGAGGAGGAGGAGGATCCGTGAGACAATAGCGAATTTTCATTCGCTATTGTCACACAAATGGGCGGGCTCGAGGCGCACTGCTCTGCGCCCCGGGTCCACCCTTTTCGGAGACTCAGTGTCAGGACGGAGCCATTGGCTCCTTCTGACACAGCGGCACGGGGAGGGGGGCGTACATAACGATCGTGCGGGCTGCATGCGGGCCGCAGGTTCCCCACCCCTGATTTAAAGAGTCTGGGCCCTTCTCTTGTATATGATCTATTTTTAATAATGAGAAATGGAAAAAATAACAAAAAAATGTAAATTGTAGGCTCAAGAAATTTTCAATGGTATAGATTATCTTTTTGACACACGGTTATATGTATTTAATGCCAAAACGTTAAACTGAATATGACATCACCTTGATTGGCAGGGTTCCCCTCATGCCTTAAAATCTAGCCAGGCAGCTGATTAGAACTGCAGTGTATAAGGCTTCAGGTTTGGTAACCTGTTAATAGGTATAAATGGATCAGCGTAGGCTTAAGCTTGTGTAAAAACAGTGTGTATACAACAGGCTTGGTGCGTAAACAGGAAAAAGCTTTCAGCAAGTTTTGATCAGCTTAGTTGAAGCCTTTCCAATACAATTCCACTCCAATTTGGGGAAGTTTGGACGCATATCTTAATGGCAGTGTTGACTGTCACTTTAAACAAACTGTTAGATAGTTTTCAGCTCTACCTAAGAGCATGCTGAAGCCTGTTACCTGCTTGTTTCAAGTGACAGCTCCCCCTTTAAAAACTTTGTTTAAAAGTTCAGACCCATGCTTTGCAGTAAGGCATGGCACATACTTCATTTTAAGCACCAAGTCTACCTTTAAAAAAATAAATGCACATATTTTACAGGAGCCAACAAAGCAATTGCACCCAAGATCAGTGGAGCCCTGGACAGCCGGGCCGATTTCAAAAGTAACCGGCTGTCGGAGCAGAAGAATCCCTGCATGCTGTCATGGGGGAGACGACCATGCACCATGTTACATGTTACTAAATAGAGGTGTGACATAACATAGTGCAAAGAATGAAGTTGGCCTTTAAACGGCACTCCAGTGCACTAAATGGCAACACACTATGTGCATGTGCTAATGCATCTCATTGGGCCAGATAGATCTAAATAAGGTGCCAACAAAGCTTTACAATGCTTGCCAAAAGGTTTACAAACACTTGCTGTACACACTACCCTTAAAGTGACAAAGTCCTATTATTATTTTTTTTTTATAAAACCGATACAAATAACATAACTTGCAAGTATTTCCTATTTCTATACATTTCCTCCTCTTGAGTTTACTTTATAAATTGTCCCCTGGCCGCACTAATTTACTCCCCATACTATCTCTGCCCCCTGTAGGATCCATAGAGTTCTGTATGGGTCTCCTCCAAGTGCCCGCTCCTGCTTTGTACTACAACTCTACCTGCAGCCATTGCAAATGCTGTACACACAGTCAGTGCTGGAGGGACACAGAGCCGCTTTCAGTCACGGCTGTGGAGAAGGAGGAGGAGAGGCATGGCTTTTCCTCTGTGTCCCTCAGAGCTGCCTATATGTGCAGCGTCTACAACAGCTGCATGCAGAGTTGTAGTATGGAGCAGAAGCGCACACAAGAAGAGACTCGTATGTGACTCCATGGGTCCTGGCAACACAGGGATGTTGTGCTGCTATGGCTATTTTAGTGATTTTTATAGCATAAATCTAGAATGTTGAACATGTATTGTTTTAGAAGCTAGGCCTCTCCTGTTCATATGCTAAAAAAATCTGTTGAAGTGCTTTGTGAGCTCAAGACAGGAAATAATGCTACAGAAAAGAAGGGGAGGGGGAAGGATTGCATACATTTATACATGCCTATTTGTTAGGAAGGATGGATAGCTTGTGTACATTGTAGGCACATTTTGTAATATCTGTCAGTCTTGTACTCTATTCTTATAATCGTAATAGTTAGTATGTACAGCATTTTTGTTTGGTAAAAGAGCATTAATACACTACAAAGCTTTCGCTGCTTCCTTGGCTTTACTGCAAAATAACTTTAATAGAAGTAAAGGAGCAAAATAGTAAAGGAGTGTGCCAATGTGGCCAGAGGACAATTTGAAAAGTAAATTTAAAGGAGCAATTTATAGAAATAACAGACAATACATAGTAGTAAAACAGAAAAAACACAGCGCTTGCAAATATATTATAAGGTGCCTATAATATCCAAATTCATAATAAAAGTCCAAGAAATTAAGAAAGTCCAAATTCCATGTGTAAAACGTGCAAGGTATAGCCTTAAGTGCAACTTAAAAACAAGGTGCTGATAGTGCTGGATTATTGTGCAAAATATAATAATAATGATGCTCCTGTGTAAGTGCTGAAGTGCTCCAAAGATAATCACTGGTGCCAGGTGACTTGATCCCCTTCAGAGACCCCACTCACCAGAATGGATGGACCCTTGTCAGGGGTCAGAAACGCTTGTGGTCAAAGAGTTCCTCCAAACTGTCTCCCTGGTTAGTTGGAACACACAACGTGGCAAATCCTCTCCTTGATGGAAAGTGCAATGTGCTGGAATGTATGCCCTTTCAGTGTAATGGCCCTGGGCAGCAGGTCAGTGCAGGCAGCTCCCCCTCTGTGTCCTCACCAATGGGCTCTTCCACATAAAATCACTGCAGTGCTCCCGATGTGTCACCCCCGGAGAGCTCCCTCCTGACAGACAATACATGTAAGGTATGTCATTTGTGTATGATTTATGAAAAAAAAAAAAAACGTTGGTGTCCCTTTAAAATACCTAAAGACCACGCGGCTTAATAGTTTCAGAGTGAATATTCTATTCAGATTTTGAAAATAAATTGATATAAAACTCCATGCTACTATATAACAAAATCCCTCAAAAACATGTGAAAATAAGAATTTACAGAAAGCATGTACCACCTAACAGTGTTATTACTACACCTTATATGCAAAAAAAAAAAAAATGGTAGTGAAGCGCTTTCAATCTTCAGAAACTATAAAGTGACAAGTGCAATAAATAAACAATACATATACAGTATATACAACAAAATTTAGAATGTCGAATCATACGTGGATCCTGTCCGCAACATATATGTACAGTGAAATAAAGCTCTACAAAATTCAAAGATATATTGTAGTCCAAAAAATTTAGTCCCATACACCATGCAATCTCTGTGCAACCAATGACCAAATTCTTTCTCCGATCCATATATACATCCTCGGATCGTGAAAACACCACCGCTGTGCCCTTTAGTACCCCCTTGTGGGTATCCTCTCATCTGGTACTGTGGACCCCACTGTTATATATGAGGTCACAAACGCTTTGTAAACACTATCCTTATTCCTTCTTCATTCCATAAGGCTGAGCATAAAATAGCAAGTATTTTCTCAGTGGCTGATGAACCAAACCAAGACAGTCACCGGTATTGCACTCTAAATATCTGCCTAAATAATATGTGGGCAGATATTTAGAGCATGACGCCGGTGACTGTCTTTATCCTTTGAGAAATCCCATCAGGGAGCATCACGTTAGGTAGGCGGTGAAGTCATCACGCTGGGTGGGGTTTAGACGCCATCTTTGAGATGCCTGTGTCTGTGGATTACATGTAAGTGCAATACCTGTTTTTATAATAAGTATGAATTAAGTGGTCTACACTATTGGATATCTGTGCTTCAGTTTTTGGTTTATCAGTCACTGAGAGATGCTCAGCTTTATGGAAAGAAGAAGGAATTAAGATACTGTTTACAAAGCGTATGTGACCTCATATATAATAGTGGGGTCCACAATACCAGTGTGGAGGGTACCCACAAGGGGTGGTGAAGCGCACAGGGGTGGTGTTTTTATGATCTGAAGATGTATATATGGATCTGAGAAAGATTTCAGTCATTGATTGCACAGAGATTGTATGGGACTATTTTCGTGGAATGTAATATACACTAGATTATCAGAAGTATTGGGACGCCTGCCTTTATTTGCACATGAACTTTAATGGCATCCCAGTCTTAGTCCGTAGGGCTCAATATTGAGTTGGTTCACGCACACTTCAACTCCTCTATGAAGGCTGTCCACAAGGTTTAGGAGTGTGTCTATGGGAATGTTTGACCATTCTTCCAGAAGTGTAATGGTGAGGTCAGGCACTGATGTAGACGAGAAGGCCTGGCTCGCAGTCTTCCCTCTAATTAATGCCAAAGGTGTCAGGTTTAGGCCAATCAAGTTCCACCTCTCCAAACTCGCTCATGCATGTCTTTATGGACCTTGCTTTGTGCACTGGTGGGCAGTCATGTTGGAACAGGAAGGGGCCATCCCCAAACTGTTCCTACAAAGTTAGGAGCATGAAATTGTCCAAAATGTCTTGGTATGCCGACACCTTAAGAGTTCCCTTCACTGGAACTAAGGGGCCAAACCCAACCCCTGAAAAACAACCCCACACCATAATCCTCCCTCCACCAAATAATGAACCAGTGTACAAAGCAAGGTCCATAAAGACATGGATGAGCAAGTAAGGGGTGGAGGAACTTGATTGCACAGAACAAGGATACTGTTTACAATGTGTATATGACCTCATATATAACAGTGGGGTCCACAGTACCAGGTGAGAGGATACCCACAAGGGGTGGTGAAGGGCACAGTGGTGGTGTTTTCATGATGCATATATGGATCTGAGAGAGATTTCGGTCATTGGCAATTGATGGTGCTATTTTTTGGACTACAATATATCTGTGCACTTTATTTTGCTGCACATATTATATGTTACTAACAGGATCCACATAGGATTCATTTGTTATTCGAAATTTTGTTGTGCCATGCTAATAGAACAGAGTTTTATTATTATTTTGTAGAAAACACAATGATCAAAATTAGAGAAAGATTACAATTAAATTTTCTAAAGGTTACAACAATCAACAATTAATAGGAAGTGTAAAGGGCATTGCTTTGAATGACTTCAGCACATCTGTGTCCACGGGACATCACTAGTCTCTCACATTGCTCTGGTGTGATTTTTGTTCCACTCTTCTTCCAGTCTCTTCCACAGTTAAGTGACTGTAATGGGTTTCTTTGCCATAACCAAGGATTTTCCAGAGGTTTTCTATTGGGTTTAGATCAGGGCTCTGGGCTGGCCATTTCATTGTTTCAATGTTTTCAGCTTCAAGGAACTGCTTTACCCATTTTGCTGTGTAACAGTTGGCATTGTCGTGCATGAAAATTGCTGGCTGATTGGGTGATGAACGCAGGGAAGGAATCGCATGTTGTCGAAGAAGGTTCTGATAAACATTTGCATTCACTCTGCCATGTAGCTGTATAAGAGGCCCAACTCCTGCTGCAGAAAACATCCCCCAAACAATGATGCTTCCCCCTCCACCTTTCACTGACTTCTTTACACACTTTGGGTTCAGTTTTTTCCCAGTTTGACAACGAACATAATGTTTCCCATTGGACCCAAATAAATTAAACTTGCTTTCATCCCTAAAATTAACTTTGGACCAGTTCTCCTTTGTCCACACAACATGCTCCTCAGCAAAGGTTAGTCTAGCCTTTTGATTATTTCTGCCAATGAGGAGTTTGGTCACTGCAGAGTGGGCTTTGAGTCCAAATTCTCTTAAATGGCGAGACACTGTATGACTAGAGAGATCCTTTTTCTGTTTAGCGCTAAACTGGCGAGAAATCACAGCTGCAGTGTTGAACCGATTGGCCATTGAGATTCTCCGCATTATCCCATCCTCTCTTGCATATGTCTTTCGTCTATGACCAACCTTCTTGGGGGACTTGAATGAGTTTTTGACATTGTAAAGATGCAATATTCTAGAAATCACAAATTTGGAATGACAAACTTCTCTTGCTATGGCTGAAAAAGGTCATCCCTTTGGCCTTCATCTTGACAACCTGCTGCTGGGGGGTATCAGTCACTTTAGAATGGCACATCATTTTACAAAGTCAGTGAAAACTATAAAGTTAGGCCAGTTAAATAGGGTTTGTCAGATATTTAAAGAAATTAGCACAAGGTGCCAGATTAACACAACTGGGAGGTATCTGAAAGTGTTCTCTAATTTTGATCAATGTTCTTTTTCAAATCTCATTGAAGTTTTTTATTCTGTGCTTCAAAATATATGTAACTTAAGAAATATGATTAACAAAAATGCCATTTTACTCCTGTTTAGATCATTTCAAATAGGACTAAGCAGTGACCTTGTAATTTAGGAAATTGTAGGTGGTTTTGTGTGTGTGTGTGTGTGTTTATATATATATATATATATATATATATATATATATATATATATATATACAGTGGGTACGGAAAGTATTCAGACCCCCTTACATTTTTCACTCTTTGTTATATTGCAGCCATTTGCTAAAATCATTTAAGTTCGTTCTTCTTCCTCATGAATGTACACATAGCACCCCATACTGACAGAAAAACACAGAATTGTTGCAGATTTATTAAAAAAGAAAAACTGAAATATCACATGGTCCTAAGTATTCAGACCCTTTGCTCAGTATTTAGTAGAAGCCCCCTTTTGATCTAATACAGCCAGGAGTCTTTTTTGGAAAGATGCAACAAGTCTTTCACACATGGATTTGGGGATCCTCTGCCATTCCTCCTTGCAGATCCTCTCCAGTTCTGTCAGGTTGGATGGTAAGCGTTGGTAGACAGTCATTTTTAGGTCTCTCCAGAGATGCTCAATTGGGTTTAAGTCAGGGCTCTGGCTGGGCCATTCAAGAACAGTCACTGAGTTGTTGTGAAGCCACTCCTTCGTTATTTTAGCTGTGTGCTTAGGGTCATTGTCTTGTTGGAAGGTAAACCTTCGGCCCAGTCTGAGGTCCAGAGCACTCTGGAGAAGGTTTTTGTCCAGGATATCCCTGTACTTGGCCGCATTCATCTTTCCCTCGATTGCAACCAGTCGTCCTGTCCCTGCAGCTGAAAAACACCCCCACAGCATGATGCTGCCACCACCATGATTCACTGTTGGGACTGTATTGGACAGGTGATGAGCAGTGCCTGGTTTTCTCCACACATACCGCTTAGAATTAAGGCCAAAAAATTCTATTTTGGTCTCATCAGACCAGAGAATCTTATTTCTCACCATCTTGGAGTCCTTCAGGTGTTTTTTTAGCAAACTCCATGCGGGCTTTCATGTGTCTTACACTGAGGAGAGGCTTCCGTCGGGCCACTCTGCCATAAAGCCCCGACTGGTGGAGGGCTGCAGTGATGGTTGACTTTCTACAACTTTCTCCCATCTCCTGACTGCATCTCTGGAGCTCAGCCACAGTGATCTTTGGGTTCTTCTTTACCTCTCTCACCAAGGCTCTTCTCCCCCGATAGCTCAGTTTGGTCGGACGGCCAGCTCTAGGAAGGGTTCTGGTCGTCCCAAAGTCTTCCATTTGAGGATTATGGAGGCCACTGTGCTCTTAGGAACCTTAAGTGCAGCAGAAATCTTTTTGTAACCTTGGCCAGATCTGTGCCTTGCCACAATTCTGTCTCTGAGCTCTTCAGGCAGTTCCTTTGACCTCATGATTCTCATTTGCTCTGAGATGCATTGTGATCTGGAAGGTCTTATATAGACAGGTGTGTGGCTTTCCTAATCAAGTCCAATCAGTATAATCAAACACAGCTGGACTCAAATGAAGGTGTAGAACCATCTCAAGGATGATCAGAAGAAATGGAAAGCACCTGAGTTAAATATATGAGTGTCACAGCAAAGGGTCTGAATACTTAGGACCATGTGATATTTCAGTTTTTCTTTTTTAATAAATCTGCAACAATGTCAACAATTCTGTGTTTTTCTGTCAGTATGGGGTGCTATGTGTACATTCATGAGGAAGAAGAATGAACTTAAATGATTTTAGCAAATGTCTTACATAGTTACATAGTAGGTGAGGTTGAATAAAGACAATAGTCCATCCAGTTCAACCTGTGTAGGTGTGTGTGGCTGTAATCATCTCACATACCCCTGAATGTTCTGATCCTTGAGATGTAAGTCTAAGAGTCTTTTGAAAGCCACCATACTACCCGCAGAAACCACCTCTTGTGGTAGAGAATTCCACAATCTTGTAGCCCTAACAGTAAAGAACCCCCCACGTTGCCTGAGGTTAAAACGCTTCTCCTCTAATCGCATTGTATGCCCTCGAGTCCTCATGCAATCCCTTCGAATGAACAGCTTTTTTTCTAAGCTGGGATCCCCATTAAGATATTTATAAATTGCTATCATGTCCCCCCTCAGACGTCTCTTCTCCAGGGAGAATAAATCGAGCGATTGTAGACGCTCTTCATAGTCAAGGTCCTCCAATCCCCTAATTAGTTTAGTTGCCCTTCTCTGGACTCTCTCCAGCTCCAACACATCCCTCCTGAGGACTGGCGACCAGAACTGGACAGAATACTCCAGATGCGGTCGGACCAGAGTTTTATAAAGTGGAAGGATTATAGTCTTATCTCTGGAATACATCCCTTTCTTTATGCATGCTAATATTCTGCTGGCTTTGGCAGCTGCCGCTTGACATTGCATGCTGTTGCCTAATCTATCATCAACCAAGACTCCCAGATCCTTCTCCATTTTTGATTCCCCCAAGGGTTCCCCTCCTAACGTGTATTGTGCTTTTATGTTTTTAGTCCCCAAGTGCAAAACCTTACACTTCTCCACGTTAAACCTCATTTGCCATGTCGTTGCCCACTCTGTAATTTTGTCCAGGTCATTCTGTAGGATATCTGCTTCATGCTGTGCAGTTATTGCTCTGGCCAATTTTGTGTCATCTGCAAAAACTGATATCAAACTACTGATCCCGACCTCAATGTTGTTTATGAATAAATTGAACAAGGTTGGTCCCAGGACTGAGCCCTGGGGCACCCCGCTTACTACCTCAGACCAGTCTGAGTATGCGCTGTTTATTACCACTCTTTGGACACGCCCTTTAAGCCAATTCCGTATCCAAGAGCAAACCCTGCTGTCGATACCTGCAGACCTTATTTTATAAATTAAGCGCTTGTGGGGAACTGTATCAAACGCCTTAGCGAAATCCAAGTACACCACATCCACTGGTCTCCCCCTATCTAACTCACAGCTCACCTCCTCGTAGAATGTTAATAGATTGGTTTGACAAGAACGCCCATTTGTAAACCCGTGCTGATTACTGCTGATGATGTTGTTGTCTTTAGCAAACTCTACGATATAGTCCCTTATCATCCCCTCCAGAAGTTTACATACTATTGATGTCAAACTGACAGGCCTATAATTTCCCGGGATATGCCTCTGGCCCTTTTTGAATATTGGAATCACGTTAGCTTTCTTCCAATCCCCTGGTACATCTCCTGTCCTAATACTGTCAGCAAAGATCAGGAACAGTGGTCTGGATATAACCTTACTGAGTTCCTTGAGTACTCTCGGATGTACGCCATCCGGGCCTGGTGATTTGTTTGTGTTGAGTTTATCCAGCCTTTCCCTGATTTCACCCTCTGTTAGCCATAGTGGCAAGTCCTGTGTATTACTACTAACCAAACAGTCATGGTCAGTGTACCCCTCCGTTTCCTGTGTAAACAAAGAGTGAAAAATTTAAGGGGGTCTGAATACTTTCCGTACCCACTGTGTGTGTGTATGTATATATATATATATATATATTATGTGTTTAATGTATGTATTGTTTGTTTATTGCACTTGTCACTCTATAGTTTTTTAGGATTGAAAGCGCTTCACCCTTATTTGTTTTGTATACTCAGATTTTACATCACAAGTATAAGTTATAAGGTAGTTATAAGGTGAAACATTTTGTAAAAGTGGATGAAAAACAGATACACACCAAGTGCGTTTTCCTTTGTATATTGCAGTTAGAGGCGGATGACCTGGCAACTAGTTTAAAAACAACAGAAGTGCAAAATAGGAACCTGGCTCTGGAAAACCAGCATCTTAGCGAGTCTTTAGAAAAAGAAGAGCAAGCTTTAACATCTCTTAAAGAGGAACTAAGAAAATTGAGAGAACAGATAAGAAACCTAGAAGAAAAAGGAAGGCGCGAGACAGTACAGTCCGAAAACCAGAAGCTGAAAGAACATTTAAAAGAGGAACGGCAAAAGATCCGCAGTTTTCGAACACAGAAGGAAGCATTGCTAACCGAAGCCCAATTACTCAGGAAAGAACTTGACAACGAGAGGCAAATTACAGACTCTCTGAAGGTGGAGCTTGAAGAGATAAGTAATAGGAGAGCCTCTAGTGTCACCTATGATGCTATTCAGAGTAATGAAGAAATTGAACATTTGAAGAACCGTCTTTCTGAGTTAGAAAAAAAACTAAATTTTGAGCAGCAGAGGTCAGATTTGTGGGAAAGGCTTTACATTGAAGCCAAAGAACAGAATGAAAAAAAAGATGGCAAAAATCCACGTAGTCATCAGGAATCAGAAAATTCTAATGAAGGTAAATCAAACAAACAAAAAAAGAAAGTTAAATCCACATTTTTCAGCTCAGTTAAAGATACTTTTGATGCAATGAAAAATTCAACCAAAGACTTTGTGAGACATCATAAGGAAAAAATTAAACAGGCTAAAGAAGCAGTGAAGCAGAATTTGAAGAAATTCTCAGATTCAGTAAAAACAACATTCCGACAATTTAAAGACTCCACTAGAAGCATGTTTGACAAAAATCGCTACAGAAAACATGCAGACAGAAGGAGGGAGGAATCCAAAGAAGCACATACTGTACGCCGAGAATTTAAGCCTGGCTTTGAGAAGAAGTTTCCCGACAAAGCATCAGCCTCTGAGCACATGCACAAAAGCTCACATGATACTCCTAAAACTGAGGACTTTAAAGATGAAGCCACCCAGCCATTGGATGATGATAAAATGACCAAAGGCCACCAGCAAAAGGGTTGTTCTGATGTTTTTGAATGTGCTCACCAAGAATCACTTAGTCTCTTCAACAAGGTACTGGACCCTGTAACAGTAGAAGAATTCCACGATTTGATGCAAGTATATTTACAGGAGCAAGTGGATGATTTCCGACACTGGACAGAACTAGAGCAATTCATTAGTAAATTTTTTCATAATGGTGTTTTTATTCACGATCAGATGCTTTTTACTGATTTTGTGAATGACGTTGAAGATTACCTTGAGGATATGAAGGAATATCAGACTAACACTGGAGGAGTCTTTGAAGACCTTGATGAATTTGTTTACAGACACTTCTTTGGGAGTGCTTATTCCATACCATATGGACCAAGGTTGGTTTATACTTAATGCTTTAAAATGTCAACATATTGATGCTGTTAAAAATTTTAGTAAGCAAACTAATGTCCGCCCTAAATATTAGTGCTGCTTATATGCTTGTAGTCCATGATCTCCCAAACCAAACCTTTTTTTGAAACAAGGGTCAGAGATTTTTCGAAGATCTGTCAGGCATCCCATGCCATTTCCATTGTCCAATAGCAGTCAGTAGCAGGCAGCCTTGTTGGATAGAGGGTCAGTCATTGCAGATGAATATGGTAGACCTTGAACTGCAGGAAGGACAATTTAGGAATAAATCAGGCATACCTAGTAATAAGAATAATAATGATTAGAGATAGGAGAATTATTCAGATTTTATTCCTCTACCGATTTGTGAGTTTTGGACCCACGGAGGGTTTTTCTGTGGGTGTCAAGCTGGCTAAAGGGTCAATTTTGCCTGTACTCTATTAATATAACTGGAAAAGGATAAAGAATAAAACTAATGAAAAAAAAAAAAGGGAAAAGTGGTTTTGCAGCAGGACATAGTCACATAACAAGCTAAAAGAACATCTATAGGTGGTAGTGGTTTTGGGCAATGCAATCTTTCCATCGGCATAAAGCTCCCAATGTATGTTTTACATACAGACAATATATATTTTTTTTCTTTCATGTTCAGATTGCAGCAAATTTCCTACAGCATGACAATTTGTAAACCTTGAGCTGTGATAAAGATGTATTTGAGGTTCTCTGAAAAAGACATCCATGTAGGATATGTTGTTTTTTTTAAGAATTGTATTACCAAATGCAAAACCAAAGTTTTTAAACCAAAAGATTTGTTCAAATTCCATAAATTTCTAGTCCAAGTCCTGATCTCCAGCATCCAGGATTTTTTGCATGCGTGTGAATTTTTACAATTGCAAAATGGTAACTAGTATGTAACCATTTAGAGAGCTGTATTCCATTTTGTGTAATAGCCACCCACAGACTTTAAAGCAGATCTAATATTGCAGCTCCCACCTCCAGGACCCAAAAGTTATTGGATGTCCTTTTCGAATGTACAACAAACTGACTGGTAAGTGGAATGTGATCATATAGAGTGCATGTTTTCTTCTATTTTTGGTTGAGGTAGCTTTAATAAAAGTCATGGCTGATCATGGATATGACAAGTTTAACCACTTTTGGATTTCTTTAACTGACAATTGCGCGGTAATGCGGCGATTATCAAAAAAAATTTGATGTCCTTTTTTTTTCCCCCACAAATAAAGCTTTCTTATCGGTATCGGCCGATATTTTCGTACATTATTATTTATTTATTTTTTTTACAGGTACTATTGTGGAGGGATCTGGGGGTCTAAAAGACCCCAAACCCCTCCTCTGCACTTGAAAGTATTCAAAACCCCAAGTTTGGCTGTTTTGAATGCTGTAATATTTTTGAATTTGGGGCCGAGTACCCGGAAGTGATGTCATGACATAAGGGGCGTACCATGGGGTTGGCGAGACTGGCGCCAGGGGCGCAGGCCGAGGGGGGGCGCAAAAACATTGCCAGCGTTAGTGAATTTTGCGCCCTCGGGTCAGCCTGCGCCCCTGTCGCCCCCCCCCCGCAGCGTGCGGCTCTGATCCCGGAGCTCTGTGCCTCCTCTAGGCGGCGGCAGCACTGGGTTCTCCGGAGCTCCGTCTCTGCCCACAGATGCGGCCAGTCAGCGGTCACATGACTGGTGACATCATCAATCGGCGGCAGCCTGAGTGGGCATGGTGAGTACACTGGGGCTGTCAGAGGAGCCCATATCGCCGCTGAGCAGTACTGTTATTTTTGTTTTTTCAGCATGATCATTAAAAGCTTAATATTATTTGTCACTCCATTTCTCTATAATGAAAGTCACCTAATGTGTCATCTCTCTCATTCTCACCCCCTCTCTCTTTCACTCTCTCTCTCAACCCCCCCCCCCTCTATCTCTCTCATACCCCCCCTCTCTCTCTCTGTCACCCCCCTCTGTCAAACCCCCCCTTCTCTCTCCCTCTGTAACCCCCTCTCTTGCTGTTCACACCTGGCACAATGTTTGCCCACTAGAGAGCTCTATACTGGGCCAAAAAGGGACACCTGAGAAACTTTCAATTCCCTTTTATACATTTTATTTTTTTTATGGGACAGGGAGGATTAGGAAACAAACTATAATGTTATATATGTTTCTTTAGTTTCCCTTTACATGGTAGAGAACTAATATAGGAACATCGCCTTTTCAAAATGTAGAAAATGATTAAAATTGATCTGAACATGAAAAAAAAAAAGATATTTTTTTTCACTTTTTTGTGGGGTGGGGGGTGGGGGGGGCGCTGATACAACTCCTCACCAAGGGCGCTGGAGACCCTAGGTACACCTCTGCATGACATCCACTTCCGGGTTTTTACACGGAGACCCGATCAGAGCCGAATGCGGCTTTGATCGGGTCTTCTCTTCGGTGGCCATGCAGGATGGTTGCCCGGGTTTCCCGGTGCTACGGGAGACCTGGGCGAGCTGCAGAAGGCGGCGGGAGGGGTTGGACGTCCCCTCCTGCTCCTTGTAATAACAGCCGAGTGGCTTCTTAGCCGCATCAGTTGTCATTACAAGACAGCCGACTGTCGGCTATGGACGTCGGTACTGGGGTGATGCCTTTAGCTGGAGGCATCACTCCGGTACAAGCACTTTCCTGAAATATCGGTCACCTTGGTGGCTGATTCCGATATATCGGGGAAAATGCATATCGGCCCTCCCGTTAATCAGTCGATCTCGAATACACACCAACAGAATGTATACCAATATTTCAACAACCAGTAGACCACATCAACCTTACCACTGCTCATATATTATTCAAGAACAGGATTTCCCTCCCCCATATGCTTACAGAGATTTATGCAAAATATATATCCATTCAGATTAATGCTTTTAAAGTGTGCACTCCAGCGAAATAAAATATTTTCCAAAGATCAGAAAAAAAGCTTTAAAACAGACAGAACCTGCTACTATGTATGCAAATCCCCTGCAAAGACCAGAAAAAAAAACATTTTCTTTTTCCAAGCCTTTATCATGACTCTGCTTGAATACAGTTTAATATCTGATATACAGAATATGTATTTTACTTTACTTTTGATGGTGCAGTCTTCTGTGCTCCAATGCAATGCATATGCTTTGCAATGTGTCTTTTAAACACAAATGCTTTGAAGAGCGAATAAATTACTAAATAAAGGTGGGTCAATCTGTCCAACCCTAGTAATATTCAATGTGGATATTCCTGTGCTAAATAAAAATCTATGAAAGATGCACTTTAAATCTGAAACACTCATGTTTAGAAATGTTGGGCTGTGTTATAGAAGCTGACAAGGTGGAAGACTGAAGCAAGCCACATGCCCATCCTTTTGTAATGAAGGTCAGAATGGCCAAAACTTGAACCTTCAGGAAAATGAAGCCAAGGCCCAAATCCAGATCTATCTGCAGAAAAAAATAATACCTGGGAAAGCTCCGGATTACGTTGGTTGAAGTCCTGACTTGCTGCAAATGCGTTGAATCATTCAGATTTAGGAATAAACACTGTTGAAGGCTTCCTGGACTTCTAAAGGGGGTCCTGATTACTGTTGAAAGAACCTAATTTCTCCAACCCTTCCTTTCAGCTTCTAGGCCTGAAAAATGAGACATGCCGACTGAGGATGGAGAAGCTCTCCCTGAGACTGAAGTTGCAGAAAGATAGGGAGCAGAATTGGTAGGCAGAGACTGAGTTCTATGGCCAGGTTAAACAGCCTGCATAGCCAGTAGGGTAGGATGGCTATCACTGTGAACCTTTCCAACAGATACCTTATGACTAGATGTATTGGTGGCAAAGGCATAGTCCTTGATCTCGGCCAATGGGCAAGCGTAGTGAGAAAGAAACCTGGATATTTTGTGGTTGGTTAGGGAAGTGAACAAATCCAGCTGAGGAAGACCCCACAACTCGGTGAACTGGGAAAAGGTATTCCAGATCGAGGCTCCACTTACTGGGATCTAGGAAAAATCTGGAGTGGCGGTATGCCTTAACATTCTGAACCTTCCTTTGTCAAAACCATTATAGGTTCCACTTCTCTGAAAATAATCCTGTATGGTTGCAAACAGCTTCTGTCATGCTGGCATCAGTAGTAACAATGGTTCATGGCAACAAGCCTAAGGGACCAGATTGGGTTAGGGTTCCTTTGCATGTCTATCACCAGAAGCTCCTGTACATCTAAAGAGGGGGGGGATAGCCTTTAAGATTTGAGTGGGATGTCTTCACTGTGAGGGAAACCCACTCTGATACTTACTGAGGTGCCAGCAGGCCCATAGAACTATTGGGATACAAAAGGCTATTGTGCCCAGGAGGCTTAAGCACTGGGAAGTTGAAAATCATTGTCTATTTATTAGTTGATGCTCTGGGTGGGTTCTAGGTGGCTCTTCCTGAAATTCACTATACACACAAACCTTCCTAGGTTTTCCAGAAGAGTTTTCTTCTGCACTAGATGTTGAACTCAATCTTGGGCTAGAAGCAAAATGTTGCCCAGATTATGATGGACTTTGAGCCCCTGTTCCCACAGAGCTGCCAGGACAGCAGTCAGGAACTTCGTAAAAGTCCCTGGAGAGGTCAAGAGCCCATAGGGCAGGCAGATGAATTAAAATGGTTCTTTGCCCATGGTGAACCTGCAAAATCTCTGAAATGATGGCACAATGGAAATGTGTAGAAAGGAATCTTGCAGGTCCACTGATAACATCCAGTCCCCTGGTTGCACTGCTTGTAGAATTGTTTGCACAGACATCATCTCGAACCTTTCCATGTGAATGAAGCAATTTCGGTTTTTCAAGTTGATAACCACCCTCCAATCTCCGACTTCCATTGAATGAGAAACAGGCGAATAAAACCCGTATATCTCTGAGTGGAACTCTGGTACGATTGCCCGCTGGAGCCTTCGAGTGCTGAGGCACTGGTGGAGTATGCTCCCCTTTTGTAAAGAGTTCACCACTTTGGTGGCATGCAGGAATGTGCTGGCAGTCAATGTCTGCACATCCAGAATCATAGAAATTACCCATGGATCCTAGTAACAATCTGCCTAGATGTGTACAAAGCTTTATAACCCAGCTATCCCCTGCACCTACCTGGGCAGGCTGCCGGTCGCAAAGCTTTTCGGTAATCTGAAAGAGCGGAGACGGTTCTTGGTATCTGCCTTCAAGAAAGTGACCTGAGTACTCTTCCACCCATTTTTGGAATCTCTCCCCTGACAAAAGGACCTTGATTTCCTAAGTCTGGACAGGATTAACCAAGGAGATTAAATCCACTGATGCCTCATCCTTCTATCTTATGGGAGCAGGCCTGACTTGCAGCTATTGGAAATTGCTGTATCTGACTTCCAGGCCAAAGAGGAGCTTGCTATCAAAAGGAAGCTTGCAGCAGCTCTGCTTTAAAGACGGGTCTGCCGGCCAGGGTCTCAACCAAGCACAGGGCCCTTTTGACTGTAACAGAATGCAGCATAACCCTAGAGGCACATCTAGTGGTGTCTTTTGCTCCCTCACCAATAAAGTCTGCAGATAGCTTGTGTTTGCTCGAGGAATGGATAATATGGTCTTTGGGTATATCCTGGGTGATGGCATTCTTCAAATTCTGGGTCCACACTCTCATCACACTTGCCATCACATGAGGGCAATTGTTGGTTTACAAACTCCTGCTGCTTGGTATGACTTCTGCAGATCCATGTCAATTATTCCATTGAGAACATGACAAGCTAAATTCAAACCTTGAAGCCTCTGAATCCTCCACCAAGAAGGGGGTCTACTACTCCTCTGAACCCCAGCGAATCCGGTTGTAAATTCGAGGTGGATTCTTGGGATGCAGGAATTCTTTGTAAAGGAGTTGAGGATGGCTGTGGAGTGCTTGGAATGTCCTTTGTTAAGGAAGACTTACCTTGCCTGAAACTGTGCCCAGGGTCTTTGAGTAGCAAATGACTGGAAAACTCCTATAGAGACTTATGCACAACCCATTTTAGAAGAAACCTTACTTGCTGACTCTCAAAGGCATTGCACTGCTGGTCCAGCACTTCTTGCTCTTTAGTCACAGTAAGCCCTCGGGGGACAAAGTATGTTTTCATTGGAGTTTTTTTTTTGTAGTTAGAGCATTTGGATTTTATGCCAGCAACCCTATTATCAAGGAATCAACTGCAATAATAAGTTCCCTTTTTATGGCTTTAGCCCAGTCAGCTAGAGATTGGCATAGGTCACAGTTAAGACAGGTTACAGTGCAGGGTCTGCCAGAGAACTCTATAAAGGGACCGAAGTCACTTGCCTATGGGGTCCTTAAAATAAAAAAAAAAAAAAAAAAAAAACATTCACCATCCTGGCGGAGGATTTGCCTAAGATGGGATACTGCCAGATCCAGAGTCCCCCTCAAAAGCAAACAAGTCGGATGGACATACAGATTGCCATTGTACCTTCAGTCTGCATAGGGAAGACTGAGAACAGTGATTGCACCAAAAAAAAAAAGGCTTGGCCCTTAAAGAGCCTAAAAGTCATTAGCTGATCCTCTAATTTTAAGGTGGTGTGCGCATGTCAATAAAAGCGAAGGCTGTCTGTAGGTTTGGGAGTAATGGCAGAAGACTGTGACTCCTCTGGTGTAGGATTGCCTGCTAAGGACTTAACTAATTTAGCATCAGATAGATATTGCGTTCTATTAATTAGCACAGGAGACCTACCATTCAACTGCTGCACTACCCATTCATAGAACAAGATGCCTGGGATTGTAGGAAGAGGAATTCTGTGAATGACACAGGGGAGAGGGGGGTGGCAAGGGATGCAATTGTTCAGTGCAGCTGCAGTGCCAGAAGACAGCTGCTGGGGACGGTATCCCACAACTGTGAGAAGGCAAAGAGTAAAAGATTTGAAGCAGAAGTCGACACCTACAGGTAATGGGATCGATACCATTGCACATAACTTACAAAAAAAAAAGTACACTAAAAACTTAAACGTTAAATTAACCTGGTCTGCCTAATGCAGTCAATGTCAAAATGTATCCTCAGCTAAAAATCTTATAAGACCGCTTTGGTTTTATAGCTCTACAAAAAGTCAAAGTTTGTATTGATTTGTGTGGAATTAATAACTTTGTCATAAGAAATCATTATGATTATTGCTTCTACAGCTATAACTTACATTGATCAGCTATAACTTTGTGACCACTCACCTAATAGTGATAAGGTCCCCTTTTTTCCACCCACCAAAACAACCCTCACCTGTCAAGGCATAGATGCCACTAGACCTCTAAGGGTATGCAGTGGTATCTGGCATCAAGCCATTAGTAGCAGATACTTTTTCTGTATGGATCAGAATTGTTTTTGCAGCACATCCCACAGTTCCTTGATTGCATTGAGATCTGGAGAATTTGGAGGCTAAGTCAATACCGCAAACTCATGTTCCACAGCCATTTGTACAGTGTGCCAGGCTGCAATATCCTGCCGAAAGATACCACTGCGATCAGGGAATTACCTTTTCCACAAAGGGGTGTATTTGGTCAGCAACAATGTTTAGGTAGGGGTTATGTGGCAAAGTAACATCCACATGAATGGAAGGTCCCAAGCTTCCCCTGCAGAACATTGCCCCATCAACCCTGGTCCTCAGGGCCCACTAACAGGCCAGGTTTGCAAGATAACTGAAATTCATCCCAGGTGATATAATTTGCTGCTCAGTGATTGCAGTCCTCTAGTCTGCATCTCCCCAAGCTAATACTTAAAATCTGGTCTGTTAGTGGGCCCTGAGGACCACTGGCCCAAAGCATCACACTGCTTTTGCTGGCTTGTCTTCTTCCAATACTGCATCCTGATGCCATTTCTTACCTAGGTACGCACCCAGCCATCCTCCCGATGTAAAAGAAAATGTGATTCCTCAAACCAGACCACCTTCCATGGTCCAATTCTGATGCCCATGGTAGGCATTCTCAGCTGCGGACATGGGTCTGCATTGCATTGGCACCCTGACTCTGTAGCTATACAGTCCCATACACAACAAACTGCGATGCCCATTTTGTCCTGCTTTTAACATATCAATTTCAGGGACAACATGTTTACTTGTGGCCTATTAAATCTCCTGACTTTCATATGCCATTGTAACAAAATAATCAATGTTATTCACTTAACCTGTTAGTGGTCATAAAGGTATGACTGATCTGGTGTATATCTAAAGCACTGGTCCCTAGTAGCGTACTGACTATCTTGACAACTCTCCTGCCGGCTGCCCTTGATTTAAGTATACTTTGTTATGATTAGTGACACGTACTTGACACTGCCAGATCCTGCATAGTGAATTAGTAGGGCGGCCCTATGATTTATAGTTATGCCCCTATTACAATCTAATATATATCCTTTGGGCACATATCACACCTATGCTTTGTGTGTGAAAACACATACTCCAACTTGTGTTAGCACACTGTGTGTTGCATTGCCATTAATTAAAATGGCACCCAAATGCACATGTATAGTAACTGGCAACATGTCTTTGGTGGCAGCCTGGTTACAGTATTTCTATTACCACAGAGGTTTTTTTTTTTTTTTTTTTTTATAGGAATTAGCCTAATAAAGGCCAGATGTGATCCAAAATGAACATAGTAAGCATAAAATTATGCATGTCCAGTTATTACACTTTGTTGTAACACATGTAACATTTATGAATAGGTATGGGGAAAAAACACAGAGAACATCCAATGCCAATTTTAAAGCACTCCCGTTAACCAGCAAATAAAAAAAATTAAAGGAATGGGCACCTTGTAAATGATTGATTTTTTTTTTCAGCTGCTCTCATGATTCACACATTTGTGCCACACTGCATAGCCAAGAAAATGACGGCACTATTTTCTGGTTCAGCTTTACTGCTTCATGTGTCACCTTTTTGCTCATTAGACAAAGATTGGGCATGGATTGAGTTTATTTTTTGTTCAGTTAGGCTCCTATCACACTTGCCAGTTTTCTTCCATATTTGCCTTGCCAAAAGCAGAAGAAAATGCATGACCATTAAACCCTATGGAGCTCTGCACATCAGTTAGTTGCATTTTTAAAAGTCCTGCATGCTACATTTTTGGTGCAGTAAAAACAACAACCAAAAACGCACATCCCCCTTGAAATGAAGGGAAAACACATCAAAAACGAACCCTTGGTCGCGTTTTTCCACAGGTGTAAAACTTAACGGAAACACATTGTTTTTACCACATTTTTGCAACTGAGCAATGTGAAAGCAGCCTTAGTAGGCTAGTAAGGGAAAGATGACGCTGAAAGCTGAACCGGGAAATGGGCGTGGTTATCTGCCCGGCTGTGATTTAGGTCTTTAGGCTTCAAATAACAAGGCTGGCTGAACAGAATCCTGAATACCCACTGGGGGAGATCTACTTAAACAGGTGCAGCTGTGCATAGTAACCAATCAGCTTCCAACTTCAGCTTGTTCAATTAAACACTTGCCGACCGCTCACTCGAGCTCTACTGCGGCAAAGTGGTTTGATTCTGTCCAGCAACGTAGACCTACGTCGCTGGACTCCTCCCCTTGTGGGCGGCGCACGCGCGCCACCGGTGACTGAATACAGCGGGAGTCGGGCCAGGGGAGGAGCAGCGGCGATTGCCGCAGCTCTTCCCCGATCGTCGGGGAATCAAGTTTGGAGATCCGCCCGCTTGTGTAAACAAAGCGGGCGGATCTCCTAAGTGACAGACAGTGACAGATTGCAGGGTTCAGCATAGCTAAACATGCGATCTGTCCCTGTGTCACTCAATAACCTCCCCCCACACACGTCAGTAAGCACCAGGCATACATTAACCCCTCCCTCTCCAATAAAATTAACCCCTTCCCTGCCAGTGTCATTTTTACAGTAACAGTGCATATTTATAGCAAAAGTGTCAAATGTCAGTCAAGGGTCCAATCTGTCCGCCGCAATGTCGCAGTCCCGCAAAAAAAAAAAAAAACACAGATCGCTGCAATTACTCGTTAAAAAAAAACACCAAAAATGACAGAAATCTTTCCCTTAGTTAGTAAACAATAACTTTTGCGCAAACCAATCAAAATACGCTTATTGTGATTTTTTTTTTTTTTTTACCAAACATAGGTAGCAGAAAACAAATTGGCCAAAAATTTAAAAAAATTTAGATTTTTACATTTTTTGGGGGGGAATTTCATACAAAAAATGTGAAAAATTGTTATTTTTTCAAAATTTACGCTCTTTTTTTGTTTATAGCACAAAAAGTAAAAAATCGCACAGGTGATCAAATTCCACCAAAAGAAAGCTCTATTTGTGGGGAAAAAAAGGACGTAAATTTCGTTTGGGTACGGCGTCGCACGACCGCGCAATTGTCAGTTAAAGTCGCACAGTGCCGAATCGCAAAAAGTGGCCTGGACGTAAGACAGCAAAATGCTCCGCTGGTAAAGTGGTTAAGCATGGACAAAAAAAAAAACCTGGTAGCCGATTGGTTACTATGCAGAGCTACACCAGATTCTGTGTGCATCAGTTTTAGTAAATCTCCCCCACTGTGTTTTTAGCTGATTTCCACTTGTAGGGCCTTTCATACCACTCAGGTCTGTTGCTCTGTTTTAATACTCATTAGCATGTGTGACTAATTTTTCTATTTTTGAAATTACTGTCATTTTCTAGGAAACCTGAAAAAATACCTGCTTACAAAGAAAGAAAACAGGAAGAGAAGAATCAAGCACGATATAAAAGGGAAGGTAAATGGCAAAAGCATGGGCGTGCCAATGGAAGACACATGGTGAATGTTGAAATAGAATTAGGGCAGTTGCCCTTTGATCCAAAATATTGAATAGCATGAATCACTTTCAATCATATAGTTAGCCTTAGAGCCAAGATATGCAGTTGGTTACTGTGGAAATTTTTAAACCTTTCCCATTTCTTACCGTTAGAAACTTGGGGGACTTCTAATGAAAGGCACCAGTGATGAGCAGATTCTTACTGGAACTTGTTAGTTTGCAAATTTGTAATTTCTGTCATCACATGATGTGGGGGGCTGGGTAACGCTCTGACACCTCAGCATACAAATTTGACATTTGGTGTCAGTTCTCCCAATATTTTATTTTTTTTTTTTTCAATTTTAAAAGCATAAAATTCTAAAATGTTGGGAGTACGTTTTATACAGGTGGTTGTGTACTGGTAACTACTAGATGAGAATTTACAAATGAAGCTGCAAGTAAGGCTGATCTGATTGCACAATCGATTTTAGATTTTCCAAAACTATGTAGGGCGAGGGCCTACTTCAATAAGCCATTCAATTTGTATCCAATCAGGCTGGCTCTTGCTATATACATAGTTATTGGTAGAGCTAAAGGAAATGGATTGTCCCCGTTATTTCATCTCAGACACTGCACTGTCTCTCCTTGTGCCTTTATTTCTAAATGACACCCCCTATCCTCTTATCCTGGCTCTAAGTGGCTGGTGTTCTCTGTTGTGAAATCTGTTTAAGCTTTGCTAAGATTTTCATTTAGTAATGAACAGATTACTTTTGGTTGCTTGCATGACTCCGTGTCATCTATGATCTCTGAATCACAACAAATAATTGTCTGATGTGTTTCTGTGCTAATAGATGTGCAGTGTTCAGTTTCTTTTCCTATTAACAGAAATTTTGCTAATAATTTGTAATGTTCTTTCTTATTTCATTTCTTGCGGTTCCGAAAAAAAAATTGTTTCTCAGTGTTTGCAGGAAAAAAGTAAGACACTGAATAAAAAAAATAAAAAACTTTATTTAAAATCATCTTTTGTTTTCTTTGTCAGCAATTTATACACGCACACACACACGCACGCACGAATGCACTAGCGGCTTCTTTGATTTGTGGCTCTTGCTTGGTTAGGTACCTTGAAATCAAAATACAGGTGTGACCGCTCCAGGTGAGGTGATTTCAGGTGCAGGTCGGATCCGTCATCCGGTGAACTGATCAAATATAGGAAAAAAGTGACCGCACTTTCAAATAGTTTGCCTTTCAAGGTACCTATCAAATATGGGAAAAAAGTGACCGCACTCCGGAAATTCAAATCAAAAACAGAGTGATTTATTCTTCATCAAACAACATCAACGATCAAACTGTGAGACATGGGACAACTGAAGGTAGGGGTAATGAGTAAGCGACTTTTCATGTCGTGAAACGCGTCTACCTTCAGTTGTCCCATGTCTCACAGTTTGATGGTTGATGTTGTTTGATGAAGAATAAATCACTCTGTTTTTGATTTGAATTTCCGGAGTGCGGTCACTTTTTTCCCATATTTGATAGGTACCTTGAAAGGCAAACTATTTGAAATGTAGCTCTCACAATGTGGAGCTCTCTGCCATCCATTGTCCAGGAAGCACCCGCTCTGGGTATATTTAAAAAACCAGCTTAAACCACCTCTGTCCACCCAGCCATTAAACAAGATCTACCAAATCCATCTCTTCAAAAAGATCCCAATACCAATTTGATAAATGCTTTGAGTCCCCAGGATGCAAAGCTTCATAGAATTATTATTGTAGTTGTGTCACAGTGATCAAGTGACTTGAGGTAAGGTTGTAGGAATGGCACCGTCAGTTCAATATAAACATTGCATCTTTATGTCCGATTTAGTTGGCCCTACACAGGATCTTATCCCCTTACAATGACATACAGCATGACCCAAAAAAGCCATCCTCCTTCAGTTTAGGTCCCGTTCATACATGTAGATGTGGCTTCCAATTCGACCCTCTGGCACATGAGTATGGAATATAGAGGCTTTCTTCATATAATGGTTTGTAGTCAGAAATGTACTTATTTCCTGCACAAAAGAAAACATTGGTCAATATTCAGAGGCTCAGAGTAAATATGGCTAAACCACGTTAATCTGGTCAGAAGCAGATTTGTAATGAACAATACTAGCTCTTATTTCAACTAATGGAATTTTAGATAGATAGCACAAAAAGCAGCACTGGATTATCCCAAAGAATGAGGAACAAAAAATCAACTGTATAGGAAATTTGACAAGTAAAAACATTAAAAGCATGTTTTTGTGATCTTAAAGTGGTTCAAAAGCCTGAATTTATTTTTTTTTTTTTTTACCCACCCTAGAAAGGAGTTGTAAATGCAGAAAGTTTTTTTTTTTATCTTCATGCATTCTATGCATAAAGATAAAAAGCCTTCTGTGTGCATCAGCCACCCCCCCCCCCCACTTACCTGGGCTCCATCTCAGTCTAGCGATGTCCACGAGTCCCTTGCCCGTCCGGGACTCTCCCTCCTGATTGGCTGAGACACAACAGCGGCAACGCTGGCTCCCGCAGCTATCAGAATCAATTAGCCAATCAGGAGAGACAGAGGAGCAGGGCCCAATGGCAGCTCAGTGTCTGAATGGACACACGGAGCTGCACCTCTGCCTACTTATGGGTGCAGCACACTGTTCATATTCCAGGACAAAAAGAGTACACCCTTTGCTATGATTCAATAGGGGATTGTGAGGCCCATGATGACTAAGAGCTGGGCCTGAAGGTGAAGACTTTAAAGAAGGGGTTGTGTGATGCTGAGCAGGTCACATCTCAGTAGAATGGGGACAAGGGAAAACCGAAGTGAAACCAAAAAACAAAATCAGAACAAGGGACATATTCTTAGTCAATAGGATGTGTCCCTTGTGTTGATTTCTCTGCTGCAACAAGGGTTAATAAAGGGCTGTCACAGGCTCTCCTCAAGAGAGACCGACTATGCCTGCCCTTTCCACCCAGCTCCGTCATTCATAGTAGCCCAATTACAGCTTCTTTGAATAAAACCAGATCTATGAATGGAGGCGGCAGAGCTCTCAATCACCCACCCCTCTATTCATAGATCACTTTCCATTCATAGAAGCTGTAGTATAGAATTATTATTAACAGCAAAGGAAGCAATACAAGAGTCGCATTCTACTAAATTACGTCCCTGTGCTGATTGTTCTGTACTTGGGCTTTGAATATAAGACTTTGAAGGGGGTTGGACAGGGGTATTTAAAGTATTTCTACTTTTACAGCCAAATTGGGATAACACCTACTTTATATCTGCTACATGTGTTTTAGATCCTCTTTAGAAACTCCAGCAAAGAAAAATCTCACTCTCATATTGTTTATGAGTGAGCTGGGAAGCTGTGTTTTCCATCAATGATCCGATCTGTACTGCGCAGGCAGATATCTCATAAGTTGTACTAGCTTTACATTTACAGGTAATCTGTCTGGAAAAAAAAACACCAGTCCATCCAGGTCAGCCAACAAACTCAAATAGAAAGCCTCCATTTATACAATCCTATACCCAAAGTTGATCCAGAGGAAGACAAAAAAAAACCCCAATAAAGCATAATCCAATTTGCTCCAGCAGAGGAACACATTCCTTCCATACATAACCCCCGTGAAGTAATATGATATTCCCTGGATCAACTTTACCTATAAAAGTAAGTATCCAGTTATAATGTAATGGGCCATACACACTATAAGATTTTCTGAAGACTTTTTCCTTTAGATTTACCAAAACCATATAATATGAGGTCAAACCTAAACACTTTCAATTTGTATGCAATCAGGCAGGCCCATACACTACACAGAAAAGGTAAATCTGAAGGAAAAAGTCTTCAGACAATCTTATAGTGTGTATGGCCCTTAAGGCTGTCTCAGTTTGAAGAACAAAAAAAGTTGATCATTGGATTGACTTCTCTCAATCAGTAATGTTGGAAAACGTTTCTCGATCAGCGCTGCAACCGCTGATCAGTGTATTCTGACAGCAGAGGGTCCCCTGCTGTTAGAATACAATGTTTTTGCAGGAAAAATTACTCTATCCACCTGGATGAAGGAATTTGTTTGTTTTTTCCTGAGAAAGGAAAAAAAATAAAAATCTATGGCCACCTTAAGCCTTTCTATTGGCACAGATCACACTGAACTTGCTGAGCAATGCTTGCAGTCAGCCATGACACATTTTCTCCTAAGAAACATCTACAAAAGGTAAGAAATATTTTTAGGTATGCTGTGCGAATGGGAACACATAAGAAACAGGTTTTTCTCAAATTAGACTGCAAAAGTGTAAATACACTAAAAGCTGAAATGCACTTTATACTTGGCACAAAGCTACATTTGATTACAGCCAATCATTTCACTCCTGATCAGTCAAGCGACTTTACTATCCTCACCTTTTCTAGAGCACTGAACATTACCAGATGTGTCGGTAGTCTGGTGGCATCATAAAATTCTGCATTAAGCCAGGCTATGGGGCTGGCATAAAAGAGCTCCGCTTCATCCACATACATCTCAGGGTCTCCAATATCCGGAGGGCACTCAAGAAAATTCATCTTTAGAGGGCAGTGAACATGACTAGAAAGAAAAATGATAAATGAGCACACAAAGGGTCCTTTCACACGGTCAGTTCAGTTTTTTTATCTGTCCAGTCACTTTTTTTTTTTTTTTAAATGGACACGGATGCACTTTTGTAGGGTCCGTTTCGTATGTCCGTTTTTCATCAATTTGTTTGCGGATGAAAAACTGACAATGTATGTCTATGGGATTGCGGACGTTAGCGGATGACATCGCTGACATCCGTATTTGCATCCGTTCTGTTTTTTTAAACGGAAGAAAAATAGGGTTCTCTTCTGTCTCAAAAACGGAACTGAATGGAACGGATGCAAAACGGATGTCAGTGGATGGTCATCTGCTAACGTCCGCAAACCCATAGACATACATTGCCAGTTTTTGCATCTCCAAATGGATGGGAGGAAAAAAACGGACATACGGAACGCCCGTGTGAAAGGACCCTAACAGCTACAGTAAATGTGAGAACAACAATTTACATACATATCTTCAATGAGAAATCAGCTGACTATGTCTGCCCTTTTCATGAATATCGGAGGGTATATTAAAAGCTATACCTTTTTAAATGTAGAATTAAACCTGACCTCTTCTATTACTTCTCCCCGCCTGTCATCCTTACTGTAGTGAGACACATGCAAAGCTCAGAGTACATTTACAACACGGCTCTGTGCCACGATGATGTGAGTCCTGTGTGTAGTCATGGCATTGTGGCCCGAACCTGGAAGGAAGCCAGGAAGAAGATAGAAGTGACCAGCAGGAGCCCTGACAGCACAGCAGGGAACGGTTTGACAGGTAGGTCTGCCATTATGTGCAATATGTGGTGAATGTGAGCACATTATGCTAAAAGCTCCTGGGGGGTCCATTAAAAAAAAAAAAAAATGCGGAGTTTAATGCGGCTTTAGGGAACTGTTCAGGTGTGACATACAAGTAGTGCCCAAATAAGCCTAAAGCAAAGCCAGTTTACAGTGAATTTACTAATGAGCACTGATCCCTATTCACAAATAACTAAAATAGGGCCCAGTAAATACTTTAGTTTAGTTATTATAGTAGTTTAGTTATTATAGTTTAATATAAAATAAATCTTAGTCAAGTAATATAAAATAAATCCTTTTAAAGTCGTTGTAAACCTCAGGCATGAAATATGAACAAAGCATATCCCTCTATAATGTGTACTTGTCTCAAGTAAGAGCACTGTCATTTCTGTCTGCTGCCTGTTCCTCTGCTATCGGCATGAATCACTTCTAATAAGTTTCCCTGACACCAAGAGAAAAAAGTTGATGGGGAGGGACCTTCAGCTGATTGACAGCCTCAGCTCTGTTTTTGTGAGCTGTGTGGAGGGTGTGCATGTCCCTTCCCTCCAATCAACTCTGACAGCTCTGCACCCTTTTTTCTGACTGCTCAGACAAGCTTTTTAAATCGTAGACTTTGAACAGATGTAGAGAAGAGAAGACTGCAGTTAAACAGGTACAACTTATATGCGTGTATCACCTGAGGCTAGTCACTTCACTGGGTATATGTCAGGGTTTACTACCCCTTTAAGGCTAGTGAAGTAAATGATTCGCAAACCCAATCATATGATCATTTGCAGGAGAATTTACATACCCAATCATATGATCATTTGCAGGAGAATTTAGAAGAGAGGAGTTTCTCCTTACCTCTCCTGAGGTAACTGCCTGACCTCATATGCAAATAATGTGTATCTACATGATGTCAGGTAATGAATAGAACAACAATCAGACTTTAGGTGACCTCTCACCTTGGACTCTCAGAAGAAAAGGAAAGAAAAAAAAAAAAAACAATCCTTCATTAGGTAAGAAGGTAAAATACAATTGGCATTAGACAAATACAGGGGAGGTCATTGCTAAACTCCTTTGGAAAATAATAGTTATGTGCCTGCTGTGCTAACCCACCAGCTTGAATACTTTCAGAATCACAGGCATGGAGCAAGCATGCAGGAAGGCTAGAAATTCTTATCTGCCTTCTGGTCCTGGGTCAACAACTGAGACTGGGCCAACCAACTGTTATTTTCAAAAAGTAAGGTCAGCAATGGCAGTATCCATGTTTCTCCCGTGGCAGGGTTCCTCTAAGACTGAATAGTGTGTGTTTCTTGTGCAAGTACAGTTCTGACTGATCCCCTTTCAAATGTCAGTGCCAAGAGTGCTGACCTGTAGTAGGGAATGGAGTGACAGGGCATTAGAACCAGGAGGGAGGAATTCTCATTGTTACACAGCTGTTGAATGTTAGACATTACGTCCAGAGCTCCTCTTTGATGAACTAAGCCAGTGTAAAGGGCAGGAAGAAGGTTTGACACCACCAAAACACCAACAGCTGTCTTCTTCCAACGTTTAAAACGAGAAAAGGAGAAACCTGTTTATATAAAAAAAAATATAAATCAATTTAATTAGGCTTTCTGAAACTTCCATCTTTAGTTTTAAATGTAATAATGCCAATGTAACAATGGGGGCGATTTACTAAAATTGGAGAGTGCAAAGTCTGGAGCAGCTCTGCAAAGAAACCAATCAGTTTCCACGTTTGTTGTCAAAGCTTAATTGAACAAGCTGAAGTTAAAAGCGGACTGGCTACCATACACAGTGCCACAGTGCTCAAGTTTTAGTAAATCTACAGCATTGTTTACTCGCCTGCTCAGTTTAAATCATAACCATATTCATCATATTTGTCTACAGCACTGGAACTTGCAGAACATGTGACAGCTCTGAGCCAGAATCTCAGCCTGGAAAAGTACATGCTGACGCTGGATGATTGTAAAACAAAGAAAAAAAAAAGCTCACCAGCATTGCACATTACCAAAGTATATCTTTAACAATACGATAAAAAGAAGTATACTCACAAACAACTCAGTGGTAAAAGCATATCAGAGTCTACAGTATACACAAAGCAACCAGGTCACCAAGACTAGTCCCAGCAAGCCGGAGGACCTTTCAGATGGCTGATGCGTTTTGAGTGGAGATCCTCTCTTCCTCAGAGCCACAAGGTCCTTTTAATTAAAAGTATTTAAAACACCAAGATCGGTGTTTTTGAATGCTCTCAAGTTTTTAAAAATGGCGCTGTTTACATCCAAGGTAAGGTATCACTTCCAGGTTTCCATAGCGGAGAGCCGATCAAAGCTGATCCTGGCTTTCTTAGGCTGTCCAACAAGCTGGCAGACGCGCTGGCTGGTTGCTTGGGTCTCCTGTGGGACAGGAGAGCCCAAGCAAGCTGCAGAAGGTGGCAACGGGGCACAGGTATCATCCCGGTACAACCACTTTAAAGACTGGTGACGCACCAGGTATATGACTGGTCGGCAAGTGGTAATAAAGAATATTTCCTTTAGGACTTTGTTACTATGTGGGTGACTGAAGAGTATGGATGAGCACGAGTTGGTCTGAACGTGACCATATTAGGTCGTAACAAGCATTCTCACCTTAATGTTATGTGCTGCGCGGTGAGGAACGCTATGGCTATGATTGAATGCCGATTTGGCAGGAGTGACTGGTTGATTCTTGGTTTGGTCCCAACCCAAGTATGGACCACACCTGTGCTCATCTCTACTGAAGAGAGTATAGAACTCCCCTGTCACCGCCCACATTACCACCAACATTAAGTCTGTCAGAACTAATGCAGATCCCTCCCACCAGCTGCCAGAAATCCCTGGCATATGCGGGAACAATGAATGACGTTACTATAGTTAATAGAGGTTGGGCTAAAGTGAAAGGCATTATGAAAAATGACATGGTGCAAAAGCAGGGGAGAAGATAAGGCAATCCCAGAATTCTGTATTAAAGTAGTTGTAAGTCTTAAAAAAAAGGTACAAAAAGGTACGATATATAGCACAGTGCTTTTGCACTGACATTTGTCTCTTTCCATGTTGTACAATACCAGGCTGGTTCTGCCTGTTCCTGTGTTCCCCTCTTTAAACTGGCCATGATTACCATGGCTGCCGATCCCTGATAGCGTGGTCAGATTATGTGCCTTTGTCATCATGTGGTGTATTTAGCATCTCTGCATCTCCCCCTCCCTCTCACTTCCGTAGTCTGTGGGAAACCGATTCCCCCTGCCTCTCCCTTCCTTGATTGAGTATTCTGCTGCACCTTCTCCTCCCCTTTAGAAAAGTAGCATATACTATATACTTTTATCCTCTGTTTTAGGAACATGTTAAGTACAGTGTGTGTATTTATTTATTTTTTTAAAGTGGTTGTTAAGCCACTTGCATTACTTTCTATAATCCTCTTTGTGTGCCTCGGTCTGTGTTATATAAAAAAAAAAAAAAAAAAAAGTTAATGAATACCTGATTCCAGTGTGCTGCTCAGCGATCACGTGACCGGCTGGCTCTCTCCTCTCCCTGTCTGAAAGCTGCAGGGGCGGGGCCGAGAGGAGGAGGGATGGCCGGTCACGTGATCGCCGAGCAGCACACTGAAATCGAATATTCACAGCATTTGTTTTAGAAAAAACCCAGAGACGGAGGTGCACAGGCTTAGGAGACAAAGAGGATTATAGCATACATTAACCGTTATTTCAGCAGCAGGAGGGGAGGATCGTTTAGTGTATGGGGCTGACAGGCAGGGAAGGGAGGGGGGAGAGTTGCGGATGACAGAAGCATGTAAACTGACCACGGTGTCGGGGCTCAGCAGCCATGATGTACCATGGTCAGTGTACAGGGAGGAGGGCAGAAACTGGCAGGATCAGCCAGGTTTTTTAGGTGTTACAGGGGGGCAAATTACGCAGCACAAGCACTGTGCTGTATAACATGCTTTAAGGTAACCGGATCCATTTTTTTTTTTTTCCGGGTTATTTTAATGCCAAATGCCTTGTTTGCCCAGGGCTGCTGTGTGGTCACATGTCCTCCCTCTGCCATCTTTCATACATCAGAGGGGAATCTCAGCTCCTCACACTGTATTTAGATGTAGAAGGAGAGCAGAGGGACCACATAGAGCAATGGCGGCATTAAACTTTATAGTTAAAAAAAACACACACACTGTATTTAAAATGTTCTAAAACAGAAAGGATAAAATAATATAGAAGTGACTTAAAAAACATTTTAAATAAATCTTAATAAGTAGTAAATAAAGTGTCTTGTATCATCACCATCTTACCACAGAAGATCATGCAGAGTGGCAACACCGGATAGATAAATCGAAATTCTTTATGGCTTAAAAAGCTTAAAATAAAAAAGGAAAGATTGTCATTAATGCAATAATAAAAACAACAAGCCGTTGTAAACCAATAGCACAACAAGGAGACCCTAACAGAGTGGCCAGGTATTTTCCTTGTAGTACGGACATTATGGATTATGACATATTGTATTCCACATTCAGATCTTACGAAGTTTAGAAATCCTTGTACAGGTACAGTTTATCTTTAATATCCAAACTGATTCATACATAACCTCTGTTACAGTTACAAGGAGGAGAGAAAAAAAAAAAAAAAAAAAAAAAAAAAAGTTTAGAATTTACACTGAATTTTCATTATTGAAGGTTACTTTCTAAAGAGACCCTCTCACCAACCTACAAAATTGCAGGTAAAAAAAACACAGAAAATTCAGTCTCCAAGCTCAAATTCAGGTATGATCTTTATTGCATACTTACATTGGTCCAGCTTGGAGCAATGTAATGATGCATATTTCATACCTGAGGAGAAGTGGACAATCACTGTAGTAGTTAATGCTACTACAGGCATAGCTGCAATCTTCTGGATCCTGTGGCAAGAGGCTTCCCTTCTGCAACAATGACTATAGGTGGGGTTACTCGCTTGGCCCAGCTGCCATTTACAGAATGCCTTAGTTTTTTTTTTTTTTCAATAAATACAAAGGCGTTCTCTGGAAGGGGCGACGAGAGTTGGTGAAGTCAGAATCTCCATCTCATCCCAAGCAGCTAGTCACAGGACCCGCAAGATCAAAACCATCACTGTAGCCACATGGAATATTACAGCAATTGTCAGCTTCCACAGTGGCTGCCCAGGTATGAAAATATGTATACTTACATTGGTACAAGCTGGACCATGCTACTACAGCGATGGCTGTGGTCTTCTGGGTCATGTAACAAGCAGCTTTGAATGAGGTGGATAGAGATGGTGATGTCACAATCCCCACCTCAACCAGAGAATGCCTTGTATTCCTTAAAAAAAGGAAAAAGAAAACACGTGTCCTCTAAATGGCAGCAGTGCCAAGTGAGTGAGTAGAAAAGGGAACCCGCTTGACACAAAACCTAGCTAAACGCTGTAGTTGCATGGATTACTACAGTGGTTGTTACCTTCCCTTCAGGTATGAAATATGCACGCTTACATTGGTCAAAACTGGACGATGCAAGTATGCAATAAAGATCATACCTAGAGTGCAGCTTTAAAATGCAAACTTGCAACACCTTTAAACTTTCTACAGAATTAGACCACTCCAGGAAAAGTCTCTAGTATTCCCCTTTTGGCTCTGCCAGGGAATAGACTCATCCTAAAGTGGTCTACTTCCATACAAAGTTTAAAAGGTGTAAATAAAAAAGTAGTTTATGGAAAGGAAAAATGAGGGGCCATCTCCAATGTGATGTCAGCAGACTCGGCTTGTCAGTCAAAATACACTCTATAGCAGGAGACTCCAAATTTTGTAAACAAGGGACCAATTTACGGTACTTCAGAATTTTTCAGGGGCCAGACTGTGGCCAGTGGTAGTAGACAAGGTTTTAGGTTTGGTGGTCAGAGGAATAAAAAATAAAAAAAAAATAGATAGCGCCTGTGCCTAGTAGGTGAAGTGATAGTGCCTCATCATTGGTATTAGTGGAAGGAATAGGGTCCCATTGTTGGTCAAAGGAATAGTTGGCTATTGTTGGTGTCAATAAAAGGAATAGTTCCCTATCATTGGTGTCAATGGGGGGGGGGGGGGAGAATTATGCCTCATCAATGGTGTCAGTGAAAGGTTTAGTGCCCCACTGTTGGTGTAAAGAATGGTGCCTCATCAATGGTGTCAGTGAAAGGTTTAGTGCCCTACTGTTGGTGTAAAGCAGGGGTGGGGAACCTATGGTTCGGGGGCCGTATGCGACCCCCGAAGTCATCTGGTCCGGCCCCCCATGCAGCTGAGTCTGTGTCTCTCAGCTGATCTGTCAGAATGGAGCCGATGCTTCCTGTATAGTTCCTGCTCCGTTATGACAGTCTGAGTGAGTCACAGGCAGAGTGATATCAAATGCACTCCGCCTGTGACCAATACAGAAAACATCACCTCTTCCTCCAGCATGGCTCTGCTACACTTTTCCTAGCCAGCATTTCCCGCCAGCAGCACACACAGCAGTACCAGCCAGAGCCAGCAGTAACCAGCCAGAACCAGCAGTACCAGCCAGAGCCAGCAGTACACACAGCAGTACCAGCCAGAACCAGCAGTTCTAGCCAGAGCCAGCAGTACCAGCCAGAGCCAGCAGTACACACAGCAGTATCAGCCAGAACCAGCAGTTCTAGCCAGAGCCAGCAGTACATACAACAATACCAGCCAGCAGTACCTACAGCACAGTACCAGCCAGCAGTACCTACAGCACAGTACCAGCCAGCAGTACATGCCAGCAGTACATGCCAGCAGTACCAGCCTGAGCCAGCAGTACCCACAGCGCAGTACCAGCCAGCAGTATCAGCCTGAGCCAGCAAGTACTCCCAGCACAGTACAAGCCAGCAGTACCAGTCTGAGCCAGCAGTACCAGCCAGCTATACCCACCAGCAGTACCTGCCAGCAGTTCTTTTCAAAACTTACCACCACAAAAAAGTCGTCTGCTGACCGATGCAAACCTGGAAAATGTTGCGAGTAGCATCATCATCAATACCAGCTAACATCACACACTTCACCAAAGAGGAGTTGCAGCCATCACATTAGGGGTGAGATAATTAAACGTTTGACCAAATATAACAGGCTAATTTTTAAGGTGATAATTTTGTACGGCCCCCGAATGGTTTTATAAATACCCAAATGGCCCTCGGCAGAAAAAAGGTTCCCCACCCCTGGTGTAAAGAATGGTGCCTCATCAATGGTGTCAGTGAAAGGTTTAGTGCCCCAATGTTGGTGTAAAGAATGGTGCCTCATCAATGGTGTCAGTGAAAGGTTTAGTGCCCCAATGTTGGTGTAAAGAATGGTGCCTCATCAATGGTGTCAGTGAAAGGAGTAGTGCCCCACTGTTGGTGTCCATGTAAAGAATGTTGCCTCATCAACTGTGTCAGTGGGAAGAACAGTGCCCTGAGGGCTGGATAAAGGCTGCAATTTGGAGATCACTGCTCTATAGTATTCCCTCTTTGGCTGTGTCAAGAAACAAAGCGTCACTTGAGTGACAGCTCTGAATCGGCTGACATTGCATTCAAATGGCAAGGCCCAGCAGTCAAGTCTTTTGGATGTGTACACAAGAAAGGCTTTTCCAAGAAAAAAAGAAGAATTAAATTACACACATAACCTGACGAGAAGGCTGTTGTTGAAATTAATATTCTGGTGACAGGGTCTCTAAGAAAAAGGGTCCTATGAGGATATGCACATTTTGTAATGATATCTAGAGCATTTATAATGCAGCAAATATCACATTTATCAAATATTTACTGCAAGTGAATTATTTTAGTTTAAAAACATGTGCACCAGAAAGATTTACTTGCAATTCATTTTCTTCTTCAGGTAAATGTCACATTCAAGGCTTTATAAATATATCCCATGGGTGTTTTGCTTACCTGTATATTAGCAAAGTCCAAGCTATAGCGACCAACAGAACTATGTATCGTCTTGGTGCCACCACAACACCGTGTAAAAAGAATGGGAGGTGTGTGCCAATGATGACTGGAAATCCTTGGCTGATGTACCAGTGCCATGGATGGGACCCATAGAATGACCCCATATTTTGTAAAACATTAAACTTCAAAAAATTCCACTGAACAAACGTCCACTAGAAAGAAAAGATGACGCATTGGATTAGGGATCCTGAAAGCATAGCACTAATCCATGTACTATAACTGAGTCAAAATGTAAATTTCAAAGCCATCAAAATAAAATTTTAATTTTAAAAATGTACACAAATGTATTACTTTTTAAATGTAAGTTTAGCTTTTTGCGGCAAAATTAAAGCTCAGCTGCAGAAATGTTTTTTTTGTTTTTTTTTTCCCATGGGATTCCAGCCAGTATTTAAAATAAAAAAAAGCAGTGTCCTCTGCAATACTCGCCGCCTCCTCTCCAGCGCTGTTCCACCACATTATTTTTTTTCCCCACAAGATGTCTGAAGTCTTCCAGGTAAGGCTTTATGTACATTGGCAGCTCCTAAACTTAAATTTAGGAGCTTTTGGCGTTTTTCTTTGCCAAAGCTTCTAAACCCAACTCCATAAACGCCTATGTGTCCATGTACACATTGACTTTTAGCAGAGTTTATGAGCTGCTGGGTTTAGGTGAGGTTAAATCTCCCTCTCCTGAACGCAGAAGAATCACATTCAGGATAGGAGCATTATGACTGCGTTTTGTGTTTTCCCGCGGCCATGGTCAGGGTAGGCTAGTGTACATGTAAGCCTAAAAGTGGTTCTAAAGTAAAACAGTTTTTATTGCTTTAAAGTGGTACTTTAGTCAGAAAATCAAGTGGCCCTTTTTCAGATATAGCTATGTAAAACATTAAAAACAAGCGTCAATACTGTTTAAATTTAGTAATACACGGTTTCACCATGCTCGGCACATGCGCAGTGGCTCTTTCAGGGTTCATACACATTTTCACCAATGAAATTCCATGACTTTTCCATGACTTCACGTAAATATTCATGACCTAATGTTTCATGAAATGTCTATGTATACGTGTTAAATAAGAATAAAATCTATGTCACACCCAGCATATTTTTACTAATATAAATGACAAGCTTTGTAGTGTACAGTACACTGTACATTTAGCACGTCCCGAGTCCTGATCTTTCTCCAGCCACCTCTCATACTTTTCGTCATGAAGCCATACATTTTTAAAGCTGCATTTCCCTGGCATTGCTGTAACTGTGAACGGACTGGTATGGATGGCACAAAATGCAGCACTTAATCTTTTTAGGCCCAAGCGACAGTCATAAGGTGCAGGCGGACTGGTATGGATGGCACAGACAGTCAGATGCACAAAATGCAGCACAGCAATCTTTTAGGCCCAAGCGACAGTGTCATGAGGTGCAGGCGGACTGGTATGGATGGCACAGATCTGATGGTGCACAAATGCGGCACTTACTTTTGGGAGAAAGAACAGTGGTGCTCCTGCTTGCCCAAATAAAGCTGTTCAGGTGGCAGTGAGTCATGAAGGTGCAGCTGGACAAAATGCGGCGCTTACTATTCTTAGGCCGAACCTAACTGTTAGTAACAGTCCCATGAGGCAGAAAAGAGTTCTCACAGAAACTAAGGCGACTCAGGATTGGATGCTTAATTATTTATTTACATTTATTTTTAACATTCCCGTAGGACTGGTACTGTAGGTGCTCGCAGTTTGCCCTACGGTCGGTCACTGGCCAGCAGCAGCCGAGGAAATGATCGTGCACCAATGACAGGCAGCGGGGAGGGCCGGGCCGCGGTTTGCCTGGATGTGACTGGCCAGCAGCAGCAAACCAATCACAGGCATCGGAGCGTCACTGGAGAGCAGGCTGGCCGCATGAACGTGATGACGCGGGGGTGCGGTAACTGAAACGGTTACCGCCCCCTTCCGCGTCATCATCACGTTCATGCGGCCCGCCCTCCAGTGACGCTTCCGCCGCCTGTGATTGGTTTGCTGCTGCTGGCCAGTCACATCCAGGCAAACCGCGGCCCGGCCCTCCCCGCTGCCAGCGATTGGCGCATGATCTACTCCTCGGCTGCTGCGGACCCGGAAATCAATGTGCACAAGCATAAAATAAAATTATACATTTGCAATAATAAAGTTTTAAGCATCCGCTCCCCCCGCCGCTGCCCGCCGCTCCCCCCCAGATTTCCATGACTTTTCCAAAATCGTACTTTTCCATGACCTTTCCAGGCCTGGAAAGTGTCATCTCAAAATTCCATAACTTTTCCAGGTTTTTAATGACCGTACGAACCCTGCTCTTTAAATTTTTTTTTTTTTTTTTTTTTTTTTTTTTTTTTTTTTTTTTAGGCACTGTGCAGAATTTGTAGAGGCCAATTTGTTGAAAGCCTTAAAAGCAGAATTAAACCTTCCTTTACAGCCAAGTAAGCTGCTTCTGTTTGATCTGCAAATGCCGTGGTGCTGCACATATGATCCGCTATGACTCCAGTCATTTGATGGTTTGACAGTTTGGTTGAGGACACAATCAAATGCAACAGTTAGTGTGCTGCCACGCAGCTTTAACTGTCTAGCAGTTGTTATTACATGTTATGTTATGCTATGTTATTGGTATCTTCCTAGCACCCCTGCTGTTTCTGGCTAGATGGTTTCTCCCATCTCCATTTTCCTGCTGTAACTGCCATTTTGTTTAGTTGTTATGAGGAGACTGCAGAGTGTGGAAGCTGTGTAACTTCATTGTAAATTTAACTATGGAAAAGCCTCTATGTTTATGCCTTTGCTAACTTGAAGCATAAAGAAGCATTGGAGAACACCTCTGGAGTCTTTATTCATTGAGTAAACTATCTGTTAAAGCCATCATTCAACCTGCTGCACACACTTACAGACTGGAGGTCTACAAGAGGGTCACAGGTACAATCGATGCTGAGACAGAACAGTAAATTTACAGGAGTACACAGCTTCAAAAAGTAAATTTCCAGGAATACACAGCTTCAGAGAGTACAGTTCCAAAAAGTACTTGAAGTAAATGTCCATGGTAATATACAGCTTCAGAACTGTAAGTACCAAACTTGTCTGTGAGTCACCAGAAGCATTACTCTGCATATGAAACCAGCCACCTATTACTGCTTCATTACTGTTACAGCCTTCTGAGGTGATCCAGTTTGAACTAGTTCCAGCACTAGCCACTATTGTAACAAAAAATACCTCAGCCAGCCTGCTTAATAACAGAAGTCACTACTTACAGAGCTGAGCTCTGGCAGATTTCTAACAAGACACCAGAAATACAGTACTTATTATGTCTGACAGAGATCTCACAGAGTTACCTGCATTTAGTCAATATAAAGCAGACTCCTTACTTCATTCTGCTCGTCCTGTCAGAGCCCCTCATCCATCCTTGAAAGCAAGGGAGGTTTATGAAGCAAGTAAGGAAGAAACATCTAGTAACCTGACTGCATTATGGGAAAAGACTTTAAGTTGTATAACAGCCACTAATGAAACTAGCAACAATTCTGAGCAATTGAACACTGCTCTCTCAAGGGTTAAGAAGGCATTTGAGAATTATAAAAGACTTTCTGAGAAGTACTATTCCCTATTGTCACATTCCAACATAGAGGAAGCTGCATTGGAATTAAAGGACTTTACTTCTAATGACCAGCAGAGGCATAGCACATATCTTGAAGCAAAGGCACAGATAGAAGGTAGATTGGCACAGTTACATGAAACTACATCCTGTAACTCTGCTTCTTCCAGACACTCAGGAAAATCTTCTAGGTCTGCCCGCTCATATCATAAATCTTCTTCCAAGTCATTGCGGTCCTGCTCTATAAGGTCAATACTGAGCGACCAAATACTCAAAGCTCGCCAAAAGGTTGCAGTAGCCCAGGTTCAAGCCGCCTGCTCTGAAAAAGAAGCAGCCATCAAGGCAGAAGCTAAATGCAAGGAAGAAGAAGCTAAATGCAAGGAAGCAGAAGCTAAATGCAAGGAAGCAGAAGCTAAACGCATTCAGGCAAGAATACAAGCAGAAACAGAGGCTCAGCTAGAAATTCTTCAGAAGAATAGAAGAAAGGAAGTAGCTTTAGCAGAGTTATCTGTCTTGGAACAAGCCCTATTGGAAGGAAAAGGAGCAGCTTGTACCAGCTTGGCTGCTTTTCAAGACCCTGTTGAAAGGACCCTACAGTTTGTCTTAACTCAGAACCACGACAATACAGTCCAACCTACAGTTGGAGATTCTTCTCATGATCATCCAGCAAGTGGATCAGAAGGCAATGTGTCGCCAAAGCAAGCTGGTCAACTAGACACACCTACTAACAGAGACCCTCCACAACAACCGCACGTCACAAAATCAAGTGAATCAACCTACGCAGCTCATGTGCCACCACAACCCTATGTGCATAGAGATTACAAGGGCACAGCAGAAGACTACAGAATTAACTCTATACCCCCTTTGATACAGCTCTCTTTAACTTCAAATGCTCAGAGACCTTCAGACGACAGACCCTTACCTAGATTAAACCCGTCTGCAACACCTTTCTCTCTACCTACCAGCCAACATCATATACCAACCATGGTCCAAGACGGCGCACCATCAGTAGACCCTGTGGCTATAAAAACTGAAAGCACTGACATTGCAGAGTTCAGCAAGTATATGATTCGACGAGAGTTGATTACAACTGGACTGTCTAGATTTGATGACCGCCCAGAGAACTACAGGAGTTGGAAATCTACATTTAAGGCGGTAACCAAGAACTTGGACATTGAACCTCAAGCAGAACTTGACTTACTAATAAAGTGGTTGGGGCGTCAATCTTCAGAACAAGTGAAGAGACTTAAATCTGTCTACATTTATAACTTTAAAGCAGGCCTTGATGCTGCCTGGGAACGTCTAGAACAAGACTATGGGAGCCCCGAAGTCATTGAATCTGCCTTATTCCAGAGACTAAACGACTTACCTAAAATCTCTGTTAAGGACAATCATAAGCTTAGAGAGTTAGGTGACCTCCTTCATGAGCTTGAAATTGCTAAGTTAGATCCTAGTTTACCAGGTCTTAGCTATTTAGACACTGCTCAGGGCGTAAATCCTATTGTAGCAAAGTTGCCTACTCATCTTCAGGGAAAGTGGACTAGTGTAGGATCAAAGTATAAGTATGAACATCATGTTTCCTTCCCTCCCTTTTCTTATTTTTCAGAGTTCGTGCGGAAGGTTGCAAGATCTAAGAATGACCCAAGCTTCTTCTATCCAGATACAACCACCATTCCTTTAAGTACTTCAAGGGGTATTGCCACCAACAGTAAATTCAAGGATTTAAGGCATCCTATTGCCGTGGGGATGACCGCGATAGCATCCAACGTCTTAGCTACAGACATTAAAGCTAGCAATCTTAATCAACAGTGTCCTATTCATAATGCGCCACACTCTCTCTCCAAATGTCGTGCATTTAAGGACAAGCCTATTGAAGAACGCAAGTCATTTCTCAAAGAGCATAATATCTGTTTTAAGTGTTGTGCATCCTCCGATCATTTAGCTAGAGACTGTAAGATCGCCATCAGATGTTCTCTCTGCAACAGTGACAAACATGTGGACGCTCTTCATTCAGACCTGTTCAAAAGGAAACCTTCACCCGGCAGCAACCCCAAGACTACATCAGATGATGGCGGGGAGAGAACTGAGCAATATGCCGACCCCGTAACCACAAGATGTACAGAGGTATGTGGAGAAGGGCTTCATAGCAAGTCTTGTAGCAAGATATGTCTTGTAAGAGTTTTTCCTGAAGGATGTCCACAAAATTCCATAAAAATGTATGCCATACTCGATGATCAGAGCAATCGCTCATTGGCCAGTACAGAATTCTTTGACCTATTCAACATTCAAGGAGAGACCTGGTCTTATACCTTGCAGACATGTGCAGGAAAGGTCAATACTTCTGGAAGAAGAGCCCATGGCTTCGTAGTTGCATCAGAATATGAGGACACAGAGTTTCCTCTTCCAACGCTAATCGAATGTGATCAGCTACCGAACAACAGAGAAGAAATCCCCACACCAGAGGTTGCACGTCATCACCCTCATTTGAGCCACATTGCTAACTACATTCCACCACTTAACAAGGATGTTAAGATTTTGATTCTACTAGGGAGAGACATTCCTAGAGTTCATAAAATAAAAGAGTTATGTAACGGTCCAGATGATGCTCCTCAGGCCCAGAAACTCGATCTTGGATGGGTGATAATAGGAGAAGTCTGCTTAGACCAATCTCACAAGCTCTTGGATGTAGCTTCCTACAAAACTAATGTTACCTGTCAATTGATGAAATGTCCATCGCACTATTATGTGAAGGAAAGACTTGATTTTAAGAACGAAGTTCCATATCAAGCACTCCAAAGCATTAACTGCAAGCTCACTTCTCAAAAGGACTTTGGTGATTCAGTGTACCAGACTACTTGTGATGACAACAAGATTGCTCCTTCAGTCGAAGACAAGGAGCTCATTAAGATTACGGATGAAGAGTTCTTCAAGGACAATTCCAACAATTGGGTAGCTCCAGTACCCTTCCGAGTACCAAGGCTTACTCTCCCTAACAATCGAGAACAAGCTTTAACCAGATTTGCTGCACTGAAGAAAACTCTCCGTAACAAACCTGAGAAGCGAGACCACTTTCTAGCATTCATGCAGAAGATTTTAGTGCCAGCAGTTGTCCTCACACAAACCATTTGGTTTTCAGAACCCAAGTTTTTAATGGACCAGTCTTCTACAAACTCAGAAGAAGATATCGATTTCCACCTGGAGGATCCAGATACTGATCCGGAAATCCGGCCTGAAGTTGTAGCATTGAGTTCCAACATCTGCTCAAGAAGAAATTTGGAGGATGAAGATGACTCCACAGTTATGGGGGATGGAGCTGATGAATGGATGCAGGCCAAGACTCTGGTTAAGCCTCCTGACCAGCTGGAACTCAGCGAGGCTGAACTTAAGGAGGAATTCACTCGTATCCTGACTGCAAACAACCCTCATGCCCCCCAGAACATTGTGAGGTACAGTTTTAAGGAACTGGCCTACAAACCCATTAGCATCGGGGACCAGCTGGCCGTACACTTCTCCCTGGATGGAAACATGTTAAACGAAGACTCTGATAAATCGCGGCGACAGATGGCGAAGTTGGGAGTCATTGAAGAGACTCAGACCAACGACTCCACAGAGCCGGGAGACAAAGATACAGATGGGAAGTCTGACGCTCAGGCTAGTGAAGAATGGACAGAAGGTGAGGAAATACCATCCAGGAACAAGAAGGAGAGAAAACTGACCAACCAGTTCAATTATAGCGAGAGAGCGTCCCAGAGCATTAACAAACCCCTGCGGGAGCGAGCTTCTCAGACAGAGCCACCTCCAAGGGCCACCTTCTCCGCCACTGCAAACCAGTGGAAATTCAACCCACCACACGCTTCACACATGGGCGGAGCATGGGAACGTATGATTGGGATGGCAAGGCGCATATTGGATTCTATGTTGCTTGATGTGAGTTCTTCACGTCTTACCCATGAAGTACTTACTACATTCCTTGCTGAGGTCGCAGCAATAATCAACTCAAGACCGCTGACAGCTGTATCCACAGACCCAGAATGTCCAACTGTTTTAACTCCAGCTGCATTATTGAGCCGGAAAATTGGACAGATCCCAGCGCCAAAGAGCATCTTTGATGAAAAGGACATATATAAACGTCAATGGAGATATGCTCAATACCTTGCAGATTGTTTCTGGGACAGATGGAGGAGGGAATACCTCACACTTCTTCAAGGACGTAAAAAGTGGCAAACCCAGAAGCCTAACTTAAAGGAAGGGGACCTGGTTCTTCTAAAAGAAAAGCAAACCAATCGGATCCAGTGGCCAGTTGGAGTTATTTAAAAGGCCATTGCTAGTGATGATGGAAAGGTCCGAAGTGTGGAAGTCAGGATTGTAAAGGACAGGAGCCCAAAAACCTTCCTGAGACCAGTCACTGAGACAGTCCTAATTATGCCTGCTTCCAAAAATTCTGATTCAGTGTTATGTGAAGGAGTCACTTAGATCTCTAGCATAGTTAGCTTAGAGGAGAGGGCTACATAGCATTCTACTGTATGCAATGTTAATTGTATGTTTATGGAAAATAATTGTGTAGTGGTATCTCACGATACCAGGCGGGGAGTGTGCTGCCACGCAGCTTTAACTGTCTAGCAGTTGTTATTACATGTTATGTTATGCTATGTTATTGGTATCTTCCTAGCACCCCTGCTGTTTCTGGCTAGATGGTTTCTCCCATCTCCATTTTCCTGCTGTAACTGCCATTTTGTTTAGTTGTTATGAGGAGACTGCAGAGTGTGGAAGCTGTGTAACTTCATTGTAAATTTAACTATGGAAAAGCCTCTATGTTTATGCCTTTGCTAACTTGAAGCATAAAGAAGCATTGGAGAACACCTCTGGAGTCTTTATTCATTGAGTAAACTATCTGTTAAAGCCATCATTCAACCTGCTGTACACACTTAGAGACTGGGGGTCTACAAGAAGGTCACAGGTACAATCGATGCTGAGACAGAACAGTTAGATCCCAGCATTCCAGGTTTGTAACTTTTTTAAACTGTTCAAGGAATTTAGTTCTGCTTTAGGATTGACTGCTGCTCAGGGGTTCTGGGATTCAGCAAAATGGCAGCCTCCAGCAATAAAATACAGGAGCAATGCTGGAGGCAATTTACAGCACACACTAATTTTGGTAACATAATTCCTAACGTGGAATGTATGTTCCTTGCTAAAGAACATTTTTTTTATCAAGTTGTTATGGGTAAAGTTCTGCTTTAATGCATTTTACACATTAAGGTAAAAACAAACTCCTCCCTAATTCTTACTCCCTCTGTTTTGGTGTTATCGCTCTCACTTTCTCATATTGGTCACTGGAAGTTCAACATGGCACCCCATGGCAAAGATCTCTCTGAGGATCTGAAAAAAAGAATTGTTGCGCTACATAAAGATGACCTAGGCTATAAGAAGATTGCCAAGACCCTAAAACTGAGCTGCAGCACAGTGGCCAAGACCATACAGCGGTTTAACAGGACAGGTTCCACTCAGAACAGGCCTCACCATGGTCGACCAAAGAAGTTTAGTGCACGTGCTCAGCATCATATCCAGAGATATGTCTAATTCTCAAAGACAAGGAGTGCAGCCTGTCAGTGCTCAGACCATACGCCCCACACTGCGTCAAATTGGTCTACATGGCTGTCGTCCCAGAAGGAAGCCTCTTCTAAAGAGGATGTACAAGAAAGCCTGCAAACAGTTTGCTGAAGACAAGCAGACTAAGGACATGGATTACTGGAACCATGTCCTGTGGTCTGCTGAGACCAAGATAAACTTATTTGGTTCAGATGGTGTCAAGCGTGTGTGGCAGCAACCAGGTGAGGAGTACAAAGACAAGTGCGTCTTGACAGTTAAGCATGGTGGTGGCAGTGTCATGGTCTGGGGCTGCATGAGTGCTGCTGACACTGGGGAGCTACAGTTCATTGAGGGAACCATGAATGCCAACATGTACCGTGACATACTGAAGCAGAGCATGATCCCCTCTCTTCAGAGACTGGGCCGCAGGGCAGTATTCCAACATAACTACCCCAAACACAGCTCCAAGACGACCACTGTCTTGCTAAAGAAGCTGAGGTTAAAGGTGATGGCCTGGCCAAGCATGTCTCCAGACCTAAACCTTATTGAGCATCTGTGGGGCATCCTCAAATGGAAGGTCGAAGAGCGTAAGGTCTCTAACATCCACCAGCTCCGTGATGTCGTCATGGAGGAGTGGAAGAGGACTCCAGTGGCAACCTGTGAAGCTCTGGTGAACTCCATGCCTAAGACGGTTAAGGCAATGCTGGAAAATAATGGTGGCCACACAAAATATTGACACTTTGGGCCCAATGTGGACATTGTCACTTAGGGGTGTACTCACTTTTGCGAGATACTGTAATATAATATACATACACAGACACACACACCTGATTATCCATCGTATAGCTTCTAGGCAGACATTAATAGAAAGTTGTAAAGAAATATCAGATTTAGTAGTTAGTGATTTAGTTCCCTTCTCAGTTTGGGTTACACAATACAGTGCAAAAACCTCTAAATAAATAAAAAAATGAATTCAATCTGTGGGATTGTCTGTCCTGGATTGTTTGTCCCGGTAGCCCTTGCATCTACAACTAGTCATTAAGGGGGTGAAAAGACATTCTCCTGTCATCAAAACATCAACAACAAAAAAACTATGCAAAGGGTCTCTCGACAGGAGATAAAGTAGTAGTGATGTGGAAGTCAGCAAAAGGAGAATACCCTGGAAGTGTCGGTTTCCAGACGATTTTGGGGGACTATGCCTCACAAAGAAGTTTTCAGCTCTGCAGATGGTAGGCAATTAATTATATACACTCTTCTTTTATAGTTAGCACACCTGTAGTAGTGTAGCAATAAGGTGCTTTTTAGCTGCGGTTTGGTAATGCGCATGTTACTGGAGTAGGCGCTAACGTGCTGCGGTGCAATTTTATTTTGAATGGCACTTTAACACATGAAGGCAAAGCAGCTCCAATGCACCACAACACATGGTAACACACTGCAGTTCGTTGTTGTGTGCTGCGTTGCCAAAAATGGCGTTTCTTTGCATGATTTGGTGCATTGCTAGCATATGCATTGGAATGGGCTGGCTTAATGTAAAAAAAACATGCATCAACACGTGTTAATGAAACGCGTCTAAATGGGTCTTTTCTAATTCTTGTGTGTAGAATGTGTGGTTCTAGTCGAGCATTCAGCCGACACTATCTCCCTTGATAGTGATTTTTTTTTTGCCAGTTGGGAACCCCCAATCATCATGTACCTATAGCAAATGTGCATCTGTTGTGCAATTATTCGGTTTCTTTTTTTTTCTACAGAACAGGAGATATGGTCAAATTATACATAGGGTTAAGAAACATACCAGTGTTACTTTAGTCTCCACTGAAACATACCTTATCAAAAAATACTCTGTCAATTATCAGGGAGGCCCCAAAAGTAAAGAGTCTGCAAAACACACATGGAATTAATATTCTTAATGTGGTCAGTAAAAAAGTTAATACAGTTAGTGAAAGGCACATGCATTTTTTTATTTTTTTTTACTAAATTCTATTGAAAAGAGACATGAGAAGAAACATCACGATAGACACAATTACAAAGATCAACGAGGATGATTCCCACATAAAAAGCGGTATGCCCCTGTTTGGTCACAGGCAGCTAAGAGCTCTATCTCCACCTTGTACAAGGAAAATCGGTATAAAATTCTCTATCACTGCTACCAAACCCAGTACCTGCTCCACTCCATTTATCCCTCTGCTGGCCGCCATTGCTGCCGATGCAAAAAAAAGACCCAGGCACATTGTACCACATCTATTGGTCCTGCCCATTAATTATCCCTTACTGCCAGGTGGTTCACTCCCTACTCTACTCCATCTTTGGATCCTAGGTGCCTTTCAATCCCAAAACTATCCTCCTGGGTCTCCCACCTCATTCCTTCCCTAAACTAAACCCCTTGCGCAGGTGCTGACTGCAGCGCGATGCTTAGTTGCTTCTAAATGGAAGAAACAGGAACCCCCCCTTCTTTGTTTGAATTTCAGTCTAGGATCTGAGATGTGAAGCGGATGGAATACCTGACTGCCTCCTTAACGGACTCACTGGATTTCCATAACCAGGTTTGGGAATTGTGGGACCTCTTAGACGCTCCCCCAGTCTGACATATCCATGGCTGTGTCACGGCATGCGTGGATGGCAGCTTCTGATTTGGGTAGGGCTCTGACACAGGTGGATACTCTCTACACTAACCTCAGTTAAAAAAGCAGTATGTACAAAAAAAAAAAAAAAGGTATTTTTTTAGAAGCGCCCACCTGCAAGGCAAACTATTGAAAAGTAACCAGGCGTGTAATACCAACAGTCATACATTTCAGTAGTACAGCAACATATAAACAGCCAGCAATAATACCAGTTGTTCGATAGCTGGTAGCTCATAATGGTGTAAATTAGATGAAGCATGTATAGTGTATATGTGAAGTGCACACTTATATACCCACAGAGTCATCAATGCATGTAGAGAATGTACTAGCCACCTGTCCCAGATCTTATGATATTTAGCGGGCATCCTCTAGAGATATAAATAACTTTCTTGTAGGGCACCATAAGGTTAACAGCAGCCACCCAGTTTGGCACGGTCAGGGGTGAAGTCTTGATCCATACCCTAGAAATCAACATTCTAGCCTTAAAAAAGCATTTCTTGCAAGAAAATGTGTGGATATTTATCACTGTCCAGATTAGGAAGGAGTCCCAAGAGGCACAACTTGGGGCCGAGGGTTAATGGAGAGCACATTCGATCATGTAGGAACCAAACCACCTGTTACCAATAGTCTTGAACAACCAGGTATGACCATACCAAAAATAGTAAAAAGTGCCGCTGATCTTACCACATCTGGGGCACAAAGGACTGGATGGCGTCCTCAAAACCTGATGTGGCTTACGCGTTTCGAGGGAGGACCCTCTTCCTCAGAGCCAAAAAGTGGCGATTTTGGCTCTGAGGAAGAGGGTCCTCCCTTGAAACGCGTAAGCCACATCAGGTTTTGAGGATGCCAACATGCTATCCAGCAGTAGAGAAGTGTCCTGGAAGCGAGCAGTGCCCATTTCCTATATGCTTGCTCATATGCTACGTTTCTGTGGAGAAACTGCTCTTGCAGGTACCGGGGCGGTACCTGGACGCACAGCTGTCACGCCCCCTAGACGCCGGCTCTTCAATAAACGCGGGACGCCGCGTTTTTTTCTTCTAGATGTGCTTGATTCAAGTCGGCTTATTGTCTGTTATCATCCCCACTCACTGCACTGGTGTATTTGGATGCTGGAAGTGTGTCCTATCTGGAGTGATTATTCCCCTTCCCCTGATTTCTCCGTCAATATCAATGGCATTACCATCAGCCCATCCCCACATGCCAAGGTCTTAGGTGTTGTCCTGGACTCTGAACTCTCCTTCAAACCCCACATCCAATTGCTGTCCAAATCTTGCCGCCTCAGCCTCCGCAACATCTCCAAAATACGCCCCTTTCTAACCAAAGACACAACAAAACTCCTAGTTCACTCCCTGGTCATCTCGCGCCTCGACTACTGCAATTCCCTTCTCATTGGCTTACCTCTACACAGGCTATCCCCCCTTCAATCCATCATGAATGCTGCCGCCAGACTCATCCACCTCACCAATCGCTCAGTGTCCGCCGCTCCTCTCTGTCCAAGCCCTCCACTGGCTTCCGCTCACCCAATGAATTAAATTCAAAATACTTACAACATCTTACAAAGCAATCCACAGCCTAGCCCCCAGCTACATCACCAGCCTCATCTCAAAATACCAACCTAATCGCTCTCTTCGTTCTTCTCAAAACCTCCTGCTCTCTAGCTCACTCATCACCTCCTCCCATGCTCGCCTCCAGGACTTTTCCAGAGCCTCTCCAATCCTATGGAACTCCTTACCCTTATCTGTCCGATTATCCCCCACTCTATTAGCTTTTAGGCGATCTCTGAAAACCCTCCTCTTCAGAGAAGCCTATCCTACCAACCCCTAACAAATGTACCTCCTTTTTCTCCATCAACCCATCCCCCACAGTTATTGCCTTTTGTTTCACTTGACCCTCCCTTCTAGATTGTAAGCTCTAATGAGCAGGGCCCTCTAGTTCCTCCTGTTTTGAGCTGTATTGTAACTGTATTGTCTTCCTTCACATTGTAAAGCGCTGCGCAAACTGTTGGCGCTATATAAATCCTGTATAATAATAATAATAATTATTATTACAGGATCGGCTTCCTTTACTCAGAGGACCCTCTCCTTGGATCTCTTTACCATCTGCTCATTTGACCCGCCTTAACAGGGGGTCTGGAGGTTCTGGTAAGCAGGCATCTACTACATTTTTTGCACGCGGTGGTGATGTTTCCATCTAATGGACTCCATCTCGGGTGGCTGGACTTTTTTCATCTTTTTATTTGTGGATCGTTATTTGTGTATTGTTGGACTTTTACGTCATAGTGTCTTGTCCTCACACATATTATTGGCGCTGTACTTGTATTTATATTTTTATGCTGACTAGTTGTTTTTGTACTGGCTGCCTTTTCTTATCATTTGCTATTTATCCTGAGTGTGACCCAAGCGCAGCCTTTTTTCCTATTTGCAGGTTCTACCCAGAACAAACAGGTGAGTGAGGCAGGTCGGAGAGTTTTGGAGAGACTAGCTTACATGATTCAAGCACATCATCCCATTCTTCATCCTCCAGCTCCCCCACATCTGCCACCCAAGGGGTTTTTAATTTGTAAACTGGGTTAGTAGCCACTGGACGAAGGAGGCAGTTTGTAGAAAGTAGATGTAGCACTACCCCCTAGAGGACTGATGAGAATTACACTTTCTGGATTCCCCTGGGTTACCCATAGCAACCGATAGCAGATAAACAGCAATGAAAGGTCTTGGCTCAGTCAATCAATCCAGGGGATGTTGTGTTTTTATTTGGAACTGGGATAGGAGAAGGGATGAGTAGGATACTCCCAACTATGAACTATGCACAGTCTGAAGGACAGCTTACTATAGGATGCCGCTGCTTCACTTTGCCACTAAATGAAGGTACTTTAAATGTTCCGTTGTAAATATTCTCTTCAGGGTTTTGAAACTGGCACCCCTTTACTCTCAATGCCTGTGTGATGACACCCGTCCGCTGACTCTAGCTTCTGGAGTGGTACCCTTCCTGGCAGACTTCTGGGCAAGTTCCTCTGTACTCACGGACACCGTTTTTCCAGAGTCACCGTTGCCTCCAAACTCCACTTGTCAGCATCCACTGGACCTCTGGGTTCAGCCACACTTTCCGGTTCACCAGGCCGACTGCCTGTGACCACCTTCCACAACTTCAGAAGAGGAGACAACCATTCTGGGACTTCTGGGACTTGGCTTCCCATCCAAAGACCCCTGCCTTATGTGCCCTTGGCTGTTATAGCCCATCCCAGGATGCACCACTGTCTGTGCCAACCCACTGGGACAGTTACAAAAGCCTGGGTTTCCTCCACTGTCCAACAAGCCTCCATATTGGACACAGTGGGGACACTGCCTCAGCCCAGATGAATCACACTGTGGACATATGCAACAGGCCTAACTAGAAATCGTGCTCCCTGATAAGCAGAAAGAGCAACTAGGTTTTTCCTGCTGCTTTCCTGTAAAGCAGAAAAAGCAAAACTATGTCTGCTATCTAGCACCTGACTAGGAGGGTGCTACATAGACATTAGCTTTTTTTTTAGTCTGAACCTATAAAAACATCTAACTGGTATAGGGACTGTAAATTGGGGATGGACTCCCCAAATTGGCTGCGCAATGCGTGGTGGAGCTGGAGAAAAAATAAATAATAATAATATCGGAAAAACAGAGAAGGGTAGGTCAAAATCAGTCTTGAGATCTTGAAATGATTTAAAGTACAACAAAAGGGCAAAACTTTTTTTTTAGTTTTGGATAGAGGGGGAGAGAGACTAGAACTCCTGTCACGTTTTACTACAGCCTGTGTCCCCATTAACGAGATTCAGCCTCTCTATTTGTCCTGTTTACTGTTCATTATTGAATGTGAAAGTAAAAGAAAAACGGAATTTTTGTAAAATCTTACCATAAAATTCCTTTCTCTGAGTTCTCCGACAGTCGCCGCCACTTCATAATCTTGACTAATGGGGTAATTGACCTTTGCTCCGCAGGAGTAGCTAGGCAACAAGATTTGTTAATATCAAAGCTTTTAGCACATCACACCCCTAGGGGGTGGTCCCCTCAGTCAATACCTCCCTGCTTCCAGCATTCTCAACTCAGTTTCAGTAGCATAGCAGTAGAGTACATAAACAAACCCCAAAGAGGGGCGGGGGCGGTGACTGTCGGAGGACCCAGAGAAAGGAATTTTACGGTAAGATTTTACAAAAATTCCGTTTTCTCTTACGTCCTCCGACAGTCGCCACCACTTCATAATCTTCACTAATGGGGACGTCCCAGAGCAGTGTAGACATGAGGGGTGGGAAAAAACGCAGCCGCGCCTAAAGCAACGCAGTACCCACAACGGAGAAAGGAACCTTACCAAGGTAAGAGAACCAACCTGGCAACAGGAAAACGTGCTCAACAGGAGCAACAACCTAGGAAGAACAAGTAACCCAGGGGTAAAAACACCCCAACAGCCAAGGGCCCAAAAAAGGGACCCTAAGGCACTGCCGCACTAAGAAATTTACGGCCAAAGGAAGCATCTGCCGATGCCTGAACACCCACTTTGTAAAATTTTGAGAAGGTGTGAACGGACGACCAAGTCGCCGCCTAACACACCTGGGCCACAGAGGCCTGATGACGATAGGCCCAAGACGTACTCAGAGATCTGGTAGAGTGCGCCTTTACAGGGAAATGAGGAACCTTCCCCCTCAAAGCATAGGCTTGCACAATCGTCTGTCTGATCCATTTGGCGATGGTAGCAGCCGACGCCGCCATGCCCTTCCGAGGTCCCTCTGGAAGGACGAATAGGGAATCAGACTTGCGAAAGGACTTAGTCGATGACAGGTAAACCCTGATCGCCCGAACAACATCCAAGGCATGCAAAGCCACCTCCTACGGATGCTTAGGCTTCGCGCAAGGCAAAGGCAAGACAATGTCCTCATTCAGGTGAAATTCCGAAATCCTCTTCGGAAGAAAGGAACGGTTAGGTCGCAAGACCACCTTATCCAAGTGAACCACCAAGTAGGGAGAGCTGCAGGACAAAGCTGCCAGCTCCGACATCCTGCGAGCCGAAGTGATCGCCACCAAAAAGGCAACCTTTTTGGACAACAGAGACAACGAGATCTCCCTGATCTTTTCAAAGGGAGCCTGTTGTAACACGGACAGAACCAAGTTCAAGTCCCATGGAGGCAAAGGTTCCCTCCTAGGAGGGGCCAAATGTCGCACCCCCTGAACAAAGGTGCTAATCAATGAATTAGACGCCACTGGGCGCTGAAAAAGAACGGCCAGCGCAGAAATCTGACCCTTAATTGTGGCCAGCGCCAAACGCTGGTCCACTCCAGTTTGGAGGAAAGCCAACACTCTCGACACCGAGTATGAGCGAGGAGAATACCCCCTGGACTCACACCAGGCAAAGTACGCTTTCCAAGTACGGTAGTAAATTTTTCCCGAAGAGGCTTTTCTAGCCTTGATCAAAGTGGGAATGACCTCAGGGGAGAGACCCCTATCCTTCAGGACCTGGCTTTCAACAGCCAGGCCGTTAAAGCCAGCGACTGTAAAGCAGGATGGAATATCGGCCCTTGAGACAGAAGGTCGTCCCGAAGTGGCAGACGCCACGGAGCGTCGACTGCCAGATTTACGAGGTCTGCGTACCAAGACCGGCGAGGCAAGTCCGGTGCCACCAGAATCACCGCGTGCGGTTCCGAGGCCAGTCTGCGAAGCAGCCTGGACAGCAGCTGAATCGGTGGAAAGGCATACATCAGACGATACTGATGCCAGGGCACCACTAACGCGTCTGAGGCGTCTGCCCGAGGATCGCGCGTCCTTGCTACGAACCTTTCCACCTTGTTGTTCAGACGAGACGCGAACAGGTCCACATCTGGAAGACCCCACTTCGCGTACAACATCTGGAAGACATCCGGGTGAAGGGACCATTCCCCCTGGTCCAGGGTTTGGGCGACTCTGATAGTCCGCCTGCCAGTTCTCCACCCCTGGAATGTGTACAGCCGTTATCGCCGGGACGTGCGTCTCGGCCCACGACAGAATGCTGTTTACTTCCCGAGCAGCACGGGCACTCCTGGTGCCCCCTTGATGGTTGATGTAGGCCACTGCTGTGGCATTGTCCATCTGAACCCGAACCGGACGGCCCTGAAGCCGTTCCGACCAATGCAGAAGCCAAAGCTTTATCGCTCTCAATTCCAGAATGTTGATCGGAAGGGAGGATTCCTCCTCTGACCAAGTTCCCTGGGCGGACAGAACACCCAGAACACCACCCCAGCCCGACAGGCTGGCATCCGTGGTGATCACCGTCCATGACAAGGGACGAAAGGACTTGCCCCCCGACACCGCCAGGGATTGGAGCCACCACAAAAGACCCCTTCGGGTGTGGCGGGTCAACGAAAGCTGCCAATCCAGAGAAGACCTTCGCTTGAGCAGAGTCCAGGATCATCCCCAGGTAGGGAAGACGAACCGAGGGACACAACGTCGATTTTGGAAAATTTATCGTCCAACCAAACTCCTGCAGAGTCTGCATTGTGGTGGACAGGTCGTTCACCAGGCCCTGACTGGTCGCAGACCGAAGCAAAATATCGTCCAGATATCCGAGGTGTTTTTTACATGTTAACCTATCTATTTACTAGAGTACCGTTTGAACCATCCCCTGAAGAAGAAGCAAATTTCTCTGGCTTCGAAACATGTCGGGTTTATAGTTCAAGCTATATGTGGTTGATCTGCCTGTCTTTATTTGCTTGCACATTGATTTTAACTTATACTATTATATGTGTTTATCAATAAAAATTATTTTTCTAAATATTTACCTTTCATAAAATTTCATGTGCCTGTAAAGTCCCAATTAGGGGAACCTCACTTTCTGTACATGGGCTCTCAATAAGGCCAGGACCGGCGCAAGCACCTTGGTGAAAACCCGCGGAGCCGAAGCGAGACCGAAGGGTAACGCCACGAATTGGTAATGATCCTCCGCAATGGCGAAACGAAGGTACCTCTGGTGACCCTCGAAAATGGGGATGTGAAGGTACGCATCCTTCAGATCGATGGAGGCCATGAATTCCCCCGGAACCAGGGCAGCCACCACTGAGCGCAGGGATTCCATGCGGAACTTGCGAACCCGCACAAAGCGGTTCAGAGCTTTCAAGTCCAGAATCGGACGCACTTTGCCCTCCTTTCTGGGCACAGTGAACAGATTGGAGTAGAACCCCCGAAATCTGTCCCGATGAGGCACCGGAACCACCACTCCCTGGGCCCGCAGATCCCGCACCGCCAGGTGCAGATCCTGCAAACGCTCCGGAGACAGCTGAAGATTTGAGGGAAAAAATCTGCTCGCCGGCCGAGAGAGAAACTCGATCTTGTATCCAGATCGAACGATTTCCTGAACCCACCTGTCCCGAATGCGGGCCAGCCAGGGTTGAAGAAAACCGAGCAAACGTCCCCCCACCCCAGAACTGGGTGAGGGCGCCCCTTCAGGCCAAATTGGAATGGGCAGCGGACCCGGACTGGCCAGACTTCTGCTTACTTGTGGGAGCCCTGGCCCTTGAAGGGCTTGCCCTTGTATCGCGACCGAAAGGCACGAAAGGACCCCTGAGAGGGCCTGAACGAGGTATTCTTCTTACCGCGAACAAACTTATTCTTGTGAGTTTGGGGCAAGAGAGTGCTCTTACCCCCAGAAATTCCCTTTATCAGAGAATCCAAAGACTCGCCAAAAAGGCGAGATCCCGCGTAGGGAAGATTAGCTAGAGTCTTGCGAGAAGATTGGTCAACCGACCAACATTTCAGCCATATCAGGCGACGGTTCAACACCGCGACACTGGAGAGGCGTGCAGCCAAAAGGGACTAAATCCAAGTCCGCATCGCACAAATACATGACACCCTGATGAATTTGATCTACCATAGCCAACGTTGTCGGCGGAGCAGAGTCAGCCACCAGGGTGCGCCTGAGCACCTGCGTCCAATCCGCAATAGCCTGGGCTGCCATAATGGAAGCAAAAATAGGCTTCAGCATAGAACCAGCAACCGTATAAGAATGACGGGCCAGAGACTCCAATCTCCTGTCCGTAGGGTCCCGGAACACCGGGGTATCCTCAGCAGGAATCGCAGTAGATTTATTCAAAACTGCCACCGCGTGATCCACCTGAGGCGGCACACACCAACGCTCATCAGTGGTGGGTGTAAATGGATAACGCAGCTTGAACCTACTTGGCACAGTAAAAGGCTTCTTTAAATTACGCCATTGCTCATCAACAGCGCGCTGAAATTCCGCAGGGCAGGGAAAAACCTGCGCTGATTTGCGTTTCCTTTTCGTCCCATAAGAGGACATCAAAGCAGGAGGACACGGTTCATCCTGCAGATGCAGTGTTTCCTTGATAGAAGTAATCAACTCATCCATGAGTGCAAGCTCTTCAGGCGAGCCAGGGGGAGAAGTATCAACTCCTTCTACCTCAGCCTCCCCCTCAGACCCCATAAGGTCCAGAGATGAACGAGACCCTGAGAAGGGCACTCCAGCCATAGCAGCCCCATCGCCCTCTGAATCAGAGGAAATGGATAATCTGGGCCGTTTTGCGGATCGATCAGCCATTAGCATCTGCACCTGAGAAGCCAAGGTCGCTACAACAGCAGCCAGATCAGCCCCCTCGGGGGATGCAGCAGCCCCTTGGCCCCCCACCAAGGTGGGAGGAAACTTGCAATCCTGAGAATCCATGCCCCAGTATCAACTGAAATAAAGTACTGCCCCTTTCAGCATCAGCGGTCGCCGCATAGCATGTCTGAGCCCAGTCTGCCCCATACATCACACACAGCAGAGTGGAAGAGCCCCCCCCCCCCCCCCCCGCAGCCCACAGAAAGGCAGCTATTCCACACAGGAATCTGACAGGGAGCTCAGCACTTACACAGACATGCAGGGTCACGCAGTCACAGACTGACACCCAAACAGACAGGTCCCCACATAGACATTTACTTACCAGTCCGGATGGCGTGGGGAGCCTTCTCTAGCGACCAAACCTCTGTACTGAGGGCAGGGAGTGTCGCAGCCAGGACGCAGTGGACTGCGGTGCGAAACCGCAAATGGCGTCCGGTGAGGTAGCCACCTCACAGGCAGCATCCCTGCAGCGAACAGGGATGGGTCGTTCAATATGTCAGGGAAACCTGAGCTGAACGCTCGATGGCAGGCTGGGGAACCCCTGGCACACAGCCCTGAGATCCAGGGTGGCCAGACCGAGACCCAGCTCCGCATGATCATCTTCATCCGAAGAAAACTAAACTAATGCTGAGAAAAAAAACAGCTAAGTAAAAGAAAGAGAAAAATACTTGAAATAAAATCCAAAAGAGGAAAGAAGGCTGAGACTGAAAAGCCCCAGCACAGGAAACAGCCAGCCACTCCTAAGCTAGGCAATTGAAAACTGAGTTGAGAATGCTGGAAGCAGGGAGGTATTGACTGAGGGGACCGCCCCCTAGGGGTGCGATATGCTAAAAGCTTTGATATTAACAAATCTTGTTGCCTAGCTACTCCTGCGGAGCAAAGGTCAATTACCCCATTAGTGAAGATTATGAAGTGACGGCGACTGTCGGAGGACGTAAGAGAAATCCCAAATTTTGGGCTGTCCCCAGAAAAGTAGTAGAGGGGAAATCTTTCAATGGTGATCTGGGGGTCCCCAAGGAATTCCCCTAATTTGCGGGGATTTCTTCGCTTGTTTGGCTATGGGACAGGAAGTGAAGGAAAATCTCAGACACAGATGTCAAAAAAATATGGCAGGGGCTATAACCCTCTCTTGCCCTATCCAAAATGAAAAATCCATATTGGCCATTGCGCAATTCCAAATAGAGAGAACTAGTTGTGTTTAATATTTTATCCCTAAAGCAAGTAAGTGGGAAAGGCAGGCCCATAAACAAAAAAATTGTGTAAAATTGCTTTGCAAGAACATTCTAAAGTTTGGTAAAATGCATGCTCCCCTTTGGGGTAATCCTTTCCTGCCAGAACTGCTTACAGTGTCTGATCCTAGTTTTTGGGTTGCTGGAGGGGTCATATATCCGTCTCATTTTTTATCCAGTGGCGGTATTAAAGTAGAACTAAAGGCAAAACTTTTTTAACTTACTCCACCCATGGTTACACCCTACCTAGATTTTAAAGGGAATGAGATTTAACATTTAGAGCTCCAACATACTCTAGAATGGCAAAAATCTATACTGTAAACACAGTAAAAATAGTGTTCTCTATGCTTAAAGCGGTAGTATCCCGCTTTTTGACACTTTTACCTACAGGTAAGCCTATAATAAGGCTTACCTGTAATTACAAATAATATCTCCTAAACCGGCATGGTTTAGGAGATATTTGCAGTGCATGCAGGCGCTCGCGCGAGCGCTCTGAAGTTCCGGGGGGACCTTCAGAGCGGCGCATGTGCTCTGAAGGTCCAAGGGGACCTTCAATTTTGTTTGCCGGGAGCTTGCCGGAAAAGTGACGTCATCGCAGCTACGGCCAATCATCGCGCCCGGAGCCGTCTCTTTCGGCCAATCACCGCCGAACCCGGAAGAGACGGCGAGGGATCATGGCAGCGCCCGCAGCGATGTCCGAGGGTCCGTGTCGGGGCTTCGTTCTAAGGTAAGTTACACATAATGGGCTAGTATGCGATGCATACTAGCTCATTATGCCTTTGTCTTGCAGGTTTTTTTTTTTTTAGGGTTTACAACCGCTTTAAGGCTATTTCCACTTGACTTCTGTACTGGCATAAACAAAAAGACAGTCGAAGTCAGGAAAAAAAAAAAAAAGAAACCTTTTTTTTTTCTTCCTCTTGACCAGTGTTTTTTCTCATCTTAAACATTAAAATCAGAGTTCCAGCATTGGAAATTATTTTTTTACTAAAAATACCCCCAGGACAGTCAGGGCTAGTACATTCCACAATGGATAGCCTCTGAACTGTCCCGGGTCGCACTTACCTTTTAGAAGAAATTCTTACCTTGAAAATTTCTTCTCCAGCACTGCCATCTCAGGTGTGGGCAGCTGAAGCCAGCGCGTCCTCTTCTGCGTTCTCTTCCGTGTACTCTTCGGTCCCACAATGCACTGCACTGGCCCCGCCGTCACTTCTGGGGCAGGAGCGTCATGCCCAGAAGCTGTTTAGCAGGGACGACTAAGCGGACGTTTATCCGTGAAACGCGTCAACTGCTATGCTTTCATCCCTTGTCTCTGACTGTATTATGGACTGTATCTTGGATTGATTCTATCTTTTGGATTCAAATAAACGTATTTTATATTTTGCACCTTCAAGCTGGAGTGCAGCTGTTTTTCTCTTCATACAACACAGCTGTCTGGACTGCGGATCCTAGCTGCACCTTGCCTTGATGGTCGGGATTGTTTTCTCACCTGAGCGGTTCCCCTGCCTCTTTTGCTGATTTGTAGCAGGGAATGACATGCCTGCATCGGAACTGACGAGCGGGGCCGGTGCAGGCGCATTGATTCCTGGGAGCGATGACGTTCAGCTCCCAGGAATCAATGCAAGCAGGAAGTGACGGAGCGGGCTGCGGCCGCAGAGGGAGGAAGGGCAAGAAAGGAAAATATATTTTCTTCAATAACAAGGTAAGTAAAAAAAAAAAAAAAAAAAAAAAAACACGGGACAATCCTTTTCTTTTACTTTACAGGTGACACTGAGCAAGCGGATGGCCCAAAGTGGATTTTGAGGCCATAACTCCACTTTAAAGGAGTGTGTTTATAAAAAAATTAAAATAAATGCGTAGCTGTATGCCCATCAAGACTGCAAATACATTTGTACTGTGCAAATGGGGCAAAATAAAAAAAATGTTCTCAGGCTAGATGGCCACTAGAGGGCAATGAGGAGCATACTTACGGGCTATAGTAGTCAGTTCCATCTAGTAGCTATACCACATTACATGAGGAACATCAGGCTTAAGCCCCTTTCAGCGGCTGGTTAGCAGTGGCTACCAAATTCTTGCGGTAAGAATTAGCAATTGCAGTCAGCTGAGTCCAGGCTCGGACATCGGTCCCTAACTGCAGCTAACTGCTGTGTGTGGCTACATGCAAACAGCAGTGGTCGCTGTCAGCCTGCCATCTGTTTAAATAGGCTGAGCGTCCATTGCAGATTGCATAACCCAGTCATCAGAACAGCAAGAATCCGCCATTTTCCTGATGCAGGAATCCAGCATCCACAGCTACCTGGCTGTGTGAAAGGGGCCTTAAATGTAACATGCGCCAGCCTGGAGTGTAATCACATTGATTTTCAAAATACTGACCCCCACTAACATCTAAAAGTTAAAGAGGCTGGATCCAAGTCAGTACAAACCAATTAAGCCGGCCATACATGTATCGAAAATTCGTCTAGTCCCAACTGAATTTGTGTCCATGTATCTATGTAGCTAGTTAGATTGACTTGTGCATAACCAGTCTGTCTGGTTTTTCCAGAATGATCAGTGCCGGCAACACTGATCCTTGTATTCTGCCTGCAGAGAGGGCTCCGCGCTGGCAGAATACAATGGCGCTGTGGGAGGGATTCCCTCATCCACCTCAAATGTATGGATGGGGGAAATCAGATTACTTTTTTCCCCTTCATCCTATTTAAATGAAGCCTTACCTGCTTTAGGCATTCAGAGAAGCAGATAAACCAGTGCTGGTACAGTATTAAAAAAAAAAAAAAAATCAATAGGGTATCCAGCACCACAAATAACTTTATAGGAGTATGGCTACAGCCTATAAAACATTTGAGTTCACTTTATAAGTGTACTGATATATTTGCATACCTAACCCACAGAGCTTGTAAAAGAATGTAAAGCAGGTTATTCACTTGAATTCAATGTAAAGACTTACCCAACAGGTAAACATTGTTGTAGCACCAAATCTAGTTTTTTCGGCTCTTTAAAGAAGTGATAGATGAGTAATGGAATCCAAAGAATGATGGCAGTTGGTCGGATAAGAAAAGCCAAAGCCACAAACAGCAAGTATTTCGTACTAGAAAACAAGAAAACCGGTTTAGAATGACAATCCACGGCAAAGTCAGATAGAAAAACTAGACAGACAACTTCTTCCCTTTCACCTGCTCTTTGTAGGTGAACCTTCCAGTGGGAAGGAATACAGAGCCAATGTGCCAAGTACAGTTTCCATGGTGTTTGTGAGAGTTCGTGTGCAACAAAACCAGGTAAACCAGGAACACAGCTGACAAAAGTACTGGAAAAAAAAAAAAAAAAAAAGTGTTAACGGGTACATAAAAAAAAAAATCCCAATCCAAAAGTGGACTCAAGATAAAAAGCATGCCTCTGTTGCCTATAGCCAACAATTAGTCTCTACCTTTGTATTTGCCATTAGGCTGGGTCCACACTGATGCGAATTGAATGCGGGTTTCACATAACAGGAGAGTGTGACCGACTCTCAATGGGGCCGGTTCACACACCTTTGGGGCTGGCCACATTGGAAAAGGGTCCTGTGCGTCTTTGGCTCAGTTTCAGGTGTAACTTCAGACCGGATTTGCACCTGAATCGTTAACAAGGGACACCGGATGCCCTGCTGTGACCTACGGCCACATTAGTGTGAATCCAGCCTTAGGGAAATGACAGCTGGAATTTCATTGGATGAGATGGGTAGTCAGGTTCAACCAACTTTTTTTTCTGCTCTTAGGAGAAAGGTGTTTTGGAGAGAGTTAAGGCAGCTTTTTGTACTGGACCTGCATTTTTTCCCCCCCCTCCCTGCAGTGCACAAAGAACGCTCTGTTCTGCAAGTTGTGGTGTGCTGCAGTGTGGTTCCACCAACACCTATTGTACTGTGCTAGTTGTGGTGCCATTCTAGTAGAACTGCAACAAATGGAACATAGTGCTATGTGTTACGGCAATCCATGATAAACTGCTTGTTTTACTGCAATGCATAGGTATGAATCCAGCCTAAAGCCAAACTCCACTCAAAGCACTGGGTTCTCTGTAGGATTATACAATGAATTTCCTTAAATTGATGACACAGGAAACCATTAAGGAAAGGTTAAAGCAATGGCCGTGTTAGGAATGGAATAAGAGGAGCTGAATGTACTTGGCAGAGGATCAACTTCTGTCACATTCTACCCATCATGGGAAATATTGTTTTGTTTGGAGTTTTGTTTAGGCAAAATTTGATTTCTCACAGTTATTTTCAGACTTCTCAAATATTTTCTAGTATCTAGTTGTGTGCCATTAACGTGTATCTAAAGCCAATTTTATTTTTACATTTCGATAGAGCAGGGATACATTAGTATCCCTGTGATGTTTTTAATACTTCATCCCTACTGGGGAGATTCTCTTTTCTGCTGGTCCTGGTGGCCACTGTCAACGAGACTAAAGTGATGGGAAATCCAACATTTTTTTATCTGTCACTGAAAGAGTAATCAAGGGTACATTTTCCACAGGAGGCACTTGTCCCAGTGGCAGGTGTCTAAGAGCATTTCCATCAATTTGGAGAGATCTCTGGACTTCTGGTTATATCTACAGGCCAGAAAGTGTAGGGTAATCTTTGCAATGGCACATTGATGGGAGGGGGGGGGGGGACCAACACCACACACAGGAGTTTCACCATTCACTACACACATACATGTTATATATTCAGCACAACAATTCCAGATACAACATGCGTAGCTCAAAAAAAAATGAAAGGAACACTTTTTAATCAAAGTATAGCACCAAGTCAATTAAACTCCTGGGATATTGACCTGGCCAGTTAAGTAGTAGAGGGGTTTAATCAGTTTCAGCTGCTTTGGCGTTAATGAAATTAACAGGTGCACTAGATGGACAACAATGAAACAACCTCCAAAATAGGAATGGCTTTACAGGTAAAAGGCCTCTGACTTTTTTTCCCTACTCATCTTTTCTGACTGTTTGACCCTAGCCAAATGCAAAACTAGTGAAAGTGTCACTACTGGTAGTGGTGATACCTGCACCCTATAGAGGTTGCACAGGCAGTCCAGCTCCTCCAGGATAGCACATCAATACGCGCCATTGCCAGAAAGTTTGCTGCGTCTCCCAGCACAGTCTCAAGAGCGTGGAGGAGATTCCAGGAGACAGGCAGTTATTCTAGGAGAGCTGGACAGGGCTGTAGAAGGCCCTTCACCCATCAGCAGGACCGGTATCTGCTCCTTTGTGCAACGAGGGACAGGATGAGCACTGCCAGAGCCCTACAAAATGATCTCCAGCAGGCCACTGGTGTGAATGTCTCTGACTAATTAGAAACAGACTTCATGAGGATGGCTGAGGGCCCGACGTCGTCTAGTTGGCACTGTGCTCACTGCCCGGCACCGTGGAGCTTGATTGGCATTTGTAACTGAACATCAGAATTGGCAGGTCTGCCACTGGCGCCCTGTGCCTTTCATAGATGAGAGCAGGTTCACCCTGAGCACATGTGACAGACGTGAAAGGGTCTGGAGAAGCCGTGGAGAACGTTATGCTGTCTGTAACATCATTCAGCATGACTGGTTTGGTGGTGGGTCAGTGATGGTCTAGGGAGGCATATCCATGGAGGGACACACAGACCTCTACAGGCTAAACAATGGCACCCTGACTGCCTTTAGGTATCGGGACAAAAACCTTGGACTTAGTGTCAGACCGTTCACTGGTGCAGTGGGTCCTGGGTTCCTCCTAGTGCACAACAATGCCCGGCCTCATGTGGCGAGAGTATGCAGCCAGTTCCTGGAGAATGAAGGAATTGATACCATTGAATGGTCCCCAAGCTCGTCTGACCTAAATCTAATAGAACACCCCTGGGACATTATGTTTCGGTCCATCCAACGCTGTAGGTTGCACCTCAGTATATTCAGGAGCTCAGTGATGCCCCGGTCCAGGAAATATCCCAGGACACCATCCGTCATCTCATTAGGAGCATTCCACGACGTTGTCAGGCATGCATACAAGCACGTGGGGGCCATACCAACTACTGAGTACCATTTTGAGTTGCTGCAATGAAATTTCAGCAAAACGGACTAGCCTGCTGCATAATTTTTTCACTTTGATTTTCAGGGTGTCTTTGATTGCAGCCCCCTTTCGTTCCTAACACATTACCCAGTCCATACCAGTATAGATATCCAGCATGATATTTTTCTTCATTGAGATCCGATGTGTTTTCAAAGTGTTCCATTAATTTTTTTTCAACAGTGTACATATTACAACTTAGCATACAACAGGAGAGACACTACGGGGAGAGACACTATGGGACACATCCTATGCACATATGTATGTCAAAGGTGCAAACACAAGTACTTATTATATGGGAGGGGGGGGGGGGGGAATCCTAAACCCCAAGTAAAAGGGATAATTAGGGGAAAAAAGTATAGAAAAAAAAGAGTCCCTCTCAGTCCCTGGCCCATATTCCCAGACCATAGTGTCTGCCAGGAGTAGAAGGACCCACCTATTGCTTTTGGGATACTATACTTGCAACTCCTGCTGTGCTTACGATTGATTGTCCTAAAAGACATCCAAATGATCAGATTAGGATTTTACATACCACCCATTTTGCCACATTTGCATTTTCCAGGCGCTTCATTAAACCGTACAGTCTTACATCTGCAAGGCCAGAAAATACAGCCTGTATCAATCTTGGAATCCAGACCTATAAAAATATTATTACATTTTAAAGTTGAACATATCATACATGTTTTACATTGGTGAATGGATTTTATATGAATATTCAGCGCAGGAAGCTAAGCCAACAGAGAAGTCCCTTCCTCCCATTAGAGCACCGCCACACCTAAAATAAGGTACCTACACTTATTTGCCCAGCACTCTTATAAAAAAAAAAAAAAAAAAAAAAAAAAAGAGTGCCTGTGCTTGGATAGCAACATAAAACTGTATTCCGTGTGAGCTGTTTGATTGCTTTTAGCGCCACTTAAAGTAGAGGTGAAAGCATATCCCTGTGTCCCAGAACATGAGGTGCAGGCTTGTCCTAATACCAATCCAGGGAGTTAGTAAATGTAAAGAGGAAAGAATCGTTGCTACTCCTGACCAGCCGAGGTAAATAAACGATAAAGAGTGGCCTCAGTCTACAGGTCTCCGCCACACACACCCTGATGCATTTCCCCCCGCCCACCGGGGCTTAATCATAGGCCCTATAATTGGGCCCTGCTGGGCAAGGGGAAATGCATCAAGGTGTGTTTGGTGGAGACCTGTAGACTGAGGCCAATCTTTATGGTTTATGCAGCTGGGCTGGTTGGAAATAGCGGTGATCCTTTCTTCAATACATAACTATATTTAGATTATTAATCACAATAGACATCCATTGGCCACCAGGGTGAGATCAAATGTTTGTTTGCCAGCTTAAAATTATTCTGAAAATTCCCTATTGGGATTCCCTGAACTACAAACCATTTAATTTATCAAAGATATTCAGATACTTATCAGTCTGAAATGTAAGAGAGCTAAATATACATACCAAATAGAAGACTTCATCCTTGCCAATCCAATCCAAAACTTTGTACACAGATGCAAAGAGCAGCGGGTATGTGAAGCCCCTCAGTCCTTCATTCCACTCCCATGTTAAATAGCCATAATTACTATTGTTAAAGTAAAATAATATTCTTTTTGATCATTTGATATGTAAAGAAAAATGCAAAATGCTGTATATTTACTATGGGTATTTATAAAAGTGCTAACAATTTATCAAAATGTACAATTTTTAGGAAAAAAATAAGGCAATATTTGAAACTGATGGCAACAACATCTCAAGAAAAAATTGGGACAGGACAACAAAAAGCCGGCAGTAAAATAGGCATTTGATCCCCTACCAAACAAAAATACATCTGGCTCCCACAGACTGGCTACAGTACTTGCTCATGTGGTACACAGATTAGTCCTGTCAATTTAAGAAGGTGCTCCTAACGGCAACTCGTTATGTGTATAAGAGACACCTGTCCACGGAATCCTTCTTCCATTTAACCCTCGGCATCGTGAGCAAGGCAAAAGAGCTGTCAAAGGACGTCAGGGACAAGATTGTAGACCTGTACAAGGTTGGAATGGGTAACAAGACCACAAGCAAGAAGCTTGGTGAGAAGGAGACAACTGTTGGAGCAATAATTCGCAAATGGAAGAAATACAAAATAACCATCAATCGCCCTCGGTCTGGAGCTCCAAGCAAGATTTCGCTTCATGGGATAAGGATGATCATGAGAAAATTGAGGGACTACACGGGAGGAGCTTGGGATTGATCTCAAGGCAGTTGGGACCACAGTCACCAAATAAATCATTGGTAACACAGTAAGCCGCCATGGATTTCCATGGGAGCTGAAACTTAGAGTTGCCAAGCGACAACCAAGAAACCTTAAAGATCAAAGGCCCGTACACACGATAAGAAAATCGTAAGTAAAATTTTGTCCGAACGAACGATCTGCCGATTTTTGGATCGTTCGTATAGTGCTTTCAACAGCCGAATATGAAGTTTCGTACAACAAAAACTGGATGTGCAGGCTATAAAATTTTTATCGTACGGGAACACAAAGTCCAATTTTCGTTAGTACAGTTTTCTTCCGAAAAAAATCGTAAAAGCAAGACTAGGTATGCTCGGAAACTAAAGAATACATACAAATTCATTCAACACATGACATCACTTCTGAAGTTGAATTCTTTCGTACTAAGTCATGTTTTGCTTGGGGATCAAGTACTTTTACTCACTGAACTGCAACTCAATTTATACCATTTGTATGATGTGTTTTTTCTGGATTTCTGGTTTTGCAACTAATAAAAAAGATCAGTAACATGATTGGGTATAAAAAGAGCATCTTAGAGAATCAGAGTGTCTAGGAAGTAAAGATGGGTAGAGGTTCACCAATCTGAGAAAATCTGGGGTTCATTCACTAAAACTGGTGCACACAAAATCTGGTAAAGCTGTGCATAGTAACAAATCACCTTCCAGGTTTTATTGTCAAAGCTTAATTGAAGAAGCTGAAGTTAAAAGCCGATTGGCATATGGAAAGGGCAGCTTGCACATCTGGAAAGGCACCATCAAAGCTGAAAGATGTATCCAGGTTTTCGAGCAGCATATAGTCCCATCCAGATGATGTCTTTTTGAGGGAAGGCCTTGCAAATTTCAGCAGGGCAATGCTAAACCACATACTGCATCCATTCTAACAGCATGGCTTCCTAGTAAGAGTTCAGGAGCTTAACTGGTCTGCCTGTAGTCCAGACCTTTCACTAATTGAAACCATTTGGCACATCTTGAAACAAAAAAAATGCGACAAAGTACACCCAGGACTGTTGAGCAGTTAGACTTCTATATTAGGCAAGAATGGGACAACATTCCTCTCCCAAAACTCTAGCAACTAGTCTCCTCAGTTCCCAGACATTTACAATTTGTTATTAAAACGAAGAAGGGATTCTACACTGAGATAAAAATGGCCTTGTTCCAACTTTGAGACTTGTTGCTGCCATCCATTTCAAAATTACCTTATGTTTTCCTTAAAACGGTATATGTTCTCAGTTTAAAAGTTGAAGTACAGCCAAAGCTCGTTTGGCTGTACTTCCCTTGTGGATCACTCCTGTGACCCATTTTCAGCAGATAGGATCTGTCGACTGACACCACAGATCCGGTCCAGGCTTGGGCATGATCATGACAATGAAGCCGGGATCTGCTCACATGCCTGGACCGGCACCCAGGACAGCCTCTCAGCGAGCAGCTGAAAGCCTGAACCGCCGCTCCCGCTCCCTCCACAGTCCAGTGCTCAAGTGAGCGAGGGGGGACAGAGCAGACAGCGGTGACTGACAGCCATTAGCTCTACGCTCAGGGAGTCTGGAGAACCGAGCGGTCAGCAAAGTTTTCTCATTCGGTTCGCAGTCTTAGAGCCTGTGGGGGATAGATGCTGCATCAACCTAGGGAACTAGGATTCCCATAAAAAAAAAAAACCCCACCATACATTTCTTTTACCCATTTGATATGTTTCTATTGTGAATAAAAATTTGGGGTTATGACATTTGCAATTCATTGAATTCTGGTTTTATTTTGCACAGTGCCCCAACTTTCTGGAAATTGGGGACTGTACATATTGAACATTAAATGTGTGCAGAAACAAAGAACTTTTGTGGTACCCAGAGATTACAAGCTCTGGGTTTTTATTTAAAAAAAAAAAAATGCAAATGTTTATTAACATAAATGTAAAAACAATTCAACAATCACATACAGGTATCCTGCGTATGGACACTTTTTTTTTTTTTTTTTACAAAACCACTGACCTTAGAAGTCCTTGTTTCTGTACATATTCCTCTAGGATTATAGGATGTAGTGCCTTTTACTCGGAGCCCACCTTAACAGACAGTACCTGATTTCTCTTATAAATTGTACATTCATATCAGCCACAGGAGCCAATTAATCTACCAGCATGTCCCTGAAGGACACTGGAGTATCCAGAGGAATCTCACGCAAACAGAAAAAGAACGTGCGAATTTCACGCAGGTAGTGCCTTGGTTGAAACTCAAACTTATGAACCTAGTACTGTAGGGCAAAAGTGCTAACCACTAAGCCACTGTGCTGCCCAATATGTGTATTATATCATACATGTCAACGCTTGTGCTGCACATTGCATTGAGTGCTCATTCATAATTAATGGACTATCTTTGTCCCTAAAAAAATTTCTGCCTTGTGTGATCTGTGCCCCAATGACCTCTGTGACTAATGACCCTAGAAGCAACAAGGACTTCATAAATTTTGGATACAGAGCCATCAGTCCCTGGCTGCTACAGCCAGGGAATGGTGGACCCCTCTAACTTGAGGGGTCTAATAGACCCCTCAAGTCTCCATAAATGACCTGCCCACCTTTCCAAAGCTATCACATAGGGGGCTTGTTAGCCCTCTTGTGATAACAAAAAAAGGTAAATGGAAAAAAAAATAATAATAAATACCCCCATCTTCATACACAGAAATGCAAACAGATTGTACTACACATACTGTATGAGCCATTAATGCAAACAATAATTCGAGCCATAATTCACAAATAACTACACTGATAACCTGTAAAGACTTTTAAAGCAAATGACAAAATTTTAGATACTGTAGTTTGTCATTATTTAATGGGTGCACACAATTTTTAAGTGGAGTGCCACCTATTTTTGTGCTTATTAAAAGTCAGCAGCTACAAAAAGAAGTGTAGCTGCTGACTTACACACACTCACCTGTCCCTAACCTGTCCCACGGTCCAGCGATGAGCCTCCGTTCTCTCCCTCTTCTCCCAGCGGTACCGGCATCACTAGTGTGGGCACCCGGCTAGGATAGCTTGTGGCTTCACAGCCCGGTACGCACCGCGCATGGGCGAGTCGCACTACACTTTCTGAGTGGACGGGCAATCTTCTGGGACCTGTGAGAGAGGAGAACTTCCGCTTGAGCTGCCTAGGCGGCCCGAGCGAAAGTGGGAGTGGATACCTGTCAAATCTAGGTACCCGCTCCCCCCCCCCCCCAAAAAAAAAATGACATGCCAAATGTGGCTTGTCAGGGGGTCAGGAGGCCTTAAAGCAGAAGTTCCACTTTTGGGTGGAACTCTGCTTTAAGTCTTGACACGTTTGGTATTAATTTACTCAACATCCTCTTTTATATTTAAGAATATTTAAGCAAAAAGTGGGTATTACAGTGCCTTGAAAAAGTATTCATAACCCTTAAAATTTTTCCACATTTTGTCATGTTACAACCAAAAATGTAAATGTATTTTATTGGGATTTTATGTGATAGACCAACACAAAGTGACACGTAAATGTGAAGATGAAGGAAAATGATAAATGGTTTTCAAACTTTTTTACAAATAAATATCTGAAAAGTGTGGCGTGCATTTGTATTCAGCCCCCTTTGCTCTGATACCCCTAACTAAAATCTAGTGGAACCAATTGCCTTCAGAAGTCACCTAATTAGTAAATAGAGTCCATCTGTTTGTAATTTATTTCTGTATAAATACAGCTGTTCTGTGAAGCCCTCGGGAGGTTTTTTTAAGAGCCTTAGTGAACAAACAGCATCATGAAGACCAAGGAACACACAAATTGAACAATATAATAACGCACACATACGCATACACACAAAAAAAATGTGTTTTCAAATCTTGCAAGGCTATTTAAAAACACCTGCTCTTACAAAGTAAATATGGGGATTTGGTCACACCATATGGCCATACTGTGCTTAAGCCCACCACTACGTCAAAGTACCCCATTTTCAGTGGGTCCTACACTATTCATAGAGAAGATAATCCCACTTCTCAAAACCATAGGGCAATACTCACTCCTGTCATGGGAGAAGTTTGCAGGCTGCAGATTCCTCTGCTAGAACTGCAATGAAGGGACACCTCCTGTAGCTACTCACAGGTGGACCATGCTAATGAGGTTTCGGTGTGGGAGAGTGGGGTGCTCCACCCACAAGTCTGGTCAGGACTATACATTAAACAAAAAAGATATTGGGGTGGCACACCCTAAACGCACAATTCTCAGGTTGGTGCTGCTACACCAGACAGGTCAGGGAATGTTGTGGTGAAGTTTAAAGCAGGGTTATAAAAATAATAATAATAATATCCAAAGCTTTAAAAATCTCACGGAGCACTGTTCAAGCCATCATCTGAAAATAGAAAGAGTATGGCTCAAATGCAAACCTACCAAGAAGTGGCCCTCTCCACCTAAACTGACAGGCCGGGCAAGGAGAACATTGTTCAGAGAAGCAGCCAAGAGGCCCATGGTAACTCTGGAGAAGCTGCAGCGATTCACAGCTCAGGTGGGAAAATCTGTCCACAGGACCACTATTAGTCGTGCACTCCACAAATCTGGCCTTTATGGAAGAGTGGAAAGAAGAAGCCATTGTTATAAGAAAGCCATAAGAAGTCCCGTTTGCAGTTTGTGAAAAGCCATGTGGAGGACACAGCAAATCTGGAAGAAGGTGTTCTAGTTAGATGAGACCAAAATTGAACTTTTTGGTCTAAAAGCAAAATGCTACGTGTGGCGGAAAACTAGCACTGCACATCAACCTGAACACACCATCCCCACCCTGAAACATGGTGGTAGCAGCATCATGTGAGGATGCTTTTCTTCGGTAGGGAAAGGGAAGCTGGTCAGAGTTGATAGGATGATGGATGGAGCCAAATACAGGGCAGTCTTAGAAGAAAACCTGTTAGAGTCTACAAAAGACTGGGGCGGAGGTTCACCTTCCAGCAGGACAACGACCCAAAACATACAGCCAGAGCTAGGCTTGTGACGGTATCAGATTTTCATGCTGCGATTAATTGATTAAGGTTTTGCCACGGTATACGGTATTATCACGGTATTCTATTATTAAATTTAAATTATTAAATTTCCACCTCACTTCAATTTCATTGCTGAATTTAGGGGCTTTGGTTCACTTATGCACATTATTATATAGTCAGTCAGTACAGACTCTGTGAACCAGGCCTAAAATAGGTCATCAAGCAGTGTCTGGCCTAACTGGTGATAACTGGTCCTGGCGCTCGGCTCCGATCCGATGGCCTGGTCATTAAGAGGGCAAATCCTTGTGGTCAAGAAGTGGTTAAACCTGAAGGAGGTGTTGTTTATAAATTACTTTACTATTGCTTTAGGCCTGGTTCACATGTATGCGGGTTGGAGGTTCGCATGTATGCGCGTTGGTGGTTCGCATGTATGCGGGTTGGTGGTTCGCATGTATGCGGGTTGGTGGTTCGCATGTATGCGGGTTGGTGGTTCGCATGTATGCGGGATGGCGGTTTGCATGTATGCGGGTTGGCGGCCCACATTTGCACAGGCATAGCAGCCCATTGATTTGAACGGGCTGCTATGCCCTCATTTTCCGCAGAAAAAAGGTGCATGCAGCATTTTTTTTAAAATTCAGTGGCCTTGAAATCCATCCTGCTTTTGCACCATGCGACTAACCTGCAGTTCCTGCTCTGGCAAGCTTTCTGCATTTTTTGTATACGTGGGCACGGCATTTAAAAACAGTTTGCGTGTGCAGCAACGGCAGGTAAGTCGCATGGTGCAAAAGAAGGATGGATTTCACGACCACTGCATTTTTTTAAATTCTGCATGCACCTTTTTTCAGCTGAAAACGCAGGCATAGCAGCTCAAGCCCATTCACATCAATGGGCTGCTATGCCTGTGCAAATGTGGGCCCCCAACCCGCATACATGTGAACCGCCAACCCGCATACATGTGAACCAGGCCTAAAGCAATAGTAAAGTCATTAATAGATAAAAACACCGGTCCTCCTGCAGGTTTAACCACTTCTGGATTGCAAGGATTTGCCCCTTTAAAGACCAGGCCATCGGATCAGAGCGCCAGGACCAGTCATCACCAGGTAGGCCAGACACTGCTTGATGGCTATATAATAATGTAATGTGGGCTGCTATGCGCGCGTGTGTCTGTATATATATATATATATAAGAGCTGCACGATTCTGGCCAAAATGAGAATCACAATTTTTTTAGCTTGGAATAAAGATCACGATTCTCTGTGTAACAAAAAAAAAATGGGATAACTTTACTGTTACGTTTTTTTTTTTATTATTCATTAAAGTCTATTAATTGCGTTTGAAAGACTGCTGCGCAAATACAGTGTGACATCAAATATTACAACAATCACCATTTTTTTCTGTAGGGTCTCTGCTAAAAAAATATATAAAATGTTTGGGGGTTCTAAGTACTTTTCTAGCAAAAAAAAAAAACTGATTTTAACTTGCAAGCAACAAGTGTCAGAAAAAGGTCCAGTCTTTAAGAGGTTAAACTTCCTTTCTCCCTGGCAGAGGGAAGGAAAAAATACAATGTAATCATTTTTGTTTATAGTTACTGGGAGACTTAATGCTGAAAGGCATTAGCTGTGTGAGTGAATGAGTCATCCAGCTCACTGAAATGTATCAATTCACAAGTCAGGCAGACTTGACAGAGAAACTCTGTATTTTAAAAATGCCACAACAACAATACCGTGGCTATGCAATACCGCGATATATCGAATTACCGAAAACCGGCATATGTCTAGCCAGAGCTACAATGGAATGGTTTAGATCAAAGCTTATTCATATGTTAGAATGGCCCAGTCACAGTCCAGACCTAAATCCAATTGGGAATCTGACATGACTTAAAAATTGCTGCTCACAGACACCTTCCATCCAATCTGAAAGCAGTTGAGCTATTTTGCAAAGAATGGGCAAAAATGTCACTCTCTAGATGTGCAAAGCTGGTAGAGACATCCCCAAAAAGACACACAGCTGTAATTGTATAAGTCGCGCTAAATTGAAAAATAAACAAATAAATGTCCAACTGTTTAAAGTCCCAAATATCATAAAGTGACTAGTGATGTATGAAATCTTGTGCTGCTTCCAAAAGATCCCGTAGGAATTGTGCTTACCAGAACGGCAATTTTAAATTGCAGAATTCATGTGATATTGTGCCTAGGTGGCCTCTCGGACCCCCTATGCCGCAAGCTGAGCCACTGTGTTTCTCAGGGTTGCAACGCCAGACCAGCCAATAAAGGAAAGAGAAGGCGCCAATAGTGTAAAAACTTCCAACAGATTTATTCACATAAGGTAGTATACTTACAAACAAAGAAGAAAAATTAGCGAAGGATGTAAAGCCGCCGGCCGGACGGCAAGGCGCATCCGTTCCCTCGATAAGCTTCCGGAGAGGACGTCAGCACGCCGTGACCTATTGGCTGGTCTGGCGTTGCAACCCTGAGAAACAATTGGTGAAGGATTCACAGTATTTGTAGTCCTACACAGTTATAATATTGATATTTTTGTACGGTATCACGCTATGGATTATTATTTTTCCTTCACATGATACACGACCACAATATTGGGAGTTCCTTGCGCTAGAATTCCATTGGATCACCTGGGCACGTGAACTCATCTCATCACATGAATTCTGCAATTTAAAATTGCCGTTCTGGTAAGCACAATTCCTATGGGATCTTTTGGAAGCAGCACAAGATTTCATACATCACTAGTCACTTTATGATATTTGGGACTTTAAACAGTTGGACATTTGTTTATTTTTCAATTTAGCGCGACTTATACAATACATAATTTTTAGGGGTGTGGTCACACTTGAAGTCGCAGCTCACTACCTGTCACCTTTAGCGCGGTTATAACCTTCTTTTTATTTACACAGCTGTAATTGCAGCAATGTATTGACTCAGCAGGGCTGAATACAAGTGCATGCCACACTTTTTAGATATTTAGGCTATTTAGTTGTAAAGAATGTTGAAAACATTCATTTTCCTTCCACGTCACAATTATGTGCCACTGTGTTGCTCTATCACATAATATCCCAATAAAATACATTAAGTTTTTTGTTGCAAGATGAACAAATGTGGAAAATGTCAAGGGGTATGAATACTTTTTCAAGGCACTGTATATTGTATTTATGTGCACAGGCATCTGACACTCCCAGACACATCGAATGCCAAATAGTTTGAGGGAGACATTGGTGCTCTGTTCTAACAAAAGACTACCTGATAGCATTATTTTAAATCAGGGGTGGGGAACCTATGGTTCGGGGGCCGTATCCGGCCCACAAAGTCATTTGGTCCGGCCCCTTGTGCAGCTGAGTCTGTGTCTCTCTCAGCTGATCTGTCAGAATGGAGCCGATGCTTCTTGTATACTTCCTGCTCTGTTACGACAGTCTGAGTGAGTCACAGGCGGAGTGATATCAAATGCACTCCGCCTGTGACCAATACAAGAACCATCACCTTTTCCTCCAGCGTAGCGCTGCTACACTTCTCCTAGCCAGCATTTCCCTCCAGCAGTAGCAGCCAGAACCAGCAGTACTCACAGCAGTAGCAGCCGGAACCAGCAGTACTCACAGCAGTAGCAGCCGGAACCAGCAGTACTCACAGCAGTAGCAGCCGGAACCAGCAGTACTCACAGCAGTAGCAGCCGGAACCAGCAGTACCCACAGCATTACCAGCCAGAGCCAGCAGTACTCACAGCATTACCATTCAGAGCCAGCAGTACTCACAGCAGTACCATTCAGAGCCAGCAGTACTCACAGCAGTACCAGTCAGAGCCAGCAGTACTCACAGCAGTACCATTCAGAGCCAGCAGTACTCACAGCAGTACCAGTCAGAGCCAGCAGTACTCACAGCAGTACCAGTCAGAGCCAGCAGTACTCACAGCATTACCATTCAGAGCCAGCAGTACTCACAGCAGTACCATTCAGAGCCAGCAGTACTCACAGCAGTACCAGTCAGAGCCAGCAGTACTCACAGCAGTACTCACAGCAGTACCAGTAAATAATAAGTTCAATTACAAAAAAATGTCATTCATTTCTGGACTTAAGACCTGATTTAACCATTCATAAAGCACACGGTAATTACAATAAAGGATATTTGAAAGTCATGTTATGAGCAACTTCCAGTGATTGCCAGTATTCATCCGGAACAAAGCTGGTCTGCACCATGAAGCAGTTAAACACTCGAAAGGCAAATGTCAGCAACACAAAGATCACATTTTCTCCAAAGAGACCTAAAAGGGGAAATCAGTAAAAGAGAAATGATTAGAATATAAAACAGGGGCGGGCAATTCATTTTCTAAAGGGGCCACATGGGAAATGGAGACTGTTGTGCAGGACGGAACTTACTTCTTCTCAGAATTTGTAAGTAGGTAGACCTATAGAAAACAAACATGGAACACTAGTAAGATGAACTACAACTGCTCATGAAATAGATCTCTTTCAGGCAGGCGGTCAGGGGTGGTAAAATTGGGAGGCTGACCACCCAAAAGGGGCTTTTCACATGCCGAGGCTGGGATGCTTTGCTCCCTGGCCATGGCATTTTTAACTCAGGGTGCAGAGTTAGACAGGCAGCACCTCTTCGCAAACTCACCTATTAAGTTCAATGGGGCTGCGCTGCAACACTCTCCACATGGACATCTATTACCATGCATCTCCGAGCTCCTCTGTGAGAAAGGTGACAAGTTCAGAGAGGCATGCCGGCAGTGGAGAAATGGAGGGCTGGGCAGGGACAGCCAAAGGGCCAGAGGGGGCCCTGGGGCCACAACTTTCAAAGGTCTGATGTAAAAATAGCAAGAAAACTATGGCTGGCCAAAGACAGAACAATGTTCTCCCCAGTCTAATAAAAGATTCTATGAACTGCCATTATTTGTTTTTAGGTTTTAAATTTGTTTCATTTCAAACATTTTTTTTAATTTTTAAAGTGATATTAAAGTCTCCTTAAAAAAAACAAACATGTTATACTCACCTGCTCCATGCAATGGTTTTGTATAGAGAAAGCCGGATTCTCCTCTTCTGGGGTTCCTTCCAGTGCACCTGGCTCCTCCTGCCTTCAGGTACCCCCCCGACCCCTAAGCTACTTGCTATGGGGGGGTATGTCTGTGGGCTCAGTCCCAAGCAGTGGTTTGTGCACCCATTGACACACATAGAAACAGAAAAAAGGAACAACAGAAAAAGGCCAAGTAGTCCGCCGAGTCTGCCCATTTTTGTTTTACTTTTGTTTATTTTTTTATTATTTCTTTTGTCCTAGTATATATCTAGGTTTGTCCCAGGCATGTTTAAGGGTCCATTCCCACTAGCGCGACTTGGTCGCCTGACAAGTCGCGGTCGGTCACTCGCCATTGAATAGTACAGGACCGGTTCTAATAGGACCGACACAAGTCGCTCCGACTTAGAAAAAGGGCCCTGTACTACTTTGGGGCGACCTGGGAGCGACTTGAATAGACTTCAATTATATGAAGTACGTGCAAGTCGCGCCGAGGTCATGGTGCACGCTGTGCACCGCGACTTCACAGGTCGCCCCACAAAATCCTGTCGCGTCAGTCTGAATGGGCTGTAAAGCCATTTATTGTTGACCGTCTCACTACCTCTGCTGGAAGTTTATTCCAAGCATCAACTACTCTTTCAGTAAAATAATACTTTCTAATATTAGGTTTGAACCTTCCTCCTGTTAGTTTGAAGACATGTTCCCGTGTTCTTGATTTTGGTTTCATTTGAAAATACTGCCCTCCTTAACCTTATTCACCCCCTAATCCACAGGGCAGCTCAGCCCCGCCCCTTGCTTCCTCATCACTGAATTTGATTGACAGCAGCAGGATCCAAAGGCACAAAACTGGATTGAGATTGGGCTCATGTAGGTATTGGGGGGGGGGGGTAAACTTAAAAGGTTTGTTACCTTAATGCATTTAGCCTTTACAACCAAGTTATTACAATAAATATCAGAAAAGTTGGAGCTGGGACGGATCGGAACAATGCTCTGTGTTGGCACTGACCAATCAGAATCACTCTGATCCTTCTCAGGGACCCTAAAGAAAGAAAAAGGAGAAGAGTGGGGATTTCTAATCACTGGTTTGCCTGGACCGATACACCAGCTGGACTGTCAGCTCATCATACACAGAGGTAAGTACAGTGAAGGACAGGGGAGGGTGGCAGTGTTCGTTCACCTTTTCATTTTTTTTTTTTTTTTTTTTTTCTTATAAAGGTGGTCTAACCCTTCAAAGAGTGGGAATTAGATGTCAGGACGGCCTCTTCTTTTTTATTTTCTGAGACAGATTGGTTGATGAAGGGCGATATTTGATGAATACGTTTGAAAGATGTATAAGAAGGTGATAAGCTGAGTCCATGCACACAGCACATCATGGAGAGTTTTACTGGCAACACACACACACGGGCTGATTTACTAAAGGCAAAACAGGCTGCTCAGTCTACAGGGGAATTTTATCTTAGCACTTAGTACTGCAGCAGGCCGGCTCAACTGCGCAAAATCACAGATCTGTACATAATTTCCTGCAATAGCCACTGGGTGGCGCACGCTGATGAAGGTCCAAAAAAAGTGTCAGTTAGGTGTCCGATTTGTCTGCCGCAATGTCGCACTCCCGCAAAAAGAAAAATAATAATAATCACTGGTCGTCGCCATTACTAGTGGAAAAAGACAATAAATAAAAATATCCCATCGTTTGTAGACACAATAACTTTTGTGCAAACCAAAATCCGCTTATTGGGATTTTTTTTTACCAAAAATTACGTAGCAGAAAACATATTGGCCAAAATTGATGTAGAAATTTTGTTTTACATTTTTTTTTTTTTTTAAATATATGTTTTATAGCAGAAAGTAAGAAATATTGTTTTTTTCAAAATCCTTAGTCTTTTTGGTGTATAGCCCAAAAAATAAAAACCGCAGAGGTGATCAAATACCACCCAAAAAAAAAAAAAAAAAAAGGACATCAATTTCATTTGGGTACAGCGTCACACAGTCACGCAATTGTCAGTTAACCAGTTCTGGACCGGAAGGATTTGCCCCCTTAATGACCAGGCCATTTTTTGCGATTCGGCACTGCATTACTTTAATGGACAATTGTGCAGTCGTGCGACACTGTACCTAAATAAAATTGATGTCCATTTTTCCCCACAAATCGAGATTTCTTTTGGTGGTATTTGATCACCTGTGTGATTTTTATTTTTTGCGCTATAAACAAAAAAAAAAAAAAAGGGGACAATTCTGAAAAAAAAAAAAAAAAAAAAAAAAAATTTCACTTTCTGCTATATTACATTCCCAAAAACAAATATATATATATATATAAATTTTATTTTTTCATCCTTCTATGCCAATTTGTTTTCTGCCGCATATTTTTGGTAAAAAAAAAAAAAAATCCCAATAAGCGTATTTCAATTGGTTTGCGCAAAAGTTATGGCGTATATAAACTACAGGAAAAATTTGTCCTTTTTATTTATTTATTTTTTACTAGTAATGGCGGCGATCTGCGATTTTTTTTTAGAGGGACTGCGACATTGCGGCGGACAGATCGGACCCCTAACTGACATTTCTGACACTTTTGGGGGGACCAGTGACATTACTACAGTAATCAGTGCTAAAAATATGCACTGTTACTGTAATAATTACACTGGCAGGGAAGGGGTTAACACAGGGGTGATCAAAGGGTTAAGTGTGAGCCTAGGGGAGTGTTTTCTGACTGTGGGGGGGAGGGGCTTGTTAAATGATCATAGAGACCTGTGATCCTATATAGAAGGATCACAGGAGCTCTGTGATCATTTCAGAGAAAAGAATGGTCAGCTTTGTTTACAACAGCAGACTGTTCTCTCTCAGCGGGGGAGCGATCGCCCCTGCCGGCCCCGTGGATCGGCTTCCTCGTTGCCTAATGGGGGCGGACGCGCACCGCTCGCCCCCAGGAGTGCTCCCGCAAACCGACGTACCCATATGTATCTACGGCGGGCGGTTAGCAAGTGGTTAAAGTAACAAAGCCTTGTATCACAAAAAAATGGCCTGGTGATGAGGGGGTAAAACCTTTGGGGCTGAAGTGGTTAATGAAGGAGGTGACATTTCACTTTGAAAAGAATACCCAATCACATGCAAGGAAAAATGAAAACAGCAGCATGATTGGATGATGGGAGTCAGCAGAACTTCACCTCATTCACTAAACCAAGAGGGAATGTTTTTGCAAAAGTGAGCAGTTTTGTAAAGTTAAAAAAAAAAAAAAAATAGTAAAAACTATAAAAAAAAGTAAAATTAAAAAATAAGTAATAATAATTTAGTAAAATGTCAAATGAAAGTAAAAGTTCCTTTAGTAAATCCCCCCCATGGAGTTTATTCATATGCAGGCGATCCCATCCGGTTACCTCCCCCTGTATTGGCCCCCCGGGGGTCCTTGCTGTACAGTTTGGATTTCCTCTTCCTCAGTTGCACGGAGCGGGGGTCGCTCGGCCTCCTGAAGACGGACAGAGCTCGGCTCCGGATCGCCTCCATGCCGCACTTTGTTATGGATGGACGCCCCGCCCCATTGTCACATTCCCCCTCACAGCAACTAGAGGCTGAGTCACCCTTCGTGTGCGTCACACAGCCGCGTCCATGTTGTTGGAGACCAAGGTCACCGACTTCTGAGATAGACCTTCACAAAATGGTTCCTAATATGGAGACAAGAAACATTGTTTTATTCGCTACAGGCGCTGCGCCATTTCTTGAGGACTTGTCTACCGCAGCGAACCTGTGTGTGTGAGCGCCCATTGCACGGTTTTTATCTAGTTACAGCGGATAGCGCAAGTGGCGGGAAAAGGGCGGCTGTAGTACCGGACATTACAATACGCCGCGAGTAGAAGAGGAATCTACGGCGAGCGAATCCTGAATAGTGAAGTTTGGCCCCTAAGAGGCGCCGTACGTGCTTACGTCACTGGAGGAGGCTGTGTATTGGAGAGACTGGGGAAGGTCATGTGACCTCTGTGTACCCCGCACATGATTTCAGGTAGGCTGACATAGATAGGAGTATAAAGTGCGGCTTTCTTTGCTGCCCCTTCGTTCAGTGCTACTGACATTATGTGCGATCCCTATGGGGGCCCCTGCATGTATGAGACGTATGTCCTCAGAGGGGACTACAGACAGATCTCTTCTGAGGTGTCTGCCAATCAGAGATCCATGTGGGTGGGTGTGTTCCCCCAATGCACACTGTGTGAGTTGGGGGGCCGTGCACAGACCTCATGTCTGTGTCCATTACAATACTGGTCCCCATAGACAGGAATAGAAGTGTACAGAACACCGGTGTATTCCTGTGCGGGTGAACACTGCCCTCTATCGGTGTACGCTGTAATACCAGCCTGACTTCAGATAGGTAAGCTGTACAGGTATGCATGACCACTTAAAGCGTTTGTTACCCTAAAAGAGAAAAAAAATACAGATTGTGTTCCCTTAAAGCATGATATACAGCGCAGTGATTGAAGCCTGGCCAACAAGATGGGAGAGCTGGAGCTGCTGATGTTTGAGGAGGACTTAGATTTTGTGGGGATAACTGAGACTTGGTTTGACAGCTCTCATGATTGGATGGCGACCATTCAGGGGTATTCCCTTTATCGCAGAGATAGAGAGGGTAAAAAAGGGGGAGGGGTATGTCTGTATATTAACCGCGTGCCGACCGCCGCAAGTAGATTTACTGCGGCGGTCAGCCCCTGCCAGGCAGAGTGACGTTAATTAACGTCACTAGCCTGGGAGGGTCTGGGGAGCGAGCGCGCGGTCACGGACCCCCCCCCCCCCCCCCACCCGCGCGTGTGACCAGCGGACCCGATGTCCGCCGGTCACTCGGCGATCGGCGGGGGAGAGGAAGAATGTCAGGCAGCTTGTGTAAACAAGCCACCTGTCATTCTCCTCGGTGTAAAGACACTGATCACACGGATCTACTATGTAGATCCGTTGATCACTGTCCTTACAGCTCAAGCCACAGCCAATCACAGTAGAAAGCACGCCCCGAGGGACACACACAGCCCCTCCCTCCCAAATAAAGTTAACCCCTTCACTACCAGTGTATTTTTACAGTAACAGTGCATATGTATAGCACTGATTACTGTAGAAATGTCACTGGTAACCCCAAAAATGTCAGTCAAGGGTCCGATCTGTCCGCCGCAATGTCGCAGTACCGCAAAAAAAATCGCAGATCGCCGCCATTACGCGTTAAAAAAAAAAACAACGAAAATGACAAAAATCTTTCCCTTTGTTAGTAAACGCGATAACTTTTGCGCAAACCAATAAAAATATGCTTTTTGCGATTTTTTTTTTTTTTTTTTTTTTTTTTTTTTTTTTTTTTTTTTTTTTTTTTTACCAAACATAGGTAGGATAAAACAAATTGGCCGAAAATGTTAAAAAATTTTGATTTTTACATTTTTTTGGGGGGGAATTTCATATAAAAAAATGTGAAAAATATTGCTATTTTTGCAAAATTGTCGCTCTTTTTTTGTTTATAGCGCGTGATCAAAAAATCGCACAGGTGATCAAATACCACCAAAAGAAAGCTCTGTTTGTGGGAAAAAAAGGACGTCAAATTCGTTTAGGTACAGCGTCGCACGACCGCGCAATTGTCCATTAAAATCACGCAGTGCCGAATCGCAAAATACCCCCTGGTCTTTTAGCAGGAAAATCCTCCGGGGCTTAAGTGGTTAAGAACAGTATACAGATAAATATGAGGGATGATATTAATAATGGAGCTATGGACGAGGCAGAATCCCTATGGGTAGAGCTTCAAAGGGAAGGCACGGTGGGGAAGGTAATATTGGGCGTATGCTATAGGCCCCCCAACCAGAGGGAGGAGGGTGAGGCGGACCTCATTTTACAGATAGGATTGGCAGCAAGGATGGGAAATGTCATTATAATGGGGGACTTTAATTATCCTGATATAGACTGGGCAGAAGGAACCGCACAATCAGCCAAGGCTCGGCAGTTCCTAAATGTTTTGCAGGACAATTTCATGGGTCAGATGGTGAATGCACCGACAAGAAACAATGCGGTACTTGACCTACTGATTACCAACAATACAGACCTGCTCACGGATATAGAAATACGGGACAACTTAGGGAACAGTGACCATAGGTCAATTGGTTTCAGTATTAATTACAGTAATAGGAAGCAGAGGGGTAATATTAAGATGCTGAATTTCAAAAGAGCCAATTTCCCAAAACTGCGCTCGCTGCTAGAAAATATCAAATGGGATAGAACCCTGGGAACAAAGAACACGGAGCAAAAATGGGAGTGCTTCAAGAGCATACTTAACAAAGGGATTGACCAGTGCATTCCAAAGGGAAATAAATTTGAAAGAGCAAAATTAAACCCTGGGTGGCTAAACTCCAACATAAAAATGCATATTAGTGCTAAAGAAAAGGCCTTCAAAAAATACAAGACTGAGGGGTCATTGGCAGCATTTAAGCATTACAAAGAGTGTAATAAGAAATGTAAAGATGAAATCAGGGCGGCTAAAATAGAACACGAGAGACATATAGCGGAGGTGAGTAAAAAGAACCCCAAGTAGTTCTTTAAGTATATAAACAGTAAGAAAGCGAGGCCAGAGCACATTGGCCCCATAAAAGATGATAAAGGAAAAATGGCCACTGAGGACAGAGAAAAGGCGGAAGTGTTAAATAATTTCTTCTCTTCAGTCTTCACAAAAGAATTGGGGGGCTACACTAACCCAGCTTGTAAGGCCGAACTAAACACCCCTCAGGAAATGCCGCCATGGCTAACAGAAGATAGACTTAGAACTAAACCAGAGAAACTTAACATAAATAAATCCCCGGGACCGGATGGCTTGCACCCAAGGGTTCTTAATGAGCTCAGCCAGGTGATTGCCAGACCATTATTCTTGATCTTTAAGGATAGTTTACAGACGGGTATGGTGCCCGCTGAGTGGAAAAAAGCCAACGTGGTACCAATATTTAAAAAGGGGCTGAGATATATCCCGGGAAACTATAGGCCGGTCAGCCTAACATCTGTAGTCTGCAAGATTTTGGAGGGGATGTTAAGGGACCACATACAAGACTTTAGTAATAAAAACAGTATTATTAGTAGTAATCAGCATGGATTCATGAAAAATCGTTCTTGCCAAACCAATCTATTAACCTTCTACGATGAAGTGAGCTGCCACTTAGATAAAGGTAAGCCTGTGGATGTGGTGTATCTGGACTTTGCAAAGGCCTTTGACACCGTTCCCCACAAACGCTTACTGTACAAACTAAGGAAGGTAGGTATGGACCATAAGGTGAGTACCTGGATAGAGAACTGGCTCCAGGGGAGAGTCCAGAGGGTGGTGATTAATGGGGAGTACTCGTATTGGGCGGGTGTGGAAAGTGGGGTCCCCCAGGTTTCTGTCCTGGGACTAATCCTGTTTAATTTATTCATAAATGATCTAGAGGAGGGGATATCTAGTACAATCTCAGTATTTGCGGATGATACTAAACTAAGCATGCCATTATCTTCTATGCAGGATGTAGAAACCTTTCAAGCGGACCTGAACAAAATAACGGGGTGGGCAACTACATGGCAGATGAGGTTTAATGTTGAAAAATGTAAAGTAATGCACTTGGGGGCCAGAAACCAGAAAGCAAGCTACTCACTAAGGGGGGAACCTCTGGGTGAGTCTAGGATGGAAAGGGACCTGGGGGTACTGGTAGACAACAGGCTTGGCAGTGGCATGCAATGCCAAGTCGCTGCAAATAAAGCCAACAGAATACTGGGATGTATAAAAAAGGGGATTCACTCCAGAAATAAAGAGATTATTCTCCCACTCTACAAGACTCTGGTCCGGCCACATCTGGAGTATGCTGTCCAGTTCTGGGCAGCGGTCCTCAGGAAGGATGTGCTGGAATTGGAAAGAGTCCAGACAAGGGCAACAAAAATAATTAGGGGAATGGAGGACATCAGCTATGAGGAAAGACTACAAGCACTGAACCTATTCTCTCTGGAGAAGAGACGATTGAGGGGGGATATGATATCAATGTACAAATACTGTACTGGCGACTCTAGCATAAGGAACAAACTATTCAGAGTAAGGGAATACAATAAGACACGTGTCCACTCACTAAAACTAGAGGAAAGGCGGTTTAACCTTAAAATGCGTAAGGGGTTCTTCACTGTAAGAGCGGTAAGGATGTGGAATTTGCTTCCACAAGCAGTCGTATCAGCAGGGAGCATTGATAGTTTCAAAAAACTATTAGATGGGCACCTTAAAGACCACTACATACAGGGGTATACAATATACGGTTAAAAGCAAACACACACACACATCATAGGTTGAACTGGATGGACTGTTGTCTTTTTTCAACCTCACTAACTATGTAACTATGCTGTGTAATTTGACCCCCCCCCCCCCTTTCACCTAAAATACCTGGCTGATCCTGAAAGTTTCTACCTTCCCCTCTGTACACTGACCACGGAGTATCATGGCTGCTGATCCCTGACACCGTGGTCAGTGTACGTGTCTCCGTCATCCGCAGCTATCCTCTGCCCTCCCTGCCTGTCAGGTCTCACTAACGCTGCTTTTCTCCCCTCCCCGCTGCTGATCTTTACATCATCCCCTCTGTTAGATTACAAATTGTATCCTAGTGCCTGTGCTTTATTAAAAAAAAAAAAAGCGAAATTGTACCCTTTTTAACAGCTCCAATCGGCGCTCACGTGTCTCCCGGCTCTCTCCTCCTTGCCTCCCCAGCTGACGTCAGAGGAAGTTAAGTTCTTGGCCCCACCCCCTGGAGATGTCAGACGGGGAGAGAAGAGAGGCGGGAGTCGCGTGAGCGCCGATAGCTGTAAAAAGAGGGAGAAATCAGCTTTTATTTTATTTTTATATATAAATTGCAGGCACCAGGATACAGGTTGTAATCTAACAGAGGAAATGGTGTAAAGATAAAATATTGGCTTAACCACTTTAAAGGAGTTGTAAAGGCTCAAGATTTTTCATTTTAATGCATTCTATGCATTAAGATGAAAAACTTTCTTGGTTGCAGCTGCCCCCCCCCCCCCCCCCCCCCCCCGTTATTCTTACCTGAACGTTCCTGTCTTGAGTCCTCGTTGGATAGATTGACAGCTGCGGGAGCCATTGGCTCCCGTTGCTGTCAATCAAAACCAGTGACACAAGAGCTGGGGGGGAATCCTGCTGTCTGTGTCAATGGACATAGCAGCAGGACTCGGGAGTGCGCCCGCACAGGCGCCTCTATGGAAAGCGGATCTCTGTGGGGGCACCCAATGAAGAGGAGGAGCCAGAAGCGATGCCGGGGCACCCCAGGAGAGAAGGATTCGGGGCTGCTCTGTGCCAAACCCTTGCACAGAGAAGGTAAGTATTGCATGATTGTTATTTAAAAAAAAAAAAAAAAAAGTGAACCTTTACAATCACTTAAACCACTTCCTTACCGCTGGACAACATATGACGTCCTGGGCTTTAAGTAGCTTTTTTTTAGCTGGCGATTCCCTTTATTGTAGGAACAATCATAGCGGCTGTTCAGCTGATTGATCGTTCTTACAGGCGGTGGGAGGGGACATCCCGCCGCCCTCCGGTGCTTCTACCGGCTCGCCTGTGCGATCAGTGAGTCGGAGAGGGAATCCACCAGCGGCGGAAGTACACCATAGAGACGGTCCCCAGCAGTCTCTATGACTCTCGGAGGCCCAGGCTCGATGTTATAACACCACGCCCTCCTGGCAGTTGTCAGTGCTGCCGTGATCTCGGCTACGTAGCCGAGAGCGTTTTTTTTTTTTTTTTTTTTCAGGCTTTCTAGCCTGTAGGAGAGATCTGAGGTCTTATTGACCCCAGATCTCCCCATAAAGAGGACCTGTCATGCACTATTCCTATTACAAGAGATGTCTACATTCCTTGTAAAAGGAATACAAGTGATAAAAAAATAAATAAATAAACCATAAAAAAAAAATTTAACGTGCCCCCGTCCCTGCGTGCTCGCACGCAGAAGTGAACACATGGGTACTTTGTGGCCACATGTAAACAGCGTTTAATCCATACATGTGAAGTATCACCACGAACGTAGAGCGAGAGCAACAATTCTAGCCCAAGACCTCCACTGTAACTCTAAACTGGTAACCTGTAAAGTGTTGCCTCATTCCATGAGTGTGCGCAATTTTAAAGCGTTACATGCTCGGTATCTATTTATCTATTTACTTGGCGTAACATCATCTTTCACATTCTACAAAAAAAAAAATGGGCTAACCTGAGTGTTTTTTATTTATTTTTTTAATTCATAAAACCGTTTTCTTTCCAAAAAGAAATTGCGTTTGAAAAATTTCTGCGCAAATACCGTGTGACATAAAAAGTTGCAATGACCGCCATTTTATTCCCTAGGGTCTCTGCTAAAAAAAGATATATATATCTGTAAGAACTATCAATGTTGTCGCCTGTGGACAATTTTGGGTACCAAAGTTTGTCATCATTTCACAGGCACTTGTAGTTTTAAAGCTTGATATTTTTGGTATCTCTTTGCTCAATGCAACCTTACTTTTTTTTTTTTTGTGAAAAACATAAAAGCTATCTAGTATTTGTGTGCACAAAAATTAACTTTAATGTATTTTCTGCTGAAAATATGTATTTTGATAAACAGTTGTGCTAATGTTGTGTAACCTAAATAGATTGCAACTCCCACTATTTTATTCTACAGGGAATCTACTTTCAGAAAACTTACCATGTTTTGAAAGGGGGGGACTCGCTACTCTTTAGGCCTAAAATGTACATTTTATTTGTGTGCAAGAAAATGCAAAAGGCTGTGGCATTGAAAGGGTTAAAGTGGTGTACTGATCAGGTTTATTATTGGAGGTTGATGGGGGTGTCGCATGGGTCTCAACATGCACCATTTTAAAACCATGTTTTTTGCTGTTTCATGCATTTCTATTTGTTATATCTCATAGGTGTGAATGTCTTTTCTTCCAGGTTCACGGCCTTTCCTTCAGAAGAACACATTCCGGATGTGAAGATGATTCGTAGACTGCCTTTCGGTCAGATCATGCTGGCAATGCTACTTGGAGTTGGTGGTGGCATATATATTTATAAGCCACTTTTAGAAAGACATCATTTTGAACAGAGACAGCTAAAGACGAAGGTTCAAATTACAAATGTCGAAGAAAAGAAATAATACTTTTTCAAATTATTTTGCCGTTTGGATTTTTTAATTGGTAAAATTAAATTAAATGTTTGTATCAAATCTGCCTTTTAAGTGAGAGTGACAACCTGTCATAATATGCTATTAAATCAGTCTTTTATAAACTGTTTAGTGTGTTTTTACCAGGGCATTTTTTCTCAGAAAATAGGTGCAGGAACTTAATCACGACCCCGCCCCCCCAACACACACTTCCAAACCCCATAAAATAGTGGATGTGGTCAAATTTCAATGGGAGGGTCTTAAAGTGGCATTAAATACCTGGATTGCATTACGTACCAAGTGCAGAGTTCAGGGGTGCGCTATGAGCCGAGTTGGGGGGGGTTACACACTGAGTGCAGAGTTCGGGGGGGAGGTTACACACTGAGTGCAGAGTTCAGGGGTGCGCTATGAGCAGAGTTCGGGGGGGGGAGGTTACACACAGAGTGCAGAGTTCAGGGGTGCGCTATGAGCAGAGTTCGGGGGGGAGTTTACACGCAGAGTTCAGGGGTGCGCTATGAGCAGAGTTCGGGGGGGAGGTAACACACAGAGTGCAAAGTTCAGGGTTGCGCTATGAGCAGAGTTTGGGGGGAGGTTACACGCAGAGTTCAGGGGTGCGCTATGAGCAGAGTTCGGGGGGGAGGTTACACACAGAGTGCAAAGTTCAGGGGTGTGCTATGAGCAGAGATCGGCAGGGAGGTTACACGCAGAGTTCAGGGGTGCGCTATGAGCAGAGTTGGGGGGGAGGTTACACGCAGAGTTCAGGGGTACGCTATGAGCAGAGTTCGGGGGGGAGGTTACACGCAGAGTTCAGGGGTACGCTATGTGCAGAGTTCGGGGGCGTGCTACATCCAGAGTGCAGACTTCTTCCACAGCTGCTTACCTCTGCATCCCCTATCCACATCTCATTTTCACTTCTCTTCAGCTCTGATCTCTGTAAGCAACCTCCCCATCCACTGCCCTTGGACCCATCTTCTGCCCCCAACTAAAAAGTTCCACCATGTTCCACATGTCTTACTTTTGTTGCTGTATTAAGCTGAAGCACCCAGCTGGCTCTAGTACCTCCCTGCTTACTGTAGGTGGCTTGGCCTCTCTCACTTGCAAGGAGATCATTCAGTGGGGATGTTGACATCTGCACTGCACCCCAGGCACCTGCATCTCCCTTGTCCCCATCCTGTTGGAGCAGCTCAGGAGATCAGATCTGTGGGAGCTGTTGGGAGACAAGCTGTAACTTAAGGCCCGTACACACGTGCAGATTGTCGGCCGAAAAGATTCGGCCGACGGCCGATTTTCGGCTTGTTAGTATGATGCTGCCGACAGCGCACTTTCGGCCGAACAGAATCTGTCGTGCAAGCATTAAAATTTTTGTATGCCGACACCAGAACGGCCGATTGTTCGCCAGTCAATACAGAATTCGGCCGACAGACAGCAGATTTGCAAGACTGGGCATGCTCAGAAAAGAAAAAACGCAAGGAAAGTTAACCATCACATGACATCACTTCTGCAGTTGGCTGTAGTCGGCGGACAAAATTCTTGTGCAGTCTTTTGCACTTTTCAACAGACACGACAGCCCGGGGACAAAAGACGGCCGATCGTTCGGCCGACGATCTGCACGTGTGTACGGGGCATTATAATCGCAGAAGCCAGACTTTTGTGTTTAAAAGTGATAGTGGTGAGCAGGGAGCAGAGGGATTGAGCCAGAGGTGGTGGAACTCAGTTCCACCAAGTTCCAGTTGCAAAAAAGCCCTGGCCTTTTTACCAATTAATTTAATAACGGTAAGTAAGGGGATAAATATGGCCACTGATTGTCTTTATAAACAATTGTGGCATAAGCGTATATGCTTGTATACGTGATTAGATGTTTTGTGGAAAAAAGACAATAACCAATGACCGAAATCTAACAATAAACTGTTACTAAACCCAGGAGCCTGCATTCACTATATCTGGTCTCACACAGAACATGGAAATGATATTATTTTAGTAAATATAAACTGCTAAATACATTTTCTCATCAGCAGTATATAGCAGTCGTGACTTCTATCAGTGTTTGGTTAAAGCTTGTAGGAGGAGTTTTCATTCTACTCTGACTGTCCTATGAGGGTGCTGGACCCCTGACCCTTTGGACAGTGCTGATTGGCCCTGTGCCATTTACATGCATCCCCCAAGAAAAAAAAAAATCCTCTAGCAATACAAACTAAACTGAGCATGTGCAGAGTGACTCCAAAGCAGTGGCGGTGGCAGGGGTGCTGACCCGGGCTACAGCCACAAGTGGGACCCCAAAAAGCCCTGGGTCTCCTATCCTTATTGACAATTATTAGCCCCGAGTCCCAAGGCCTGTGGTTGGCCAGGAACTCGGGGATTGGCTGCCTGCCCTGGGGCCGCTTTGCAGGGCTGCCTCTGAAGAGGAAGGTGAGCGCCACTGCTGGTTTACACAGAGCGGAGATCTCCCGCTTACCCGATGCAGGCAAGTGTCATACGAAGTCCCGCCTCTTGGACCGGCTCCTTTGATGGATGTCTCACTGGTCCAATGCCAGAACATGTAACGCCCATCATAGGAGCCAGTCCAGGAGGCGGGACTTAGTGTGGCAATGGCCGCTTGATGCCGGGTAAGCAGAAGATCCCCGCTCAGTGTAAACTGACTGCTCTTCTCTCCCCATGCACTGGCAAGACTGCGCTGATAGTCACTGGTAAGGCTGCATTAATGGGCACTGGCAAGGCTGCGCTGAGGGGCACTGTCTGATCAGGCTGCATTGATGGGCACAGATAAGGCTGAGCTGATAAGAATTGGCATGACTGTGTTGATGGGCACGGGTAAGGCTAAGCTGATGGGCACTGATCAGGCTGCATTGATGGGCACAGGTAAGGCTGAGTTGGTGGGCACTGGCATGGCTGCGTTGATGGGCACTGGCAAGGCTTGCGCTGATGGGCACTGTCTGATCAGGCTGCATTGATAGGCACTGGCATGGCTGCGCTAATGGGCACTGGCAAGGCTGCGCTGATGGGCATGGGTAAGGCCGAGCTGATGGGCACTGTCTGATCAGGCTGCATTGATGGGTACAGGTAAAGCTGAGCTGATGGGCACTGATCAGGCTGCATTGATGATTTGATGGGCACTGGTAAGGCTGCAGTGATGGGTATTGGTGAGGCTGAGCTGATGGGCACTGATGAGGCTAAGCTGATGGGCACTGATGAGGCTGCATTGATAGGCACAGATGAGGCTGATGGGCATTGGCGAGGCTGAGCTGATGGGCACTGGTGAGCATGAATTGATGGGCACTGCAAGGCTAAGCTGATGGACATTGATCAGACTGCATTGATGGGTACAGGTAAGGCTGCACTGATGAGGCTGCTTTGATGGGCACAGGTGAAGCTACATTGATGGACGCAGGTGAGGCTGCATTGATGGGCACTGGTGAGGCTGCATTAATGGGCATTGGTGAGGCTGCATTGATGGCACTGGTGAGGCTGCATCAATGGGCATTGGAGAGGCTGAGCTGATGGGCACTGATGAGGCTGAGCTAATGGGCATTGGTGAGGCTGCATTGATGGGCATTGTGCATGGTGGGGCATTGGGCAGGGGTGAGGGGGGCATTGGGTGGAGCGTGGGCCGGACTTACTTTAAAATGTGGGAGTGGTTATTAAATTTACCTTCGGGCTTAAGCCCCTGTTTTTTTTCCCACCTAGCAACACCCCTGCTTCAAAAGCTCTGTCTTATCAGGAGATGGATTGGGGACAGTGGAAGAAGAGGAGGATAAGAGAAGACAGGATCAAACAGCCTTTTTACACAATGCAGAGGATTAACCCCTTAGTTTCCACAATGAGTATAAAAAGCATGCTTTACTGCATAAACAGACTGATTTTACTGTTGCGGGCTTAGTAACACTTCAAGTATAGAAACCCTTATTAATGAACTTCCATTTTTTTTGTACCTCTTTGGTCTGTTTAACCACTTGCTGTCCACAGACTGTTTATAAACAGCTTAGAACTCAAGTGGCCAAAAAACCAACAGTAGTCATGATCTCAGTACCTTGTTTTCGGTCAGCTCCCAGCTGGTCGGTAAAAGTAATTTTATTTTATTGTACTTTGAAGGACTTGACATGTTCGGTATCTATTTGCTGGATGCAAGCCCATCTTTTATTTTACCAAACAATTTGGTAATATATTATGTTTGTGTGGACTAAAATACATGTTAGTATACTTTTTTTTCTTAAAAATATAGACTTGATAAACAGTTGTGCAAATATTGTGCGACCTTAAAAAATTGCAGCTGTCGCTGTTTTATTCTGCAGGGCTCCTGCTTTCAGAAATGAAATGCCTAAAGGTTTTCAGTAATGTTCTGGTAAGAAAAAACAATTCTGATTTTTTTTTTTACTTGTGTGAAGATCTGAAAAGTAATTTTTCTATGCCATTGAATTATACAATATCCTTTTGTTAACCACTTAAGCCCCGGAAGATTTTATCCCCTTCCTGACCAGAGCCTATTTTGCGATTCGGCACTGCGTGAATTTAACGGACAATTGAGCGGTCGTGCGACGCTGTACCTAAACAAATTTGACGTCCTTTTTTTTCCCACAAACAGAGCTTTCTTTTGGTTGTATTTGATCACCTGTGCGATTTTTTGATCATGCGCTATAAACAAAAAAATAGCGTCAATTTTGCAAAAATAACATTATTTTTCACTTTTTTTTATATGAAATTCCCCCAAAAAAATGTAAAAATCTAATTTTTTTAACATTTTAGGCCAATTTGTTTTCTGCTACATATTTTTGGTAAAAAAAAATCGCAAAAAGCGTATTTTGATTGGTTTGCGCAAAAGTTATTGCGTTTACTAATTACTAAGGGAAAGATTTTTGTCATTTTTGTTGTTTTTTTTTTTTTAACGCGTAATGGCGGCGATCTGCGTTTTTTTTTTTTTTTGCGGGACTGCGACATTGGGGCGGACAGATCGGACCCTTGACTGACATTTTTGACACTTTTGGGGTTACCAGTGACATTACTGCAGTAATCAGTGCTATACATATGCACTGCTACTGTAAAAATGACACTGGAAGTGAAGGGGTTAACTTTTTTGAGAGGGAGGGGTTATGTGTGTCCCTAGGGGCGTGTTTCTAACTGTGATTGGCTGTGGCTTGAGCTGTAAGAACAGTGATCAACGGTCCTACAAAGTAGAACCGTATGATCACCATTCTTACACAGGGGAGAATGACAGGCGGCTTTGTTTACATTAGCCGCCTGCCTTTCTCCCAGTGTAACGGACGATCGCGAGTGCCCGGCGGACATCGGGTCCGCTGGGGAACACGCGCGGGGGGGGGTCCGTGACCGAGCGGGAGCGCGCATTCGGCAGCGCGCGCTCGCTCCCTAGAGCCTCACAGGCTAGCGGCGTAGCCCTACGTCGCTTTGCCTGTGAGGGGCTGACTGCTGCAGTAAATATACTAACGGCAGTCGGCAAGTGGTTAAAGGGTTACTCCAATTCCGTTGAGAATAAAAAAATTTAGCCAATAAAATAACACAGTGTGTACAATTGCTACACGAGTCATATTGTAATTGAATGTTATTAAAAATGACCTTTCCTTTTCAGTCTGCAGCCGCTGTAATTTTCTGTTAAATGCAATAAATATGGCAACATGGAGGCATTCTGTACACAGATGGTGTAATTTCTCCCCAGAAATGTAACTTCCTGCTTGTGTGATTGGCTCACTGATTTTTCCAAAAGTCTGCACTAAGATACAAGTCAGATTTTTGGCATCCCCTGCAACAGAAATGTAATTTTTGGTGAGATACTTCCAAAGGAAAGTCATGTCTAGAGGGATGCAGACCCTGACATTTTCTCCTTTAAAGCCCTGCAGGTGCACAACTGTTTGATAACTAAGAAATCGCTCCCATTTACTTTAATTTTGCACATGGACAGAGAAACAAACAGCTATGTCTGCAGAATAACAAAATGGTAATCTCCAACCAAGTTTGGTAAAATCCCTGCAATATAAATAGATCCTCCATAGGGGAATGTTTTTTCCTCAGCAAAGGTGGGGTTACTCTTTAAGTGCAAAAAAAAATACCTGTTGCTCATATCAGAAATTCAGGGCTGTCCTGTCTGTGCACACTACTTGTGTTATATTAACCTCTTTACGACCGCCCGCCGCAGATGTACTGCGGCAGGCAGCTGTACGGCGATCGCGAGCAGGAGGCTAGGGGGTGAGCGAGCACCGGCGTCAGTAGGGAAGCTGATGCAGCGGGCAGGGGGCTCCGATTGCCGCCTGACACCCGCGATCGCTCCCCGCTGAGTGAGAACGGTCAGCTGTTGTAAACACAGCTGACCGTCCTTCTCGCCGGAATGATCATAGAGCCCATTTGACCCTTCTATATAGGATCACATGTCTCTATGGTAATTTCAGATGCCAAGCCCCCCCCCCACAGTTAGAATCACTCCCCTAGGCTCACATTTTTACAGTAACAGTGCATATTGTTAGCACTGATTACTGTAGTAATGTCCCTGACACCCCCAAAAGTGTCAAAAATGTCAGTTAGGGGTCTGATCTGTCCACCGCAATGTCGCAGACCCCATTTTAAAGCAAGGTCCATGAAGACACAGATGAGCGAGTTTGGGGTGGAGGAACTTGATTGGCCTCAACCCGATAGAACACCTTCGGGATAAAGTAGAGCGGAGAATGCGAGCCAGGCCTTCTTGTCCAACATCAGTGCCTGACCTCACAAATGGGCTTCTGGAAGAATGGTGAAACATTCCCATAGACACACTCCTAAACCTTGTGGACAGCCTTTCCAGAAGAGTTGAAGCTGTTATAGACACACACACACAGTCAGTAAGCACTATTAGGCATACATTTAACCCCTTTGATCACCCCCTGCATTAACCCCTTCCCTGACAGTGTCATTTATACAGTAACAGTGCATATTTTTTAGCACGGATTACTGTATTAATGTCACTGGTCCCCAAAAATGTCAGTTAGGGGTCCAATCTGTCCGCCGCAATTTTGCAGTCCCGCTAAAAATAGCTGATCGCCGCCATTACTAATAAAAATTAATAAATAAATAAAAAGTCCAAAAATCTATCCCGTATTTTGTAAACGCTATAACTTTTGTGCAAACCAATTAAAATACGCTTTTTGGGAATTTTTTTTTACCAAAAATATGCAGCAAAATACAAATTGGCCTAAACTGATAAAAAAATAAAATTTTAAATTTTTTTTTTTTAATGGGAATGTTTTATAGCTGAAAGTAAAAAAATGTGGGTTTTTTTTCAATACTGTCGCTCTTTTTTTGTTTAGTGCCGGTTTACACATATGCGTTCACATACATCGCATATGATTTGGAGCGCACTCCAGGGGGCCAAGGATCCATGCTTGGAACTGGTAGCTCTCTTTGTAGGTGCACTATTTTATTTGTCATGACAATGCTTTTACTGGCATTTAGAAGAAGCCTTTTACTTTTCGATGTGGAATGTATACTTTTTAAAAAATATACTACACCAGGGCTTCCCAAACTTTTTTGGGCCGAGACCCACTTCTGAATACAGTTTTTTTTTGGGACCCACTTGCTTGTAATTGAATATTGTAAAGCGCTATGGAATTTGTTGGCGCTATATAAATGCAAATAATAACAATGCATACTTTAAAGGGAGGGGGATGTTACATTAAAAATATCAATTTACTACTTTTCAATTTATTATTGAATACACTTGCCAGATGTTCTAAGTGAGGGGACAGAAACCTGTGGCATGTAAGCGGAGTTGTAAGTAATCAGCACCCTCATAGACAGTATGAGGCAGGCAGAGGACAGAAATCAACCACCCCAGGACAGTGATCAGCAGGCTATATGGCACTCGCCCTCCTTCCTCTCCTAGCGGTCCATAGTGAAAGTGAAGCCCCTGTTTGCCCTCTCCAGGGCCCAGCACACCTCACCCAGAGTCTCCATGATGAGGAGCTCTATGCTGGTCTTGGTGTCCTGGCTCTTCTCCTTCAGATCCTCCACTGGGGTCACAGAAGCTGCCATGAACTCCTGACACCGCCGGGCCACCTGGTCCTCCTATGACACAGAGGCTGCAGTCTCTGCCCGCTATAGCTGAGAGAATTTCGCTGCCAGTCTAGCCACCACTGCTGCCACCAGCAGGACTGAGGAGATGGCTCTGCACCCCTTGAACATATCCTACATAACAGCCCACATATGTACTCACTGATGCAAGTATCCTCCTTGTGGGAAATGCAGATCAGCCTCCGTAAACTGCATGGGCGGGGTCCTGAATCCATCGCGATTCGACTGCTCTGGCTCTCTGTAATTTGTGAGAGCTCGCACAGCTCAATTTAAGCGGGCCTGCTCTCATTGATTTCTGGCTCAGCGTGACCCACTCAAATGCAGCTTGCAACCCACCAGTGGGTCCCAACCCACAGTTTGGGAACCCCTGTACTACACTATATGTGGTCCCCTGCTTGTGGCTCTGTGTGGTGAGTGTTTTTTTCCTAGACAGTATCAAGAAAACCTGACTGTCCCCAGTGGTGAAAAGTAGTTCTGAGGAGTGTCCCCATTGTGAGAATAGAGCTGGTTGACCAAGTGTAAAGGATCCTGTTGAGACAAATGCGCATGTTATCTGCTTTCCTCTGCTCTAGCTCTTTCATCCATACTTCTGCATGATCTCACTTCTGGTCCTTGTCTGCCTACGCTCTCGCTCTGCGTGTTACGTCATGGTCACATGACTTCATCAGGGGCTAGTGGCGGGTAGACTAAGTGTCTTTAAATACCTATTTGGTTCCAATAGATTGGCGGCCATTTTGTTAAAGTCTATGTGAAAACTACATTGGTGGCCATTTTGCCTAGGGTATAATACTAAAACTGCAGCCATATTGTTGAAGTCAATAGCAGAGAATGGTGCATGGGAAGCAAGTACTTTTACATAAATATCTAAATCTAGGGGGAGATGTTGTGAAGGGGACAGAGGACACTAAAGTGAAACGGGGAGGGGGGAGGATTTGTGATGAGATATAGACAGAGGACACTGATTTGGGGGATGGGAAGGCAGATGATACTGCTTTCATTGAACAGAGGGGCACAGGATACTGCTATGGGGGGTGATGTGAAGGAGGACAGAGGACACTGCATTGGGGATACAGGACAATACAGTGGGGGGGGGGGGGGTGATGTAAAGGGGGCAGAGGACACTACAGTGGGGGGGGGGGGTGAGGGTGATGTAAAAGGGGCATTAGACACTGCCCACTGCCTACCTCTACTCTGGGTGCTCCTTTTTTTTTTTAATGAATCTTCAGCAGGCAGACAGGCTGAAAGCTTGCAAATACGAAGGCTATTAGGCTACTACAGTACTTGCAGTGCAGTGAATGTGCACAGTGACTGGGATTGGGTGTGCAGGGTTTCCTTAGGAATTCATTGTGAATTATTGATAAAATCAGCAATTCACCGATTAAGCATAGTGGAAATGTAAAAGTAGTTGGTGCCAATAGGTGCAATGTTGCATTGCTGCTGTTTTTGACACCTATGAATTGCTAGCTGTGTCTCCTGAGCCCGTACACTTTAAAGCGGATCTTTACCCATAACAACTTGATAACAAAATAATGTCCTTTAGTAAGGAACATACATTCCACATCAGTAATCGTGCTACCAAAATTACTGTGTGCTATAAATTGCCTCCAGCAATGCTCCTATTTCTTCTTGCTAGTGGCTACCATTTTTCTGAAGCCCAGAGCCCCTGAACAGCAGTAAATCGTAAAGCAGAACTAAACCCATCAATATAACAGTTTTAAAAACAGTTCCATTCCTGGAATACCAGGATTGCCAACTGTCATATCTACTTGTGTCCTCAACCAAACTTTCAAACCATCAAATGACTGGTGTCATAACTGATCACATGTGCAGCACCATGTGATCAAGAAAAAGCAGCTTCCTTGTTTGTAAAGGATAGGAGGGTTTAAATCCGCTTTAAGGATGTCAGCAGATTGGCTTCTTCAAATTTGGCAGTGCCTAAAAATAGAGAGCAACTGAGCATGTACAGAGCAGGGTAAGACAGTGTGCTACTGGATTATAAACAGTATAGACACTCATTTTTAATGTTTCACATAACTATACCTGCAAAATTGGGCCAGCCTGAAGTGACCTCGCAGCACTTAAGTTTCTGACCAAAGTTCCACTCTAATGACAGGTTGCCAGTGGCTGCAGCTATTTGTGGCTTTTCACACAGCCAGCAATTACCTGCAGTTATTCCTACTGCTGCCATTTGCATTTAATGTAAATGTAGTCTAAATGTTACATAGTTAGTCAGGTTGAAAAAAGACACAAGTCCATTTGGCTCAACCAATAAAAACAAAAAACAGTAAAGCAAACCTAACCATACAATCCAATATACACAATCCTATACCCACAGTTGATCCAGAGGAAGGCGAAAATAAACCCCAGCAAAGCATGATCCAATTTGCTACAGCAGGGGAAAAAATTCCTTCCTGATCCCCCGAGAGGCAATCGCCTATTCCCTGGATCAACTTTACCTATAAATATTAGTACCCATTTACGTATATTATGTACACCCAGGAAAGAATCCAGGCCTTTTTAAAAGAAATCTAGTGAGCTAGCCAGAACCACCTCTGGAGGGAGTCTATTCCACCTTTCCATATTTGAAGACGAAATCTGTTTTCCTCTAGATGTAAAGAGTGCCCCCTTGTCCTCTGTGTTGACCTTAAAGTGAATAACTTAACACCAAGTTCACTATATGGACCCCTTATGTATTTTTACATGTTGATCATATCCCCCCTAATGTGTCCCTGTGTGTCTGACAAGCAGTGATTAGATCTGGAAAATATATTGTTTGTCCAGAAGATAACAGTGTTTCTCAGAAAATCTAGTGCAATATACTGTAGAGTAGACCTTATGGTTTTTCTGACAACTTCATAGCAGCAAATACAGTATAGGAAGTTAACATCTTCTCATATAACCCTTAGGACCAGCATATACAGTAGAGCCCTGGTGCCCAACTTGTGGTCTGGGGGTTACATGCAGGCCCTTGGTACATGATGTGTGGCCCCCTGACCTCAGCAGTCTGTAGAGGGAACATTGATGAGGGTAATAGCATCAATCCCTACTAGCCTGGAGTAACATATTCCCAGCTTTGTATTGTCTTCTGCAGCATATCCACAGCCAAAATGTATCCTGTCCACACTCTCTGCCCTCATTTCCTTTATTTGGTCTGAAGTTTCTGACAGTCCTTCCAAGCATTACCTAAACTGAACATTATGTGCTGGCCTTTGGTGATGTCAGGGACACATTTGAGGCTCCCTTTAGCCAGGGCAGCCATCAGAAATTTTGAGGCCCCTTACACAGTTTTAGGCCTGCCCCTCTGCCCCGGGCCTGACCACCAACATTCCCCAGGGCCAGCCTACCATGTCGTCATCCTCCTCCAGTCCCATGTCCTCCTGCATCCCATGTCCTCCTCCATCCCAGGAAAATAAAGGTGAACGGTTCTAGAAAAAATGCCGCTCCTCCTGTCCAGGCGTGAACAGCTGGAGAACAGGGGAGGGCAGGGCATACAGCTGTGTGCGGGGGCTAGTGAGGGGCAGGACTCCCCACATAGTGCCAGTCTGCAAGGGAACGGCGGAGCTTACAGTTGAATGGTATTGCGGGACCAGTGGCGACCCTACCCTGTTTGGGGCCCCTCCATGTGTATGGGCTGTACCCCCCTGATGGCGGCCCTGCCTTTAGCTAATAAGTTGTCAACCACTGGTATAGATAAAAACCTCCTTTAGAGAGCCTTAGTATATAAAGGACCTTTCTTGGTGTTTTGCACAGCTGTGCTTTTTTTCTGAGCCAAAATGTTTCTACAGTGGCATTGAAATGCCATCTATACCAATAATGGGTCTTACCCACTGTTTTTCTTCTTATCAGCCGTCTCCAGGGGCGTAACTACAGGGGTTGCAGGGGTTGCGATTGCTACCGGGCCCCATGCTCCAGGGGGCCCAGTAGCAAACCAGTGGGTGAACTTCCAGGATTGCAAAAGTCACACTTGCGACCGGGCCCTGGCATTGCACCACTGTGGGGAGGCCCCAAGATTGCAGGAAGGGAGCCCACTGCAGAACTTGTGAAAGGATCCTGCTGCGGGACCGTAATAAAAGGCCATGCAACGAGAGTAAAGAGCCCCAGGATTAGTGGGAAGAGCCCTGGGCTTGAAGGGAAGGGCCCCAGCCAGGGATCTGGGGGGGCCCTTCATGGTTTCTTGCATCGGGGCCCTGAAGGTTCTAGTTAGGCCTCTGGCCGTCTCTATCCATCTGCTGGATATGGGATGGGTTCTCAGGCCTACCTCAATATAACCTCAGAGTTCTGGTCATCAGATCATTAATATTCCTGCTAGAAAGAACAGAGGGAGATGTGCTTATAAAGGAACAATCCTGGGTTGAGAAGCTCTTTTATCTGGTTTACAGGCCTACAATCCTATCTTTACCTACAAAGGTGACTGCACATTCCACCAAGAGTATGTTGCATTCTTGGCCAGCCTTGTTAAAAAACAGGGAGTGGGAGTTCATTGCATGCCTTTGTGAGACATTACCAGACTGGGCCTGTCACTCTTATTACACTTGATTTTCAAAGGTGCATTTTGCCTCCAATGCAGCACGATTCTGTCATACAACAATCGTGTTTGGGTTGCCATTCATGCACCCAAATGCATGTCGCATGATTTGCACTGATTGCCATATGATATGGAATTATGGGCATACTCACCGAATGTGAATAGGGCCTTATACTTCTTCGTAGCAGCCATGTGATCACACAGCTTCGGTTCCCATGTGTCAATGAGTAAAGCAAATCTCCTGCGCTCGAGTAGAATATGACGGAGGGAAGAGGGATACTTCAGACTCAAGTAGAAAAAGCCTGTGGTCTTGCTGCCCCCTCAGGATCAAGGGTGTCCAGAACAAACTGGGAAAAAAGACAAAAGAAAAAGGGGCGCACCGACCTAGTGCATCACCACTAAAACCATTTATTAAAATATTAAAAGGTATACAATATACTCACAAGGCAGGTGTGATAATACACACATCATAATTGTACATAAAATCTCCAAGGTAGCCAAGGTCCCACACAAAGCTGAATGGCATGCAGTGTGCCGTATGGGGCTGCTATGGCTGGGCTGACGCGTTTCAGGGGCGAACCCCCTTCCTCAGAGCCAGAAAAGTTGCGAGCAGCACCCACAGATTTATCTGACTTCCTGTCACAAGAGGTTACTTTCATACGAAAATTCCCATACGACAGAATTCAACCTCAGAAGTGACGTCATGTGTGGAATTGTTTTGTATGTGTTCGTTTCTGAGCATGCCTTGTCTTACTCTTACGATTTTTTTCGGACTAAAACTGTACTAATTAAACGAAAATCGGACATTGTGTTGACGTACGATAAAAAATTTTATAGCCTGCACATCCAGATTTTGTTGTCCGAAAATTCGTAATCGGCTGTCGAAAGCACCATACTAACAATCTGAAAATCAGCAGATCATTAGTCGGACTAAGTTTCACTTCCGATTTTCGTATCGTGTGTATGGGCCTTTAGGCACACCTGTGCAATAATCATGCTGTCTAATCAGCATCTTGATATGCTACACCTGTGAGGTGGATGGATTATCTCGGCAAAGGAGAAGTGCTCACTAACACAGATTTAGACAGATTTGTGAACAATATTTGAGAGAAATAGGCCTTTTGTGTACAAAGAAAAGTCTTAGATCTTTGAGTTCAGCTCATGAAAAATGGGGGCAAAAACAAAAGTGTTGTATTTATAATTTTTTTTCAGTGTGTTTTTATCTTCACTATTCTGTAGCTAAATAAAGGCTTTGATACAGATGTGCGAGTTGCCGACTCTCCTTATCTATCTGCATTCTGTTTGGATGTTTGGAGGACATTTGGAGCCAGAGCACTGACTGTTCAGATTCCTCACATGTCTATTCTGGGACCCTGAAGTGAGCGCTGCATCTGTTTTTCAATTGTAGCCTATAGAGACAGGCATTTACACTCAAAGAAAGTGGTCATGTGCCCATATTGCTCAAAGGATCTCACAAATATCCCCCCTCAATGCATATGTGTGCAGCCGTGAGACGGAGAGTCTTACATTTGCAGCTCATTGGCTGGCACTGACAGTTGACTTCCAGATTTGGATCAAACCCAAGCTCACCACTACCCAACGACAAATGGTACATACGAGAAACCAACTGTCTGTGCATTGTGGCTGCAATATCACCCTTGTGTTTATAGTGTTGTTTACACAGCAGTATAGGGAATCTATTGGCTGCTGTTTGTCTAAGGCCTCTCTCAAACCAGCGGACTGATCGGGTCCACCTGTTCATTTTTTTAAGTGGACCGGATCAAACCACCTATTGTTCTCTATGGGGTGGCGGATGTCAGCAGACATGTGTTCGCTGTCACCCGCCAGCATCCAATTCGATCCGGTCCGCTAAAAACAGATGGATGGGAATACATCCGCCATCAATCCGGCAAGCCGGATGACAATCAGATAGAAACGTTTCCATTTGACCGCCCCATTGAGAACAGCGGGCTGTGTCCTGTCATCCGTCTGCTCAGCGGGGATCAGCGGAGAGCTCCCCACTAAGAGAGAGAATCTGCCTGGCCAGATTCTGCCCCATGTTAAAGGGGCCCAAAAAACTAGCCAGCAGTTTAAAGCAGAATGTCACTCATTTTTTAATTTTCATTTCCTCTCTCCTGCCCCCCACGCACACACATTAGCAAAAAAAAAAATTATTTTTCTTCATTTTTACTTCCTAAATCCTGTCCTAAGAGAGGGTGACGCCATGGCCCGTCCGCATATGCAGAGACGCCCAGGTCCCTGTAGGTACTGAGGAAGAGTACTGAGTATCTTACAAACTGGCTCCTGGGAAGTGTAACATAGCGTGCAAAGACTTTTGGACATGTGCAGACACACTGCAGGGGTCTCCCAGAGTTCTTGGACTTGTGTCATGTCTGCACGTGTCCTGGATCTCCAGTAAAGATGGCAATGCTGGACAAGAGCGATAGAAGGTTCTCCCTCTGCTTCAACCAAGACGCTGGACTCCAGTGAGGAGTTTGTTTGTTTTTTTTTTATTTTATGACTGCATTCACACTATAGCATTTCAAAAATCCAGGCAAATTTGAATGATTTTCCATGCATTTACAAAATGCAAAAAAACACGTTGTTGACCTTGCGGTACTGCACATTGGTAATGGCCCCCAAAACATAGCAAGAAGATGCGTGTTTTTCGCAAAAAACAAAAGCACATGTAAAAAACCTGAAACTTTCAAACAAAGTGCTGCATTTGTTGTGTATGTTGCCTATGAAATGAATGAGCTGCCCTCTGCTTACAGTATAGTTAGTCTGAATGGGGCCTGGGACAGAGACCAGTCTTTAGGATTCTTGGAACATCCAATCCTTTCCACAACAAATGGCCCCGGAAGTGTTGTGTATTGCGTCACTTCTAGGGTCAAAGCTGTTATTTCTAGTGTAGTTGAGGATGTAGCTATTCCAGCATTATCTGTGTTTGAATAGCTGCATTGGACAGCAGGGGAGGCATTGGGGTCCATAAAGAGGACCTGTCACCTGCTTGTTACCCCCCTTCTGATAGCAATAAAGTAAAAAAAAGGTGTAAAAAAAAAAATGGTATAAAATAAATCAAAATAATAAAAGAAAATGTAAAGCACCTCCGTAACCCCTGCATACACTTCATATAAAAAGCTCAGCGTAGGGCGAGCACATGTATGTAATCATTAATCGTGCCAAAAATGTGAAGTTACACTCCAAATGTTGGAGTGAAAGCGGTAAATCTAGGGTCATAGTTCACAGTTAAAGCAGATCTTCACTGCATCTGAGCACCAAAACACTATTTCATTTATTGTTAATAATTAAACCAAACTCCCCATCCATCCATGTCTCCATGCTTTATTTTGGTAAGAAATCACCTAGAAAAATACCCCCTAGCATTTCTGGCTGTGGCCAGGGCTGGATTACCATAGGGGCTATTGGAGCTGCAGCTCCAGGCCCCTACCTTCCTATAGGCCCAGCAGGGGCTGACTGACCATTTGGGCAATGTCACTGCCCTACTACCATCCACTGCCCTACTGACGCCAACTGCTGCCAACCGCCCAACATCACCCCCCCCCCCCCATTTTGAAAAATATATAAAAAATTAAATTGTAAAAAATACAAAAAAGTAAAAAAAGTAAAATAATAAAATAATAAAAATAGTATTGATACTGTCCCCAGCCCTATTGACACCATCCACTGCCAACCCCCAAACCCTACCCCCCCCCCTTTTGAACAAAATATTAAAAAAACTAAATTGTGAAAAATAGTAAAAAAAAAATAATAATAATAAAAATAACAGTGATACCGTCCCCTGCCTACTGACACCATCCACTGCCAACCCCCTCCCCCCTTTTAAAAAAAAAAAAATATATATATATAAAAATGAAATTGTAAAAAATTGTAAAAAAATAAATAAATAAATAAATAAATAATAAAAATAGAACTGATACTGTCCACTGCCCTACTGACACCATTCACTGCTCTCCACTGCTCCCCAAAAAGCATTGTGAAAATAAAATTATAAAAAATTAAATTGTAAAATAAATGAATAAAATAATAAAAAAAAAACTACTGACCCTGTCTACTATTATACTTTAAAAAAAAAAATAGAATAATAAAAAGTTAAAAAATGTGGACTCATTCACACAGCTTCTCTTTCACATACAGTGTGAATGAGCGGTTTGTTTAAAGTAAGCATTCTGTTTTAATAAAAAAAAGAAATTGCGTTTTTACTTTATTTATTTCTATAAAAAAGGCCCTCCAAAATCTTCAGCACCAGGCCCATGATGCTCTTAATCCGGCCCTGGCTGTGGCCATCTTGAGTAAGGGCAAATTATTCATTTACTTTTTGCCCTTAGCTCAAGCATGCATGCAGGAGAGTGTGCTTAGCTGAGAAAACCCCTCCTCATCTCCTCTCCTCCTGAAGACTCCTGGAATGTATGAGATAATTTGCCTAGGCAGGAAAGCAGGAAGTAACTGAAGAAATGTAAAAAAAAAAAATGTTTTAAACAAGTAAAAATAATATACTTTCCTATCTATTTACTAATGCTAAAATAATCAATGTTGATTGGGAGAGTGAAGTTTCACTTTAACTCCAAATTGATAACCTGTAAAGACTTGTACAGTGTCATCTATAAAGAATTTTGGGTACCCTTGTCTTTTGCAATTTTCCAGACATGCAGCTTTAAGACTTGACATGTTTGGTATTGATTTACTCAACACAACCCCATCCAAAAATTGGGCATTATACTGTATTTGTGTGCACTACAATTCATTTCAGTCTATTTTTTCTGGAAAGTATACATTTGATACCCTTAAAGAGCGATATCAGCTTTCCAACTCTAATTTCTTCCAATATCTACAACTACGCCACGCTATACAGAGCCACGCGTCTGTTTCACAGATGAAATATGGTCCCTCAGTGGTGTTGTCCATGGCTGTTTATATTTCCTGCACAAAAAGGGGCTCAACAGGGGATTTATATTCTGCTCTACAGATTGCAGTAAGCGCACAAGGATCACCAGATTTAGGGCATGGCAGGAGGAGATGGAATCATTGGATGATGGGGAGTGGGCTAGAGCTCTGGAGGTACTGCAGGGAGTTTCCCTCTCTCCTTCCCAGCGTTTGATCCAGTAGTTCATTGTTCATAGAGCTCACTACACCCAGCAAAAACGTTATACTTGGGGAAAATATACGACACTACTATGTCCCTACTTTGCCGCGTTCAATGGGTCGCTCATTCATATGCTTTGGAGGTGCCACAAACTACACCGTTAATGGGAAAAAGCGTTTACAACGTTGAATTCCCCGTGTTCAACAAATGTGGCCTTGGATCCTAAATTTGCACTTTTGGGAGTGATCCCAGAAGATTTATTACCAGGAGAAATGCACATTATGTGGACAAGGTCTTTATAGTTAGCCCGAAAACTAATTTTGCACAAGTGGATTTCACTTGCACCTCCAGCGCATAAACAATGGTGTGACGTTTTTAACTACACATTGAAAAGAAAAAGGGTAACCTACAGACACAGGTGTTGCCTGAACAAATTTAAAAATATTTGGTCCTGGGGGTTGGACTTGAGCAACCCTCGGTTTGATTCCCCCACTTGCGATCTGGGAGACATAATATAAAGGGGGGGGAGTGGGCAATGGATGGTTACCGTTGCGGGACCAAGCCATGAGTTCGATGGGGATGATCGAGGAGAAAGGGTCAGTGGGAAGGTGAACAAAAATATGAGCGTTAAATTTCAAATTTAGGATAAGGGAAGATGCCTAAGCCTATTCTTTGGTAAATGGAATTAAGGAAACTGCAGGAAACTGCATTGGAGTTTTATGGTACTAATAACCATATACATTTAACGGTTAATGAAAGTCGGTGATAGGCTGTGAATTGCTTTACTTTGAGTTACTTTAATTTGTTTTTTATAGTTAATGTTCTTTGCATTATGTTACTATACAGTTTGTACAAAAAGCTTTTCTTGATAATATGCCTTATATTGTTATATTATTTTTTTACTGGAAAAAAAAATAACAATAAAAATGACTTGGTTCAAAAAAAGTATACGTTTGATAAATAACTGTGCAAATATTGTGTTACCTAAAAAAATTGCAACAACCACCATTTTTATTGCTTTCAGTGTAAATTTGCTGTCCCCTCAAAATAACCCAACACACAGCCATTAATGTCTAAACCGCTGGCAACAAAAGTGAGTATGCCCCTAAGTGAAAATGTCCAAATTGGGCCCAAAGTTTCAATATTTTGTGTTGTAACCATTATTTTCCAGCACTGCCTTAATCCTCTTGGGCATGGAGTTCACCAGAACTTCACAGGCTGCCACTGGAGTCCTCTTCTACTCCTCCGTTACAGAGCTGGTTGATGTTAGAGACCTTGCACTCCTCCATCTTCCGTTTGAGGATGCCCCACAGATGCTCAATAGGGTTTAGGTCTGGAGACATGCTTGGCCAGTCAATCACCTTCACTCTCAGCTTCTATAGCAAGGCAGTGGTCGTCTTGGAGGTGTGTTTGGGGTCGTTATTATGTTGTAATACTGCCCTGCGGCCCAAGCTCGGAAGGGAGGGGTTCATGCTCTGCTTCAGTAAGTCACAGTACATGTTGGCATTCATGGTTCCCTCAATGAACTGTAGCTCCCCAGTGTTGGCAGCACTCATGCAGCCCCAGACCATGACACTCCCACCGCCATGCTTGACTGTAGGCAAGACATCCCTGTCTTTGTACTCCTCACCTGGTTGCCACTACACGCCCTTGACAACATCTGAACCAAATAAGTTTATCTTGGTCTCATCAGACCACAGGACATGATTCCAGTAATCCATGTCCTTAGTCTGCTTGTCTTCAGCAAACCATTTGTGGGCTTTCTTATGCATTATCTTTAGAAGTGGCTTCCCAAAGACAAACTCTGGTTTTGACGCTGAGCAGGTGCACTCAACTTCTTTGATCGACCATGGCCAGGCCTGTTGTGAGTGGAACCTGCCTGTTAAACCACTGTGTGGTCTTAGCTGCCATGCTGCAGCTCAGTTTCAGGGTCGTGGCAATCTTCATATAGCATAGGCCACCTTTCCGTAGAGCAACAATTCTTTTTTTCAGATCCTCAGAGAGTTCTTTGCCATGAGGTGCCATGTTGAACTTCCAGTGACCAGTATGAGAGAGTGAGAGCGATAACACCCAATTTAACACACCTGCTCCCCATTCACACCTGAGATCTTGTAACACTAACGAGTCACATGACACCGGGGAAGGAAAATGGCTAATTGGGTTCAATTTGGACATTTTCACTTAGGGGTGTACTCACTTTTGTTGCCAGCGGTTTAGACATTAATGTCAACAATTAGTGTTGAATTATTTTGAGGGGACAGCAAATTTACACTGTGATACAAGCTGTACACTCAATACTTTACATTGTAGCAAAGTGTCATATAGTACAGTTAGTATATATATATATATACTGTATATATATATATATATATATATATATATATATATTTGTTGCAGTCAATATGTATCATATAATACAATATTATAATATATACATATAATATATATATAATATATACAGTATATAGTACAGTCACTACACAGTACAGTCAGTATCTATGATATAATATATAAAGTATATAGTACAGTTAGTATGTATTATACATAGCGGCCAACTGTCCTGTTTTTGCCAGGACAGTCCCAGCAAATAGGTCCCTGTCCCGGGTAGTTTACTTTGCCGGGACTAGCCCCGGCAAATCAGTGTTGCATCAGGCTGCCTGTAAATGCCCGCTGCTATGGGCAGCTGGTGCCCAGAAAAAAAATAGTGCCAGGCGGACATCGGAATTGCGCATGCGACGTTCCGTTGCCAGCTGGGCTCAGGAAAGTTTGTACAAGCTCGGCCGGGCGGGCACATGTGCAGTTACGTAATGGCGCCTCCTTGCGCCATTTTTAAAGCAAAGGACTAATTTTTGGAAGGCGACGCCTCGCCGGCACCACCACAGCAGAGAAGGACAAGACTCCTTAGAGCATGGGTGTCCAACCTTTTGGCTTCTCTGGGCCACATTGAGTGTAGAGAAATTTTCTCGGCCCGCATATTAAATATATACTATAGTTAAGGTATATAAGTAATAAAATGCTGCAGTGCCCCTTCCCGGGCCACCGCGCCCCCGCACTAATTTAACACAACTAGAGGATGATCAAATGAAATGGAATCAGTATACAGAGGTTTACTTCTTCTGAGCGATAATAAAGGAACACTCTAACCACAATGACCACTTCCGTGATTTGAAGTGGTCGTGGTGGTAGGAGTCAGAAACACTGCACATGCCCCTCTTCCCCCTCTGAGGCAGACGCATTGCCTGAGGTTCCGGGCCGCATGCGGCCCTCGGGCCGCAGGTTGGACATGCCTGCCTTAGAGTGAAGACATGATCATGACATGCCGCCACACTGCAGAGAAGGACCCCTGGAGACAGAGAGTGACACATTCAGACATCAAGGTAGGTAGGAAAAAAATGTAGAAACCGGGCAAATAGGAGGAAGGGATTTTTATGGTACAGTACCCAGACAGATAGTCAGACCTACTAATGTATATAAAAATATCAACATTTTTTATTGTATACAGAGTAAAATAAACATTTAACAGAAAGAAAACATTAATTATAAAATACATCAAAGAAATCAAAAGTTAACCATCAAATACATCAAAAAGATCAAAGATATTAGGATTTTAAGATCAAAGATATTATATAAGATTTTTTTGATGTATTTGATGGTTAACTTTTGATTTTTTTTGATGTACTTGATGATTAATTCTTTTGATTTCCTTGATGAATTTGATGATTAATTTTTTCTTTCTGTTTAATGTTTTTTTTACTCTGCATACAATAAAAAATGTTGATATTTTTATATACATTAGTAGGTCTGACTATCTGTCCGGGTACTGTACCATAAAAATCCCTTCATCCTCTTTGCCCCTGTTTCTCCATTTTTTTCCTATACATAATTGGGATGTAGGTACTTCCTCATTTAATTAATTTTGTATAATATAGCCTGTAGCTTCGTCTATTAGTTATGAAGTTAGGTTGGATGAAAGCAAAAACTGTTCAGGTATGACTGTGACCATACAAAAAATGTAATATGTAAATATAAATAAAGTGCAAGGTGTAAATAACAGTACGATAAAACTGAATTATACCAGATAGTATAATTAGGTTTTATCGTACTTCTTTACACCTTGCACTTTATTTATATTTACATATTACATTTTTTTGTATGGTCACACCTGAGAATTGCAGGGAATTGTGATGAGAATTTTAAACTTTAGGCAGAAGTAGTGCAGCTGAATGGGAGAATTATTCCAACTCTGCTACTTTGGCCTTACGTTTGAAATTCCCTGTAATTCTCTCTTTATTGAGTAGACCCTAAAATCTGATAAGTAGGCGGAGATTAATTATGCAGAGCTTTGGGGAAGTGGGTGTGGTAAGTAATTGATAGCTGTGCTGCAAAGTGTCCCTGGAAATTTTTTTCAAATGTTGGCAACTACTGTATGTATGATATAATATATAGAGTATATAGTACAGACAGTATCTATGATATAATATATAGAGTATATAGTACAGTCAGTATGTATGATATAATATATAGAGTGTATAGTACAGTCAGTATCTATAATATAATATATAGAGTATATAGTACAGTCAGTATATATAATATATAGATTATATAGTACAGTCAGTATATATGATATAATATATAGTGTATATAGTACAGTCAGTATGTATGATATAATATATAGTGTATATAGTACAGTCAGTATGTATGATATAATATATAGTGTATATAGTACAGTCAGTATGTATGATATAATATATACAGTATATAGTACAGTCAGTATATATAATATATAGAGTATATAGTACAGTCAGTATGTATGATATTATATATAGAGTATATAGTACAGTCAGTATATATAATAAATAGAGTATATAGTACAGTCAGTATCTATGATATAATATATAGAGTATATAGTACAGTCAGTATCTATGATATATCATATAGAGTATATAGTACAGTCAGTATATATAATATATAGAGTATATAGTACAGTCAGTATATATGATTTTAACGGATCAACCGGCACCCCGACTGGGTGATGGAAGCTCCTAGTGCTTCCTGAGGGCTCCAAGCACTCCACCAGACACCATAACCACCTCAGACCCCACGAACCGCCACAGCTTGGTTGGGGTCTCGCCATCCCCTACTCACCCTGGACCTACGACAAGGCTCCAGGTTCCTGTCGGTGAACCTCTCTTTCCCTAGAGAGTGAAGCAGGAATAAGCTCTAACAACAGCTTAATGATTATCCAAGGGAGTATGAAGAGCATTGCAATCCCTTGTAGCAGCTTCCCCAAGTGAGAGACAGGACTGATTTTGAGGGTGAAATAGAACTCTTTATTGAACATGAAACATACTTTTATACAGTTTTCCCCCACAAGGTTACGGCCCATGTGGACCCTGTTGGGAACAGGACATGACATTCACAATCCAATAGAAACAGGGTTTCACACTCAGTCATTCCCATACAGTGTACACAATCCCTCCCCTCTGGCTGATTACAGTATCATATGCAGATGAAAGTGTAAACTAATTATCTAGCCATCTGGACAGAACAACGTGAGGTCATTAACATTTAACAATGAAACAGGCACAATTCACTTTCAATTTCAATACACAAACAATAGGGAAGCCAAGCCTGTCTGGCATGGAGGAACATGGAATACACACATTTTTTAGGAGTCAGACTTCATGGCAATGGTCTATAATAGTCTAAGTCTCCCAGTGTAAAGTGGGAATAAATCTTCATATTTGTATATGATGATATTGCTGACAAATATTACTGTCCCATCTGAAGCAAATCAAACCATTAATTATCTGTCTTTCACTCCCAGTGACAGTGAACACCGCCACAATGATAAAATATATAGAGTATATAGTACAGTCAATATGTATGATATAATATATAGAGTATATAGTACAGTCAGTATGTATGATAGAATATATAGAGTATATAGTACAGTCAGTATGTATGATATAATATATAGAGTATACAATACAGTCAGTATGTATGCTATAATATATACAGTACATAGTACAGTCAGTATATGTGATATAATATATACAGTATGTAGCACCCTCCTAGGTAGGTGCTAGGCAAATGCATAGAGTGGCTCTTTCTGCTTATCAGGAGAGCCTGATCTGTCAGTTTGGCCTGTCACATGTTCTCAGGTGTGATTCATTGGGTCTTAGGGAGTCTCCCCACTGTGTCCAATAGGGGAGCTTGGTGGACAGTGGATGAAACCTAACTAATAGCACACCAGGGTTTATGACTGTCCCAGTGGGCGGGCATTGCTGCAATGCATCCTGGGATTGGGAATAAATCTGGAGGGGGGATGTGACAGAGTGTCTTTTGATGGGAGCAAAGTCCCAGGAGGAAGTGGACGGCTGTCTCTCCTAGGGACCAGGAGTGGAGCTGGGCTGCAGAGGATCCAGTGTGCTGACCAGTGGAGCTGTTGGGCAGAGGACTTTGGGAAAAACAGTATCGTGAGTGCTGAGGGATCTGCCTAAGGATCTGCCTAAGAAAGGGACCACTCCAGAGAAGTCAGGGGATCAAGGAGCCAGCTCACTCAGTGTGTTACAGTAAAGGGGTGCCAAGAAGACAGGGATAAAGAGGGCGCCAGGAAGGGCCCTGAAGTTGTTCAGCAGTACAGTCTACCTCAGAGTACAGCTTGTCTCAGGATAGAGTTTACCTCAGGAAGCTTAAGCAAAACCTTTGACAGCCAAGGGCAAAATTAAGCAGCGGCCTAGCCGTGACTAGCTCAGTTTCAGTGTATTCAGTGTTACTCATCGTTACTCAGTGTTAACCAGCGTTGACCAGCATTTATTCAAGTCGTCCCTGCCTATTGTGCAAAGTTCTATTCAGTTGGAGTAACCCACTCATCCCTTCTCCTATCCAAGTTCCAAATAAAACATAAAAACCAAAGATCCTGGACTGATTCTTGTCTGAGGTAAAACACTTGGGAAAATACTAGAATGTTCTATTGTTGCTAATGGCAACCCAGGGGAACTCGTAACCAGCAGCTCCCTTGGGAGTAGTGCTACATTTGGGGGCTCGTCCGGGATGTCACTTTGGGTTACCGGCCCGGTTGCTAATTGCAACAGCCGAAGACAATTTTCAAAATTGTCATTTTTGTCTCCGGGACTTTGTTCTAATGATCAGTCCAAGTGTGTGGCGTGCTCTACAGGAGATAGGGAGAGTGGGATGAAGATAGAAATGCACCTTGAAGGTTGCCCGCGGCAATGCAGAGATTTCAGTCAGAACTGCAATATACTGTATGTTCATCGATGGCGGGAATTTTCCACTTAAGCTATAATATCTATGCCTCTGTGAAGTACTGGGAGGCGGGAAAAAGGCCTCTGTTCGTGAAAAAGGACTGTATCTGCTTAACAGGAAAAAATTTAGAAAATGGCGGCCAGGGGCACATGGATCGGTGTGCCGGGGGCCGCAAGTGTGTCAAGACTACATGGAATGATGTTGACCGTGCATACGGCAGCAGAACATTTATTCTGTATAGTAACAGTGTCAGTATTGTGAAGATAGCTGTTGGCCATGCCAGGAAGGGTAGTAGAGCTTTCTTCTGAGACAGTATAGTTATGGGCCTTGCTTGTACAGGTGCTGGGAATAGGACTGTTGACCGTGCATACGACAGCGGGACAATTCTCTGGACTGGCAAAGAGGGATAGCAGGCTCAAGGTGAGAGAGGCGCAGCTGGGGCCCTGATATGAGCAAGATGAGTGGATGCATGTCTGCCAAGGGACATTGTCCGCTTTGCAGTAACTTCTATGTCGGCTAAAAGGAGAGAGAGCGGCATTGGAGGGGTTACTGCACTGCGCAGAAGGGGGGGAGGGTTAAACAGTTCTGCCTAGCAGGAGGAGCCACCACCAAACAAGGAATATGGGTGGAGATGTCGTTCGCGCCCAGCCAATCAGGAGTGACAAAGGAAATCCATAAATTACTTCCTCCTTCAGGCGTGGCTGAGAGGGAGACACGTGCAAGGAGAAGCAACATGGAGATTACCGGAGAGAGAAAGAGCGCCACCGGAGGAGGCGTGGAGCACTTAGGCCTGGTATGTCCCCAGTGTGTGAGTGTGACCATCGGGTGCGGGGGTGGATATAGTGTGGGCACTGCGGCTATCTGCTGCATGCGGGCGGAGAAGAGTGAGGGTTGGCCCAGACAGCTGTGTGTGTGGTGGGAGACAGGAGTCACTCGGGTCATGTCGGTTCTGAAGTAGGGACCTCTCCGCGGAGGTGGGAGAGGAGTCGTCAGGGTGCTGATGCAGCTGGAGGTAATGCAACCTGGCAGTGGATCAGCCTGTGCAGCAAGAGAAACCCGATTGCCAGAAAGAGGGTGCATGCAAGTAGTGCAGGCAGGGAAGTGGCCACTTGATGCGCCGAAGGTTACCGCAGCAGGGACAAGGTCTGCTCTCATCCCCATAAAGGAGGAAAGATGGCTGGCGGCCATTAGGGCTCCTTCAGCAAGTATGAGTAGTGAGGAGGAGGCCGGGGCCACCAATGTGGGGTCTCCAAGCTTCCAAAACCAATTTGGATCCATTGAGGAAGGGAATGACAATTGGAAGTCGGAAGATGAGAATGAGTGGGACTGGGGATCTGAGGCAAGAAGCAGTCCACCATGTCCTGACACAGTAGAGGCGCCTGATGAGGAAACAAGGGACTCTGTGGTGAGAGGGGAGCTGGCCCAGAGTGTAGGGTTCTGTGAGGCCTATGCTAGTAAGTTCCGAGATCTAACCGTGGACTGCAAAGGAAAATTGTTATGGAATACGGGTAAGATTACCCCTATGCTCCGCGGGAGATTATGCTAGAAATTGAGGCAAGAAGAGAGTCTTGGTGCGATGAAGCCACCTGGAACTTTCTGTTTATCCCTAAGCCTCACAGGAACTCCACCAGAGCAGACCTCTAGGAAAAATTCAAGTCAGTGAAAATTTTGGGCGGTCTATCTACTTGGACCGAGTGGATGTCCGCCGCCCAGACAGATCAGGCCAGGCTTGGTTGGTCCTTATCAGAGACAGTCAAGGAAACCTGGTGAGAATCCCTCATCCAGATTATTATATCTGAGGAAAGATTATCTTGCAGAAAATAAACAATAGCTGGCTAGCTTAACTAAAAAACAGACAACGTTAGTTCAAGTGTTGCTGTTTGGGCCTGTACCCCTTTTTCATCACCCATTTCCACTTCTAATCCTGCAGAAGTTGGTTGGGACTGTCAAGCATGTCTACAAACTCAAACTCAGGGTCATCCCCTCTTCAGAAATTGGGATTGACCCATATTGCTGTTCTACAGACCCCTTGGGCCACAAGGCCAGGGTCATGGAAAAAAAAAAGAGAGGAATTCCAACCTCATAGATCCTTTGGGCCATTGGGCCCGGATCATTGGATTACAAATGCTGTTGCAGTTTCGGTGAGACTGTTCTCGGGCCATTGGGCCACAGTTGAACTATGCTAGTGGCCATTACAGGAATAGGCGGTGCATCCAGGAAGTTTGGTGGGGGGTGCTCTGGTGCCAGAGGCCCCCAAAGAAGCTACCCCTGACTTGGAAGGACTATGGGTCACTCAAGCTCCAGTGACCTATCCTGTTTCAGACCAAAGAGAGTGCTGTTGGACCACCGCAAGGAGATGCTGCATACACTCTTCTTTATGGACTCTGCATTAGGTAGCCAGTGGTAGGGCACAGACTCACCTACAAGGATGGATGTGGGACATCGTGTCAAGGCTGGACCGCAGAGAAGTCAGGGATTAGGATGGGAAGGTTGCCCCTGCGGGGAGGGTCTTCCCGTCATTATGATATGAGATGAGCTACACTGTACATTTTTGTGTAAATGCCTAATCTTTTCCTTTCCAGATGACACCAGTCTAGAGGTAGTCAGTCAGGATGTATATATGTAAATTTCTTTTTGAGTACCCACCAAACGGAGCGTGTTTGGCGGGGGGGGGGGGTGCATTCTCTTAAAAATGCACTCCAAATGTAAATTTGTACAGCAGATGTGTGTATATATATTTTTTCATGAGAATTATTTGTATTTTTGTTCTTTTTTTTTCCCTTTTCCCCTCTTTCCAAGTTACTGGGATACTCCTGGATTTTTGGTAGGATCTTTGTAGGGAGCCAGATGCCAATGGGACGTGGCTCATTTTTGGTGGGGGGGGGGGGTGTAGCACCCTCCGAGGTAGGTGCTAGGCAAATGCATAGAGTGGCTCTTTCTGCTTATCAGGAGAGCCTGATCTGTCAGTTTGGCCTGTGATTCATTGGGTCTTAGGGAGTCGCCCTACTGTGTCCAATAGGGGAGCTTGTTGGACAGTGGAGGAAACCTAACCAATAGTACACCAGGGTTTATGACTGTCCCAGTGGGCGGGCATTGCTGCAATGCATCCTGGGATTGGGAATAAATCCGGAGGGGGGATGTGACAGAGTGTCTTTTGGCGGGAGAAAAGTCCCAGGAGGAGGTGGATGGCTGTCTCTCCTCCTGCAGAGTGAGGAAGGTGGTCGGCCCAGGAACCAGGAGTGGAGCTGGGCTGCAGAGGATCCAGTGTGCTGACCAATGGAGCTGTTCGGCAGAGGATTGTGAGTGCTGAGGGATCTACCTAAGAGAGGGGACCACTCCAGAGAAGTCAGGGGATCTAGGAGCCAGCTCACTCAGAGTGTAACAGTAAAGGGGGTGCCAAGTAGTTAAACCCTGAAGTTATGGATAAAAAGGGCACCAGGAAGGGCCCTGAAGTTGTTCAGCAGTACAGTCTGCCTCAGAGTACAGCTTGTCTCAGGACAGAGTTTACCTCAGGAAGCTGAACCAAAACCTTTCACAGCCAAGGGCAAAGTGAAGCCGCGGCCTAGCCCTGACTAGCTCAGTTTCAGTGTATTCAGCGTTACTCAGCATTTATTCATACCTGCCTAAAACATAAAAACCAAAGATACTGGACTGATTCTTGTCTGAGGTAAAACACTTGGGAAAATACCAGAATGTTCTATTGTTGCTAATGGCAACCCAGGGGAACCTGTAATGAGCAGCTCCCTTGGGAATAGTGCTACAAGTATATAGTACAGTCAGTATATATAATATAATATATACAGTATATAGTACAGTGAGTATATATGATATAATATATACAGTATATAGTACGGTCGGTATATATGATATAATATATAGAGTATATAGTACAGTCGGTATATATGATATATATAATATATACAGTATATAGTACGGTCGGTATATATGATATAATATATACAGTATATAGTACAGTCGGTATATATGATATAATATATATATACAGTATATAGTACAGTGACAGTCAGTATATATGATAGAACACAACTCTGTATATGAGAAGAGATCCTGCATTCAGTGTGGGGGGAGTCTCCTCCCTGGTGGGCGGGGCTTCCCAGTATACGGCCTGAGACCGCAGGGACCCCGCCTCCCCGGGGGTGTGTCCTGGCGCCGGCTCGGGAAGTGATGTTCCTCTATGTCTATGTAATCCGCTCTACGAGAAACCAAAGAAGGGCAATCCGTGTGTGCGGGGAGCGGGATGAGGACGGGGAGTACAGGTGAGAGGGGGAGGGGGCGCTGCACCTGCCGGGGAGGGACCATTACTATAGCGGGCGGTGTGTGATCTCCTCCCGGGGAGCGGACATATGGTGGTGGGGGATCGGAGTTCTTCTCTCTGCACTCTCCTATTACTTCTATATAGAAAGGATGATTTCTAGGAAGTTTTCCTGATCATTGCATTAACTTTGGGACTCCATTCAGTGTATATTATGGGATGTGTGATGTGCTGATTCCTGGAGATCAGAAGTGTTCTCTTCTACAAGATATCTGTAGTGACATCTACTATTCAGAGTATGACACCCCCCCCTTCCTATATATCACCCCTTCCCATATATGGACACCCCTCCCCCAAATATATCACCCCCCCCCTCCAATATATCACCCTTTCCCATATGCCAGCCCCCTCTCCCTAGTATATCACACTTTCCCATATTTTGAACCCCCCTTCAATATTTTACCCCCCCCCCCCTATTATATCACACCTTCATAAATATTGGTCCTGCAAAATATATTGACCCCCCCTCTATCATCCCTTCCCATATATCGCGCCCCCCCTCCAATATATAACCCCTTCCCATATATCGTGCCCCCCCATCTATCACCCCTTCCCATATATCGACCCCCCCTTAAATATATTGACCCCCCTCTAATGTATTGACCCCACCTCCCAAATATATCACTCCTTCCCATATATCAACCCCCAAATATATCGCCCCTTCCTATGTATCGACCCCCCCCCCCCCTCTAATAGATCACCCCTTCCCATATATATCGATCACCCAAATATATCACCCCTTCCCATATATCGCGCCCCCCCTCCAATATATCACCCCTTCCCATATATCGGCCCCCCCTTAAATATATTGACTCCCCCCCCCCTCCAATATATCACCCCTTCCCATATATCGGCCCCCCTTAAATATATTGACTCCCCCCCTCCGATATTTCACCCCTTCCCATATATCGGCCCCCCAAATATATCACCCCTTCCCATGTATCACCCCCCCTCCAATATATCACCCCTTTCCCATATATCAACCCCCCCTCCAATATATCACCCCTTCCCATATATCAACCCCCCCTCCAATATATCACCCCTTCCCATGTATCACCCCCCCTCCAATATATCACCCCTTTCCCATATATCGACCCCCCCTCCAATATATCACCCCTTCCCATATATCGGCCCCCCAAATATATCACCCCTTCCCATGTATCACCCCCCCTCCAATATATCACCCCTTCCCATGTATCACCCCCCCTCCAATATATCACCCCTTTCCCATATATCGCACCCCCCCTCCAATATATCACCCCTTCCCATATATCGCACCCCCCCTTAAATATATTGCCCACTCTAATGTATTGACCCCACCCCCCAGATATATCACCCTTGCCCATATTTTGACCCCCAAATATATTGCCCCTTCCTATGTATCGACCCCCCCCTCTAATAGATCACCCCTTCCCATATATCGATCACCCCATCGCATATATTGACCCCCCCCCCAAATATATCACCCCTTCCCATGTATCACCCCACCTCCAATATATCACCCCTTTCCCATATATTGACCCCCCCCAATATATCACCCCTTCCCATATATCGACCCCCCAGCCCCCCAATATATCACCCCTTCCAATATATTGCGCCCCCCATCTAATATATCACCCCTTCCCATATATCACCTCCCTCCAATATATCGACCCCCCCCCCCAAATATATCAGACATTCCAATATATACCCCCCATAAATCAGACCTTCCCATATATCAACCCCCCCCATATATCAGGAGGACTGATGAAGTGACACGCCGCTCTGTACACCTGCCCCCCCCCCCTCCCAAATTCACACCTAAGAAGTTTGTTGTATGATTCCTGAATCGCAACAAAGCAGCTGATGATGATTGTCAGTGGCCCCGCCCACACCTGAGCGTCCTGTCACATGCCACCTGCAAAAGCACAAACTTTTTTTTTTTTTTGGGGGGGTAAAATCTTTGGGTCCCTTTAGGACTCATTGAGATGAGCGATCAGTCCCGTTCTCTGTACAGGTCTGCAGGCAGATGTGCGCCCCCCCCCCCCCAATTGAGGTATATGTAGAAGCTGTGCTGCTACGGATACAATCACATGTCAAAAGGTTTGACATGTAGGTGGGAGCGGGGGCAGGGACCCCACACAGAGCCTCCATTGCTGCCTACTTGTCAAGATTTGGCATGCGATTGTGTCCATGCAGCTGCTGCGTCTACATCCACCTCTATGGGGCTCCTCCACACTGCTCTGGGGCAGGTTCATGGACTAATCAGCTGTTTGCGCCCCAAGGCCTGGCTCATAGCGGAGCGTGTGCAGTTAATGCGTTAGTTGAGTTTTCAGCCTACGGTCACCTCTGTGTTTTTATTGTGTTAGTAAATGGATTATGGTGCGTTTATGCGAATCTACTATTATTCCCTATGGGTCCCATTCACATCTATGGGGTTTCCTGCAGTGTGTTTGGAAAAAGTGACGGGACTTTTTCACACGCAGCACGGTGCGTTTTTTTTAGCAGCATAGACTTCAGTGGAACAGAGTCTCCTCCTACAAAAACAAAAAAATGCAGAAGCATGGGAAGAGGCTGGTTGTTAAACACAAAACCCTACCAAAAAAACAAATTTCCATGCCTTTTTGATGCTAGAGATGCACGGAATGGAAATTTCGGTACCCAAACTGAAAATTCACGATGCACCTGCCAAAACCAAAAATGAGTTTTTAAAAAATATATATATTTTTTACATATGATGTATTATATTTGACTTTTTAATTAATATCATTGATATAAATTTTTCGGCCATTTTTGGCACCTTTAGCGCAAGAAAAGCTCAGGAAAAATGTATCCCTTTAAATTCTATGTATGACTTCACACTGGTCCGTTGGGCTTCCATTGTGGTGTTAAAAATCCTGCTTGTGCATTTTTGGTCAGTTTAAAAAAAAAAAACAAAAACTGTGCTTAAAACGCATCTCCTCTTTGAAATGCATTGGAAACGCACCAGTGAAAAAAATTTTGATGCAGTTTTTGAGTCGCATGACCGATGAAAAACACACCATAAGCACAGTAAAACCGTGGCAAAGTCTCGTGCGTTTTCGGGGCCATTATCGGCACCTTTTTCTCTATTGGGAAAATGGCAAAAACACAATTTTGGTCGCTGAGATTTGGCTGCATCTCTATTTGATGAACTGCCATTGATGCCTAGGGAGCCAAAAACCTACCCAAGAAAAAGTCCCTGCACCTTTCCAAAAAAAAACACACTGCAGTTAACTGCATGGGTGTGAACGGGACCCATAGGAAATGATGGTAAATGGATTGTAGTGCATTTCTGCGCTTTCACAAACGCGCTAAAAAAAAAAACCCACATAGATGTGAACCCAGCCTTAGATGGAAGCAACCAGTTTGTAGTTTGAGCAGTTCTCCATCTCTTAAAGTGGAACTAAAACCCTCAATGGAAATGTTTCCCAAACCAGTTATAGACGAGGCATCCTGGTGTGTTGTCGGTTCACATATATGTGATACGGGAACCTTGCGAATCCACTGCGGGCTCCCACATCGCACTCGACTCGCAGGCAGTTCACACTGCCATATGCGAATCGCTGGGGGTTTCAATACAAAGTTAACGACACCCCCAGATCAGTTTGCATATCAGTGTGAACTGTCAGTTCGGACATGAATCGGATCGCATTGGTGTGAACCCCCCCCTTGCAATCCGATTCTGGTGCAGACCAAAAAAAAGGGTCCTGTGCGACTTTGGTCCGAAAGCAATGCGAATTCAGCCATGCAATCTGTATGGCTGAATATGCAACGCACAGACATCGCATGTGATTTGCATAGCAGTTCGGTGCGAATCACATGTGATGTCTGACATCACATATGTGTGAACCGGCAAGTAAAGTAGTTGTAAGGCCCTGTTCACACCTGAGCGTTTTATGGGCTGAAAAACGCTCATCTGTGAAAATCCAAAACGCCCAACAATCAAAATCCCATTCATTGCTGTTCTGGTCCCATAGGAATGCATTAAAAAGTAGTTACTGGCGTTTCACGGGTGTTTTTCAAACACACAGGTGGTCCCCACGCCTTTAACACACCCATTTTTTAACATTAATCAAAACGCCTGCAAAAAATGCCCCAAAAAACGCTCAAACACTCGACAAAACGCCCAAAAAATGCTTGAAGACTATACACTCAGGAGGTGTGAATGCAGCCTTATGGGCTGATCAAGAGCTGTTCTGGTCCCATAGGAATGCATTAAAACCCTGTTATCGGTGTTTCACGGGCGTTTTTCCAACACACAGGTGGTCTCCACCCCTTTTTAACACACCCATTTTTTTTAAAAAATGCTTGAAAAAACGCCTACAAAAACACCCAAAAAACGCCTGAAAGCAATACGCTCAGGTGTGAATACAGCCTTACATATACCTAGTGAAGTGACTGGCCTCAGGTGATACAGAGATGAAACAAATCCTCCTACGTAAGTTGTACCTGTTTATTGTCAGTCTTATCTTTACTACATCTATTCAATGTCCCAAATTTAAAAAGCTTGTCTGAGGGTTCAGAAAGCAGAGGACAGAGAGCTGAAGTTACACTCTGCAGAGCTCTGAGAGCTGATTGGAGGGAAGCAACCCCCCCCCCCCCGTTTCACATAGGAATGTAGCTGACCCTGTCAATCACAGGCTGTGTGCTGGAGCTCCCTCCCCTGTCACCTTTTTTTCTTGATGTCACAGAAGCCTTGCCAGAAGTGACTAAAGCAGATAGAGGAAGGAAGCAGCAGACAGAAATGACACTTAGTGCTCTGGATTGAGACAAGTACACACTGTAGAGGGATATGATTTGTTCATATTTCATGTCGGAGGTTATACCCCTAAAGTGTTTGTAAAACAGTAGTGTATTATGGTGTGTTGTGATGAGCTGACACACATGCATCCCCTTAGGGCATTGGATGCATTGGATTACACATATAAAAAAACAATCCTAAGCGCTTTTTATCTGCCAAATGATTTGCATTTATGCCCATCCAGCCCTGACATTTACACAGCTCTGACACACAGCACAGTCCTGTCTAGCAGGGTAGGGGACCCGATACTTTTTATTTTGCTGTTTTACTTTAACTTGGGGCTAATTCACACAGGTGGCCAGTTGGTTGGTAAAAGCAGGCAGTTGGTCCCACAGTCTTCCCACCCATTTTTTAGGCGCTTCCAAAAACCTATAGGGCCAAAATTGTGCGATTCTGCACAAATGTGTGCTGCTAATGGACTACATTTCTACAAAGCAGACATACGCTGTTTTTTGCAACACCCCACACCCCAATGAAATGTAGTACATTACTGTGAGATGCGATGATCTGTAACACATGTTCATTCTTAGTACATTGGGTGTAAGATTGCACCACAGTGCATTGGCACATGTAACCTACATTATACTAGCACATGATACTTCAACAGAGCAATGTGAATGGGCCCTAAATACAGAAGAAAAACAAACCTGAGAGACACATGATTTGCATTTGTCTATCCAGTCCTGACATTTACACAGCTCTGTATAGCAGGGGAGGGGACTTGACTTTCTATGAAGCTGTTTTACTTTACTAGTCATCTCCCCACCCTGTGACTAGACAGTGAAAGGAGAAGCAGCACAGTGATGAGCTCGTCCCTCTGTCACTTTGCTCTCCCCTATCTACATGGTCCTTGCACTGCAGCACATTGCCATTTAGTGTAGGCATGCTGGTCAGGTGAACACAAGCTTTTCTCTGTATAGTGTATGCTTTTTATGCCTTGATATTGGGAACTTTTCTTTCCTCCTGCATAGATCACAGTAAATTTAACATATCGATTCTGGATACAGGTCTCCATTGCCTAGACCACATGTGTCAAACACAAGGCCCTCCAGGCCATTTCATGTGGCCCTTCCACCTCTCCCGCAGCTGCGGCATTCCCTTCATCTCTGCCCCCACCTTGTCTCAGCAGTTAACAGCATAGAAGAGGACAGAACTTCCCCCACCAGATCCTTCTTTGTTCTGTGCAGCCATTAAAGGGTCCTCTCTGCCCCCACCTCAGCAGTTGGTAGCAGAAAGGACAGAACTTCTACAGATCCTGCACCTCTCTGTGCAGCCACAGAACCCCCTTGTATCCACCTCCCCTGGTCTTAGCATTCAGCAGGCTCAGGCAGGTGACTTCCACCCTCCTCTGGTCCTCCTCCAGAGCCAAGCTTTTTGCTTCCCAGCTCGGTAGCAGGTAAGTGGGTTGCACTGTGATGTAAGGGAGTTTTGGGGACTCTTGACTTCTGATAGTGGGTGGGCTCTTGACATCTGATGTAAGGGGAGGGTGGGGTGCTCTGGACATCTCATCTTTCAGATACAACCGGCACTTTGAGGGCAACCATAATGCTGATGTGGCCCGCGATGAAATTGAGCATGACACCCCTGGCCTAGACTATTGCCATGCAGCTGGGATACAATGATGAATGGTCAGACAGCTCCCGTTTACCTTTATAGCCCAGCATACACTGTCCAGTGCAGCAGAGGCCTGAGCAGTAGAGAGAGAGAGACCGCACTGCGTCCGAGGTTCATGTGTTACAGCTTCTGTGAATGGAGGGGGCGAACCTATCAATCATCCATTCATAGATCCTGTTTGATTCAGAGAAGCTGTAGTATGGCTTTTATGAATGGTGGAGCTGGGCAGAATAGATTTATGAGAGCCTGTGGCACCCGGTTAGTTGTATTCCCTTTGCTGCACTGTAAGATTACGACCGGGGGGAGGATGAAGGAAGATTTTTAATACAGAAGAGGAATCAGCACGAGGGACACATCCTACTGACTTGAGTTATGTCCCTTGTGCTGATATTTCTGTTTGATTTTGGCTGAGCTTATATCGGTTGATTATTTTTAATCCTCATGCTGCTGGCATTAGTAAATGGATAGGAAAGTATATCATATTTACTTGTTTTTAACTTTTATTTTACATTTCTTCAGTTACTTCCTGGTTTCTTGCCTAGGCAAATGTCCTACATCCCAGGAGTCTTCAGGAGGGAAGGGGTTTTCTCAGCTAAGCACCCCTTCCTGCCTGGGCTAAGGCCAGACGGATCCTGGAAAGTAAATTCTACATGAATCATTTGCCCTTACTCCAGATAGCCAGAAATTCAAGGGGGTTGTTTTTCAAAGTGATTTTTCAGCCAAGTAAAGCAGAGATATGGATGATTGAGGGAGTTTGCTTTGAATATTAAAAATTAATTCAAGTGTTTTTGGTTTGTGGTGTAGAGATGTAGTAAAGATCCACTTTAACACCTTTGTGTTGTTTACCTCTCGCAGGGCCATGCAGTGGCTCGATTTGTCACCGGCTGTGTCCACCAGACATAGCTAATGACTGATCAGTGTACCAGCCCACTGCCAGTACCATGTGATTGCTGTGACCAATCACAGCAGATCACAGGACAGTTGTAAACAATGAATGGCTTCCTTTCATGTCATCCATTGTATACAATTGTGGCATTAGCTGTGATTGGTACAGACATGGCCAGTCAAAGCCCACCTGTACAGTGTGATTAGCTATGCCCAATCACAGCTAATCACAAAAAAAGACACTGAATTAACCTGTTTCATTCAGTATAAATAGTTGCTTATACCAATGAAATTCACTGGCATAAGCAATCATAATGTGATAAAAAAAAAAAAAAAAAACCCTGATCATAGAGTAGTACAGTGTTACTATGGTAATACTGCATTGCTCTGGTCACAGTGTGTTAGAAGAAAAAAATTATAGAAAAAAAAATGTAATAAAGACAAACAAATTTCATGGCAAAGTTCTGTGCGTTTTTTAGTGGCCATTATCGCCACTTTTTTCTATTGGAAAAACGCAGATAACCCTACTTTTCCCCGATAATTTTTAGAGGCCGATGTATTGATTCATCCTTAATTGTAACAGTGGTGCTTACTACCAGTGTTGAATTTAGGTTTTGTGCTGCCCTAGGCCTGACTAAACTCTTGCACCCCTTAACCTATGACCTTTCCCATCCTGTCAAGGCCACACCCCTTCCTGTTTTCCCAGGACTGAGCCTTGGGGGACCCCACTTACCACCCCAGACCAGTCTGAGTATGCGCTATTTATTACCACCCTTTGGACACGCCCTTTTAGCCAGTTCCGTATCCAAGAGCAAACCTTGTGGTCGATGCCTGCAGACATTATTTTATAAATTAAGCGCTTGTGGGGAACTGTATCAAACGCCTTAGCGAAATCCATGTACACCACATCCACTGGTCTCCTCCCTATCTAACTCACAGCTCACATCCTCATAGAATGTTAAGAGATTGGTTTGACAAGAACGCCCATTTGTAAACCCGTGCTGATTACTGCTGATGATGTTGTTGTCTTTAGCAAACTCTACGATATAGTCCCTTATCCCCTCCAGAAATTTACATACTATCGATGTCAGACTGACAGGCCTATAATTTCCCGGGACATGCCTCTGCCCTTTTTTGAATATCGGTATCATGTTCACTTTCCTCCAATCCCCTGGTACATTTCCCGTCATAATACTGTCAGCAAAGATCAGGAACAGTGGTCTAGAAATAGTTTTACTAAGTTCTTTGAGTACTCTCGGATGTACGCCATCCGGGCCTGGTGATTTATTTGTGTTAATTTTATCCAGCCTTTCCCTGATTTCACCCTCTGTTAGCCATAGTGGCAAGTCCTGTGAATTGCTGCTAACCATACAGTCATGGTCAGTGTACCCCTCCGTCTCCTGTGTACAGACTGACTAGAAAAAAGCATTCAGCACGGTTGCCTTTTTCAGTGTCCTCTGTAACCATCCTCCCCTCATCGTTAATTATGTGTGCAACATGCTCTGCCCTTGTTTTTTTGCTGTTGATATATTTAAAGAATTTCTTAGGGTTCTTTTTACTATCCTCTGCTATTTGTCTCTCAAAGTTGATTTTAGCCATTTTGATTTCGTATTTACTTTTTCTTATTTGACTCCTTGTATTGCTGGAAAGCCCATAACGTGCCCTCCGATTTATATTTCTTGAAGGCCATTTTTTTCCCCTAATACGTTTTTTAACATTCCGGTTTAGCCCGCCAGGTTTGGCTTTGTCTCTTCTAAATTTATTTCCCATAGGAATGCACTGCGAGATGCATTTGTTTTATATGTTCCTAAAGCATTCCCATTTTTCCTCCGTGGTCAGTGTTCCCAGGGTTTAGTCCCAGTTTACCCTTTCCAACATTGAGCACAATTTGGGAAAGTTTGCCCTTCTGAAGTTTAGGGTTCTTATGTTCCCCTCTTGCCTTGTTATATTGTTATTTATGCTAAATGTGATCATCCTGTGATCGCTAGAGCCCAGGTTGTACTGGACTCCTACCTCCGAGATTTGGTCTGGGTCATTAGTGATTAATAGATCCAGCACTGCATTTTCTCTAGTAAGAGAATCCACCAACTGAGACATGTAGTTGTCCTGTAAGGTTTCCATGAACAGACGGCCTTCTGTGAGTGTGTAGTCCCCTCTTCCCAGTCAATGTTGGAATAATTGAAGTGCCCTAATATGATGACTGATCCCAGCTTTACCACTTTCCCAACAGTGATATAAATTCCAGCTCCACCTCCTCCCTTTGGTTGGGTGGCCTATAACAAACCCCCACAATTACTTTCCCCTTTACTTCTTCCCTATGGAGTTCTACCCACACAGATTCTAACTCTGTAATGATCCCTTCCATGATATCACTCTTACATTATTCTTGACATACCCCTCCCCCTCTTTTTCCTACCCTGTCCTTCCGGTACACAGGATACCCTTGGATATTGGCCAGCCAATTTCTGTGAGGGGTCGAACCAAGTTTCTGTTGTTCCCACAAGGTCAATGTCCTCCTCATGTACAAACATTTCCAACTCATCCATTTTATTGGCTAGACTCCTGGCATTTGCATATACCCCTCTTAGATTTATGGAAGTTGATAGTGAATGGTGCTTATTTTTATTCCTGTTTGTATTCCGGTTTGGTCTGAGGTTTGCCTGCACAGACCCCCCAATTGACGTTTCGGATCTACTGTCGCTGCTGACCCTAATAATACCTTCTGTCTTTTGCTCCCTCCTGACTCTACTTCTGAGCCCCCCCCCCTGTCACCTAGTTTAAAAGCCCCCTCCAACTTGGTGGCCATCTTTCTCCCCAAAAGAGCTGTACCGTCCCCATTAAGGTGCAGCCCGTCCTTACTAAAGACCTGGTAGCTGACTGAGAAGTCAGCCCAGTTCTCCAGGAACCCGAACCCCTCCTTCCTACACCAGTTCCTCAGCCACTTAAGTACCCTAATCTCATTCTGCCTCTCCTGTGTGGGTCGAGGTACAGGCAGTATTTCAGAGAAAACCACCTTGGAGGTCCTATTCCTCAATCTATTCCCTAAGTCCCTGAAATCGTTCTTTAGGATCCTCCACCTTCCTCTTACTTGGTCATTGGTGCCCACATGTACCATGACCGCTGGGTCGTCCTCAGCCCCGCCCAATAATCTGTTTACCCGATCCGCGATGTGCCGAACTCGGGCGCCCGGTAAACGACATACTGTTCGGCTACCACAATCGTTTTGACAGATTGTCCTCTTGATAATTGAGTCCCCCTACTACCACAACCTGTCTAACCTTTCCTGAGTCTCGGCCCCCCTCTCTCCTGGAGCCGCCGCTCCCCTGGCAGCTTGGGAAGGGCACATGCTCCTAACAGTCACCCAACTGCCTACCTCTGGTGCCTGCGTCTCCTCTACTCCTCCCTCTATGCCGGCCCCTGCCAGCACCTGATGGGTAATGTCCAAGCTCCTTTTAAGGTTGTTGATGCCACGCAGTGTTGCCACTTTGTTCTCTAGATCCAGGATCTGAGCTTCCAGAGAAACAAGTCGCTCACATCTTACACAGCAGTATTCGCCCTCGATTGGTTCATCAAGAAGCGCATACATGCAGCAAGAAGTGCACTGAGTGGCATCCCCAATCCTGTCAGACATTATTACCCTCTACTCTATGGGGATAATTGGTAACGACCTGCTATTCCTTACCTACACTCTCTCTATCTCCCCTGATACTAACCCTAAGGTACTCACCGGTCGCTAAGATACTCACCAGTCCTCCCAGGTACTCACCAGTCGTAAGGTATTCTTTGCCAGACGGTTACTCCCAGGCGCAAGCTACTCGGTCGCAAGAAAGTCACACGATACTCAGTCTGTTACTCAGTTGCCGATCACGGTCAGTCGCCGGCCTCAATCAGTCAGTCACAGATTACAGTCAGTCGCAGCTCAGTCACTTAGTTACCCCCCAATCAGCTGATCAGTCCCCTACTCGCGTCCGTCGTCCGCCGCCACTGCCGCTCTCTGTCACCGGTCCCTGAGGTCCTCTGCACCGGCTTCCGGTTTCCTAGTGCGGCTCTTCCTCCACACAGCTCCCTTGCTGCTGCTGCTCCACCCACACCCTGCTTCCGGGAATGCTCTCTCCTCCCTCCTCACAGCACGGCCTCACACTCCTCTCTCCTCACGTCGCAGGTACATATTAAAGCGGTTGTAAACCCTATAAAAAAAAAAAATTAAAAAAAAAAACCTGCAAGACAAAGGCATAATGAGCTAGTATGCATCGCATACTAGCCCATTATGTTTAACTTACCTTAAAACGAAGCCCCGACACGGACGCCCGGACATCGATGCGGGCGCTGCCATGATCCCTCGTCGTCTCTTCCGGGTTCGGCGGCTCCTGCGCGCTGATTGGCCGGAAGAGACGGCTCCAGCGCGCTGATTGGCCGGAAGAGACGGCTCCAGCGCGCTGATTGGCCGGAGCCGCGATGACGTCACTCCCGCGCATGCGCGCGGGAGTGATTTTTCCGGCAAGTTAATTGAAGGTCCCCCCGGACCTTCAGAGCGCATGCGCCGCTCGCGCGAGCGGCTGCATGCACTGTAAATATCTCCTAAACCGTGCCGGTTTAGGAGATATTATTTGTACCTACAGGTAAGCCTTATTATAGGCTTACCTGTAGGTAAAAGTGTCAAAAAGCGGGATACAACCGCTTTAAGAATTAAGATTTCTTAATAGGTACAACTGACCTAAGCAAAGGATTGCAGGAAGTCCTACTATCTACCTGCCAGGTATAGGTGACTATGTCAGTGTCCCTTGCGTCTGCACCATCCCTAGATTAAATCATAGAAAACTAGAAGCAGCCCCCCCCCTCGCAGTTGCAGAACGCCGGCCACCCACATATGGGGGCGCTAGGCTGATTTTTTTCCTGGCCCAGTCCGCCTTATAAGACTGGTGCTTCACTAAAAGTGTAGTGCAAGCCGGGGGAGACTCTTTTTGTGCTGCCCTAGGCCTGGGCCTTGTTGGCTAGCGTTGCTTACTACAGTGACTTCTATCTTCCAGGGGGATCCCACAGGTATGGCACATACATACAACCATCCAGTTGTAACCATATAAGATGCCATACCTAAATTTCAGCTTTTATAAAGTGTTTAGTTACAACATAATTCTATTACAATGTACGGTATGTCGCTGTACACATTTCCAGTCGGTAAACCTGAATTCCTAGTTCAGTTGTGTCATTTACTACTTAGTAGGATAATGGCCGTCATTTTGATATTTGCTCATAATGCTAACTGTACTTAAAAGCAATTAGAGACAATAATGGACTCCTGTTATCCAGATGTCTTTTAGATATTGCAGCTATAAAAAGCAGGAAAATGCATATATGTACACGTAATGTCTCATACATGGAATAAATAACATACAAACCTTAATGTACCTCAATCATATCCATTTGTGGATTTGTTGGGTTTTTCTGGCAAGAAAAAAAGAAATGGATTGCCTCTGACTCAAGTGCTCTGTGACGCAAGTGTGTGCACTTACCAAAGTAAGTAAAGGCAATACCCTCATACCTGTGTTTACTGCTCGACAGTCTCACATGTGAAAGTAAAAAACACCACTCCGGTCATAAACTTTTTTTTTTTTTTTTTTTTTTTTTTTTTTTTTTACCGTACCTACCTCCTACATCCCTCTTAAACTGTCTGAAAATCGGCCGGCTCAGCAGGATGTTAGGATGGGGAAAAACTGTTCAATTTTTTTTCTTTTAGCTGGCTAAATGAACAAAAAAAAAGCCAGCCATGCATGGCCAGCTTTACTAATAATTTGAGGGCTCAGAATTGTGTTTTAAATGTACTGAAGTATCAGGTTTCACCAGTAGGTGGCACTGAAGGTGAAATCCAATACTGCAGCTCCAGGAAAAGCAGGGCAGATGCGGAAGTTTGAGGGATCTCTTCTTTTTATTTATTTATTTATTTTTTTTATATCAGAAAAAGTTTTATTGAGAGAAGAAAAAAAACACAGCACCACAATAACCATCAAAACAAAATACTGGTACCATAACAAATAAAGAAATCACCATCCCCACATCAAGCTTTGTTCTTAACAAATTCAACAGTTACCCAGGCAGCATAAATATTGCATCATCAAAAATACCATACATGTTGCAAAATCACCCCTGCCCACCCCAAATGCGTTTCACAACCAGCCTCCGACACACCCAACCAAAAAGCATACATTTAAGATAATAAGCGATCCAGGATAAGATCATTGGGGGCCATTCCCGGGCAGAGGAATCTCTTCTTCATACTGCATGGGCCGTGTCAGAATTATTTTTCAAGGCTGAACTCCAGGGGAAAAAGATCCTCCCTTGTGGTGGGGCTACCCCTGCACTGCAAGAGTTAAATGCTTGTTTGCATTTAGGGGACGGCAATTTTACTTTCTGATCTTCTCCTTCTGCTGGCACGCTATGCGTTTCTAGACCAGTTTTTTCTTCCCTAAGCTCCAGTGGATGCAAGTCCTCGGACATCAAGTACAATGCATTGCCCATAGTCCTGAATTGGTTTTGAGGATGCCAGTGCGGGAATCAGGAAAAGTGGTTTTTTTTTTTTTGGTCCCCTGGATGTAAATGAGCATTTACTCATTGCAGTGGGGTTGTGGATATTTGTTTTCCCTCAAGATGGGTTTTAAATCTGAGTTTTACCCCGAAACAAATATGGGTTTATTTAGTGAAGCCGAGGTCTCCAACCTTTCTAAATAAAAGGCCAGTTTTCTGTCCTTCAGTCTTTAGTAAGGCTGGATTGTGGCAAGTATGAGGAGAACTTGCCCCAGCACATGGTCAATAAACAATGTCTTAGGCATGGGGGGTCACATAGCAGAAGTGGTCAGTAGGATGAAAAATAGCAGCCCATCATTGATATTAATAGGAGGAATTGTGCCCGTCGGTATTAAAAGGAATAGTGACCTGTCCTTGGCATCAATGGGAGAAATGGAGCTCCATCGTTGTTAATGGGAGGAATAGTGCCCAGTCATTGATGGTAATGGGTGGAATAGTGCCCTATCGTTGGTGTCTGTGGGTGGAATAGTGCCCTGTCCTTGGTGTCAATGGGAGAAATGGTGCCCTGTCCTTGGTACTAATGAGTGGAATAGTGCCCCGTCGTTGGTGTTATCGGGTGGAATAGTGGCCTGTTGGTGTAAGTGAGAGGAATAGTGCCCCTTCGTTGGTGTCAGTAGGAGGAATAGTGCCCTGTCCTTGGTGTTGGTGGGAGAAATGGGGCCCCGTCATTGGTGTCAGTGGGAGGAATAGTGTCCCATTGTTGGTGTCAGTGGGAGGGATAGTGCCCTGTCCTTGGTGTCGGTGGGAGAAATGGGGCCCCGTCATTGGTGTCAGTGGGAGGAATAGTGTCCCATTGTTGGTGTCAGTGGGAGGAATAGTGTCCCATTGTTGGTGTCAGTGGGAGGAATAGTGCCCTGTCCTTGGTGTCAATGGGAGAAATGGTGCCCTGTCCTTGGTACTAATGAGTGGAATAGTGCCCCGTCATTGGTGTTATCGGGTGGAATAGTGGCCTGTTGGTGTAAGTGAGAGGAATAGTGCCCCTTCGTTGGTGTCAGTAGGAGGAATAGTGCCCTGTCCTTGGTGTTGGTGGGAGAAATGGGGCCCCATCATTGGTGTCAGTGGGAGGAATAGTGTCCCATTGTTGGTGTCAGTGGGAGGAATAGTGCCCCATTGTTGGTGTCAGTGGGAGGAATAGTGCCCCATTGTTGGTGTCAGTGGGAGGAATAGTGCCCCAGGTGGCCAAATAAAGTCAAGGAATGGGCCACAGTCTGGAGTGCACTGTACTAAGGGAATAAAGAGTGTTCATTTTTTAAAGTCTTTGTCAACTTTGCAAAGTGGATGGTAATCTTGCCAAGTAAAAAAGTGGTATTCATGCAGAGTTATTGGGCATATTTAAAAAGCAGTGAAAGGGACATTCACTAAACATTCAGTGCGGTTGAATCTTGCTGCTTAACCACTTGCCGACCGCGCTATAGCCGAATGACAGCTACAGCGCGGCTGGCTAATTCTAGGATGGCCTCCTGTGCTTGCCCTTCTTGCACGTTCCCTGGGGTGTGCATCCGGAAGTGTCTGTGATTGCTGGTTCTGCCGGACCCAGAGCATCACAGATCGGTGTAAAGGGCCAATCACAGTGGCCCTTTAATTTATGCAGAGTAGACAGAGACCGAGCCGCTCTTCTCTATGGCCTGGTGGGTATAAACGGACAGCCCTCTGATTTGCTCCTCCTAGACAGGACAGATCCCGATTTCCCCCCCCCCCTCCCCGTTTTCTTCTAGCGGATCGGATCAGGTCGGATTGGCGGTAGGTGGGTGTAAACCGACAGCGGAGTCCATTTACACCCCTGCTGGTCCTAAGGGGTGAAAAACTGACAGACGGACCTGATCAGACCCTATGTGTAAAAGGAGGCTTCAATTGATAGTCGCATTGTTTAAACCTGAAATTCAGGATAGGCAAATACAAGAGACGTGAATTCTATCTTGAATCTGGGTGTGCTTTGTGTATGTAGCACCCTCCTAGGTAGGTGCTAGGTAAAAGCATCAAGTGGCTCCTTCTGCTTATCAGCGGAGCCTGATCTGTTAGTTTGCCTGTCATGTGTTTCTAGGTGTGATTCACTGGGTCTGAGGGAGTGTCCCCACTGTGTCCAATGGGGGAGCTTGTTGGACAGTGGAGGAAACCTCGTGTTTTATGACAGTCCCAGTGGGAGGGCATTGCTGCAATGCATCCTGGGATTGCCCATAAATATGGAGGGAGCATGTGACAGGGCGTCTTTTGGCGGGAGCAAAGTCCCAGGAGGAGGTGGATGGCTGTCTCCTCCTGTAGGTGTGAGGATGGTGGTTCAGGCAGTCAGCCTATTGAACCGGGTGTGGAGCTGAGCTGCAGAGGATCCAGAGTGCTGACAAGTGGAGCTGCTGGCAGAATCGTGTATCGTGAGTACCAGGAGATCTGCCTAGGGGTCTGCCTAAGAAAGGGGACCACTCCAGAGAGGTCAGGGGATCAAGGAGCTAGCTCACACACTGTATCAGTAAAGGGGGTGCCGTGTAGTTGACCCTGAAGATTAGGAACAAAGGGGGTGCCAGGAAGGGCCCTGAAGATTGTTCTGTAGCACAGCAGAGTACAGTTTACCTCAGAGTACAGTTTACCTCAGAGTACAGTTTACCTCAGAGTACAGTTTACCTCAGAGTACAGTTTACCTCAGAGTGTTCACTCAGTTCTGCATCACAGCCTGCGACAAACTGAATCAGCGGCCTAGCCGTGAATAGCACTTTTCAGCATTACTCAAGTCGTCCCAGCCAATTGTGCCTAGTGTATAAAGTTGGAGTATCCCACTCATTCCCTTCTCCAATCCAAGTTCCAAATAAAACCTAAAAACCAAAGCTACTGGACTGTTTCCTGACAGAGTCCTTACTGAATCACTTGGAGAATGCCTAATTGTCATGCTGTTGCTAATGGTAACCCAGGGGAACCCATAACCAGCAGCTCCCATGGGAGTAGTGCTACATGTATTTTTCAGATGTGTGCAGTATTCCAATGTAAAACTTTCCCTCTGTGCAGGAGCTTCCTGTAATAAAGACCGCTCACTGCTGCGCTCTCTCCTTGTGCTGGGTGACTGGTCTTGTCTCCGCCCCCCGCCCCCTCCTGTAGTTTTCTTCAGGCAGCCTGTAGTCGGTGGAGCCGGCGGGGTTCTTCCATATCTCTGCTCTGTACAGAACCGTGATGATGTCACTGCTACGTTTGCAAGGTAATATTGAGGTTCTTAACCACTTCAGCTCCGGAAGGTTTTACCCCCCTTAATGACCAGGCCATTTTTTGTGATTCGGCACTGCGTTGCTTTACCTGACAATTGTGCGGTCGTGTGACACTTTACCCAAATAAAATTGATGTTTTTTTTTTCCCCACAAATAGAACTTTCTTTTGGTGGTATTTGATCACCGCTGCAAATTTTATTTTTTGCACTCTAAACAAAAAAAAAAAACACAATTTTGAAAAAAAAAATATATATTTTTTACTTTCTGCTATAAAACATTCCCACTAAAATGTAAAAATCTAATTTCTTCATCATTTTAGACCAATGTGTATTCTGCTACTTATTTTTGGTAAAAAAAAAAAAAAAAATCCTAATAAGCGTATATTGGTTTGCGCAAAAGTTTTATAGCGTCTACAAACTATGGGATACCTTTATGGACTTTTTATTATGTTTTTGGTTTTCCTAGTAATGGCAGCGATCAGCGATTTTTTTTTTTTTTTTTTTTTTTTTTTTTTTTTTTTTTTTTTTTTTTTTTTTTTTTTTTTTTTTTTTTTGCGGGACTGCGACATTGCAGCAGACCAATCTGACACTAGATGACACTTTTTGGGGACCAGTGACACCAATACAGTGATCAGTGGAAAAAATATGCACTGTTACTGTATAAATGACACTGGCAGGGAAGGGGTTAACACTAGGGGTGATCTAGGGGTTAAATGTGCTCCTAGGGAGTGCTTTCTAACTGTAAGGGGACTGGATTTACTAGAGGAAAGGAGAGATCTGTGTTTCAGCTTAGCAGAAACACAAAATCTCTCTCTTCCTCTGGGACAGAACAGCAGTCTACCTTGTTTACATAGGCAGACGGCCGTTCTGTCAATCTGCCAAATGATCGGTGGGTACGGCCACCGGACCCGCTGATTGGCTCCCGCTGTGTCCAATCACAGCAGGATCAGCGTCCGTGAAAACCCCTGCACAAAACCCCATACATGTACGGAATTTTGCGCAGCCGGGCTGCCCTGCTGCAGTATATATGCGATGGGCAGTCCGAAAGTGGTTAAAGGCATTTGGTGCCCACTAAGTGAAATTTATATCTCTTGAGGCTATTGAGGGATTATAATGCAATAAAAGTTTGTGGTGGAGTTCAGCTTTAAATTCAATGTGCCCATTGTAGGTAGGCTAATGGGAGTTTGTATTAAAAGTAATAACTACTTGCCATCCGCCCTAAAGCAGATTTACTGCTACAGGGTGGCAGCACTGTGTCAGATCACGTGTGTGTGTATGTATGTATGTATGTATATGTATATGTGTGTGTATGTGTGTGTGTATATATATATATATATATATATATATATATATCTGTGATCCCGCACTTCCGGGTAGGATGTGCGCCCCCTGCGGCTTGCTCCCACTGTTATTACACAACTGAACCCGATCAGTGGGTGGCCTGGTACTCGATGTCTGTGCACCCGCCAATCTTCAGGCAGAGACACAGAACTGTGATCTGCCTACATAAACAAGGCAGATCGCCGTTCTGATAGGGGGAGGGGTGGAGTTGTGTCCCTGCAAAGCAGGAAATAAATTCCATGTCTTCCCCTAGTAAAAACCTCTCACGCAGTTCACATAAACACAGGCTAGGCACACAGTTAACCCTTTGATTACACCTGATTAGGGATGCACCGAAATGAAATTCTTGGCCGAAGCCGAATAATAATGAAATGCTTGGCCGAAGGCCGAATACCGAACGCAGTGTTTCGCATTTTTTCCATTTATTTTGCCAATTTTTAGGGGGCACGCTGATGGGCACATTTTATGTTAGGGGGCACGCTGATGGGCACATTTTATGTTAGGGGGCACTCTGATGGGCAAAACATTTAAATCAGCGTTGCTCTTAACATAAAATATGCCCATTAGCGTGCCCCTTAAAATAAAATATGCCCATCAGAGTGCCCCTTAAAATAAAATATGCTCATCAGCATGTCCCTTAGCATAAAATAAGGGGCACGCTGATGGCCACATTTTATGTCAAGGGAGCACTCTGTTGGGCACATTTTTTTTTCTTTTTTTTTTTTTAAGGGGCACTTTATAGGGCACTCTAATGTAATGAGCGTGGCAAGTGGCAACAACATATGGCAGTCTGCACACTAATGCTTGTGCAGCTGCCAGCTACCGTATTCTCCCCCAAATGTGCTCAGCTCCACATCACATACCTGAACTGCAGCCAGAGCCAAAAGCCGCGAACAGGGGGGCGGGGCGTGGACCTAGTGTGAAGGAGCCGCAGTCAGGAGCAGGGGGCGGGACGCCGCAATGAGGAAGGTGAGCGGTCAGGGCGGAAGCTGACATTGTTCGGCTCAAAATTATTTGGCCTTTTGACTTATTCGGCCGAACGCCGAAAGTGCTATTTTCTCTATTTTCGGCCGAATAATGTTCGGCCGCCGAATATTCGGTGCATCCCTACACCTGATGTTTAAGCCCTTCCCAGCCAGTGACCTTATTTTTAGCACTGATCACTGTATTAGTGTCACGGTTCCCTGCAAAGTGTCCAAAGTATGTCAGTGTCAGAATGTCCGCCGCAATATTGCAGTCCCGCTATAAGTCGCTGATCAACGTCATTACTTTTTTTTTTTTTTTTACTAGTATTTTTCATTCATTGACGGACACAGCTTCTGATCCTTTTGACACTAGGCAGAAAAAAAGACTGACCACGCCTATGAGCAGTCCTCCCCTCTCTTGTAATAGGTGTTCAGTTTTTTTTCTGCCTAATCAGGAGTATGGATCTAGTCCCTTGCTGGAAAGTCTGGTCCCGGCAATTTTTTCATGTTGGTTAGATTTTTTTTTTTTCTCTCCTGTTTTTTTTTTTTTCTCTGTGAGATCAATAATCAACTGCCAGACTGGTGACAGGCTGGATAATCTAGATCCAGTGGTCACCCCAGTCTGGTCAGACCTCCGCTATGCGAGCAGGGTGTCGAAATTGGCGGCGTTATCTTTTCGCTCCCCTTACCTGGTGGTCCACAAAGATAAGGTGGTTCTTTGCCCCTGTCCGTCGTTCCTTCCAAAAGTTGTCTCTGGTTTCCATCTGAATGAGGACATTGTGTTGCTTTCCCTGTGTCCCAGGCCAAAACATCCCAGGGAAGTGGCATTGCATGCCCTGGATGGGGTTCAGGCAATTTGGGTGTACCTGGAAACTACAGAGTCTTAGGAAGACAGGCTCACTATTTGTGCTAACGAATAGGTCTCGAAAAGGACTGTCCACTTCTTCTGTGACCATTATCACAGGGATCAGACAGATGGTGGCTCAGGCCTATTCAATCAGGGGTCAGGTTCCTCCTTTACCTGTCAAGGCGCACTCTACTCGGGTGCTCAGTGCTTCCTGGTCCTTCTGTCATCAGGCATCAGTGATGCAGGTTTTCAATGCGGCCACCTAGCCGTCGGTGCACAAATTCTATAAAGTGGATATGTTGGCATCTGCGGCTGCTTCTTTTGGCCGCAAGGTTTTGCAGGCTGCTGTTAGAGGGCCTGTTCTCTCTTTGGGGGGAGTTATATTTTCAGGTGGGCTCCAGTTGTTTGGTTGAGCTCCTGTTACCTGGTTGGCTATGTTTTAGCCTTGGGAATTTTTACCTGCTGTTCCCACCCCTCATGTTTGACACTGTTTTGAGATGTCCCACTGGTCAAGAAGATCAGAACCTGTGTCTGTCGATGAACGAAAGAGAATTGGATTTTATGGTAAGTCAAAAGTCCCATTATCCCTGCAATGTTGCAGTCCCACTAAATATCGCTGATTGCTGCCATTGCTAGTAAAAATAAATAGATAAAAATTACCTAAATCTTTCATAATTAACAATGATGGGAGGATGGTCACAGAGGACACTGAAAAAGCAACCGTGCTGAATGCTTTTTTCTCGTCAGTCTTTACACAGGAAAAGGAGGGGTACACTGACCATGACTGTATGGTTAGTAGTAATACACAGGACTTGCCACTATGGCTAACAGAGGGTGAAATCAGGGAAAGGCTGGATAAACTTAACACAAACAAATCACCAGGCCCGGATGGCGTACATCCGAGAGTACTCAAGGAACTCAGTAAGGAAAGGAAACTAACGTGATTCTGATATTCAAAAAGGGCCGGAGGCATATCCCGGGAAATTATAGGCCTGTCAGTTTGACATCGATAGTATGTAAACTTCTGGAGGGGATGATAAGGGACTATATCGTAGAGTTTGCTAAAGACAACAACATCATCAGCAGTAATCAGCACGGGTTTACAAATGGGCGTTCTTGTCAAACCAATCTCTTAGCATTCTATGAGGATGTGAGCTGTGAGCTAGATAGGGGCAGACCAGTGGATGTGGTGTACCTGGATTTTGCTAAGGCGTTTGATACAGTTCCTCACAAGCGCTTAATTTATAAATTAAGGTCTGCAGGTATCGACAGCAGGGTTTGCTCTTGGATACGGAACTGGCTAAAAGGGCGTGTCCAAAGGGTGGTAATAAATAGCGCATACTCAGACTGGTCTGAGGTAGTAAGCGGGGTCCCCCAAGGCTCAGTCCTGGGACCAACCTTGTTCAATTTATTCATAAACAGCATTGAGGACGGGATCAGTGGTTCAATATCAGTTTTTGCAGATGACCCAATATTGGGCAGGGCAATAACTGCACAGCATGAAGCAGATATCCTACAGAATGACCTGGACAAACTAACTGAGTGGGCAACGACTTGGCAAATGAGGTTTAATGTGGAGAAGTGTAAGGTTTTGCACTTGGGGACTAAAAACATAAAAACACAATACACGTTAGGAGGGGAACCCTTGGGGGAATCAAAAATGGAGAAAGATCTGGGAGTCTTGGTTGATGATAGACTAGGCAATAGCATGCAATGTCAAGCTGCAGCTTCCAAAGCCAACTGAATATTAGCATGCATAAAGAAAGGGATGTATTCCAGAGATAAAACTATAATCCTACCACTTTATAAAACTTTGGTCCGACCGCATCTGGAGTATTCCGTCCAGTTCTGGTCGCCAGTCCTCAGGAGGGATGTGTTGGAGCTGGAGAGAGTCCAGAGAAGGGCAACTAAACTGATTGGAGGACCTTAACTATGAAGAGCGTCTACAATCGCTCGATTTATTCTCCCTGGAGAAGAGACGTCTGAGGGGGGACATGATGGCAATTTATAAATATCTTAATGGGGATCTCAGCTTAGAAAAAAAGCTGTTCATTCGAAGGGATTGCATGAGGACTCGAGGACATACAATGCGATTAGAGGAGAAGCGTTTTAACCTCAGGCAACGAGGAGGGTTCTTTACTGTTAGGGCTACAAGATTGTGGAATTCTCTACCACAAGAGGTGGTTTCTGCGGGTAGTATGGTGGCTTTCAAAAGACTCTTAGACGTACATCTCAAGGATCAGAACATTCAGGGGTATGTGAGATGATTACAGCCACACACACCTACACAGGTTGAACTGGAGGGACTATTGTCTTTATTCAACCTCACCTACTATGTAACTATGTAACCTTGTTTATAGACACAATCACTTTTGCACAAACCAATCAATACACACTTATTGGGATTTTTTTTTTTTTTTTTTACCAAAAACATGTATCAAAATACATATTGGTCTAAAATTATGCAAAATCTTATCTTATTGGGAGTGTTATATAGCAGAAAGTAAAAATTTAGTTTTTCTTATTTATTCAGAATTGTCGCTCTTCTTCTTTTTTTTTTTTTTGTTTATAGTGCAAAAAATAAAAATTGCAGAGGTGATCGACTACCCCCCAAAAGAAAGCTCTAATTGTGGGGAAAAAAGGACATCAATTTTATTTGGGCACAGTGTCCTACGACTGCAGAATTGTCAGTTAAAGTAACGCAGTGCCGTATCGCAAAAAATGGCCTGGTCATTAAGGGGGTAAAACGTTCAGTCCTTAAAGCGGAGTTCCGCCCCCCCTCCAAAAATTAAGTCCGCAGCTCCATATGCTGTAGCTGCTGACTTTTAATATTAGGACACTTACCTGTCCTGGAGTCCAGCAATGTCTGTGCCGCAGGCGTTGTTTCCATCGGCTGTCGGGTGCTCCCACCGCCATTGCTGGTCAGGGAACCCAGCAGTGAAGCCTTGCGGCTTCACTAGCGGGTCCCTACTGCGCATGCGCGAAGCTCTCGGATAGGTTCGGTGGCGGAGGGTGGGAGGAGGGGTCCTCACTTTGCCGCGGCGCAGTTCCCGGAAGTGGGGAAGGGTACCTGTCAAAAATAGGTACCCGTTCCCCCCCCCCTTTCCGCTCTGAAAGGTGCCAAATGTGGCACCCGAGGTGGGGGGGGGGGGGAAGAAGCAAATGAGCGGAAGTTCCACATTTGGGTGGAACTCCGCTTTAAGTGGTTAAAAACTTTTTTAATGTTACTTTAACGGCCATATAGAGGCAGTGAATGGGATGGTTTGAATTCCTTTGTCAGTTGAAATAATGCTGAGCTTGTAGTGATGTAGTGCAGATGACGCCACAGTCAAATTCTCAAGGGAAAAATACAGCAAGTTCCTTATGCTTTTGTCTGACGTTCTGATAAACATGTCACTAAAGATTTTTCATTGGAGTCCTTTAGAGTATCTATACTCTCTGGGTATGACTGGGCTGACTGGTCGGGGTGAAGGCTATTTTGCTCCAAATTTGGGAAGAACATAACAAAAGCACAAATTATCATCTGTTCCAATGCCATGCCAAAATCATTTGCAGATAAATATAAGCTGGATATATACTAGAGGAAGTTTATTTGAAAACCGTTCTTTCAGAAACCTTTGTTCAAAATTCTTATCGCTATTGGGGTCAAATAAATGTGTTTCGCAGTGACAAGAAAATTCGAAGGAATAGCCTATAACTATTTTTAACAATGAATCTGCTTTTTTCAAATTACATTAAATCCAAAATTAAATGTTAAAGCCAGAAAAATAAAAAACAATGCCCCCCCGGCGCAGGTTTAAGCCGTAATGTACTAGAATGCACAGCATACTAGTACATTATGAACCTGCACATGGAGTCATCTAGCGCAGAGCTATTACGGCTCCCCGGCGCTGCCATCTTCACCCGGTCTTCCTTGTGGGTATGCGGGCTCTGCTGTGTGAATGGCCGGGGCTGTGCTGACTTTACTCCCGCGCATGCACACAGGAGCCCTATTCTCCGGCATAGAATTCTTACGGTTCGGCACAGTATGCCGTCCCTTCATAGCGCATGCGCTGGTGACATCACCGGCTGTATGTTTGTGAATGTCTCCTAAACCGAGATAGGACACATTAAACTGCAGTTCTGAAGCAGGAAGTTATTGTGTCTCCTGTCTGGACGTACACGTATTTTGAAATCACAATACTGGCTGTAAAACATGTATTTGCAGTGCCTTGAAAAAGTATTCATACCCCATGAGTCTATACTTTGTAGATCCACCTTTTTACAGCTGCAAGTCTTTTTGGGGATGTCTCCACCAGCTTTGCACATCTAGACAGTGACATTTTTGCCCATTCTTATTTGCAAAATAGCCCAAACTCTGTCAGATTGGATAGAGAGCGTCTGTGAACAGTAATTTTCAAGTCTTGCCACAGATTCTCAATTGGATTTAAATGCCGGTTCACATTTGTGCGATGCGGGAACGCTGCGAATATACAGCGTGTTCCCACAAATGTGAACCGGCACTAAGACTACAAGAAAATACTCCCTGTGGGCACTTGGAAGAAGAGCATACGTAGGTAGATAAAAAATATATTTTTTTTATTTATACAAAAGGATAAAAGGCTATACATGAAAACTTTTGTTTGAGAGCGTTTGCAAGCACATTTTTTTTTTTTTTTTTATAAATTTTGACTTGATAAACAAGCGATGTCTTGGTATACAAGTAGCGTCATGTCACAGCTGAGTATAAAAAAGAGAGGTGCCTCTAATGCCTCGTACACACGCAACGATTATAGGCCGACCGATTGTCCGACTTTTGTCCAGAGTGGTGTTTTGTTGGTTGGAATGTGCCTAGACTGCGCACGATTTTTCTCGCCCAACAAAAATCTACTTCAGAAGGGATGTCATGTGCTGGTTTACTTTCCGTGTGTTTTTTCTTCTCTGAGCATGCCCAGTCTTGATCTTCAGATTTTTGTCTGCCGAAATCTGTACTGACTGAGGGAAAATCGGCCGTTGTAGTGATGGCCAGCAAAAATTTTATAGCCTGCACACCAGATTTTTTTTCGGCCGAAAAGTCTGAGTCGGTTGTCGGAAGCATCATACTAACAAGCCGAAAATCGGCAGATCGGACGTTGGCTGAAAATTCCCGGCCAATAATCGATGCGTGTGTACGGGGCTTAAGTGTGGCAATATGGTTACATTTAATAAAGGTACATTTAACAACTCACATGATTGATGATCAAAACATTCACATCTAAGTATGCAGTTATCCGGGGTAAAGCTGTCCACATAGACTATCCTCGGCTCCGCCATCAACGCCATCCTTTCCACGCTGCGCTCCACGCCTCGCTTTCAGATCACTCTACTGCAGGGTAGTTTTCCCGGTCACGATTGCAGACTGATGGAGGTAAGAGCCGGTGGTGCGGAGGACGGTCTATGTGGACTGCTTTACCCTGAACGCCTGCATACTTGGATGTGCCTCTTTTAACCTTTTGCCGACCGCCCACCGTAGTATTACTGCGGCAGGGCGGCTCGGTTGTGCAAAATCACGTAGTACTATGTGATCTCATGCACGAGGTCTCCGCACGCGCTGCTGGAGCCGCGCTCCCACTGTGTTTAGACACAGCGGAAGACAGGCCGCAGGAGTTGCTGCCGGCCTCCCGCAATCGTCGGATAAACTGACAGAAGACCTGCCTGCTTATGTAAACAAAGCAGGCGAGTCTTCTGTCAGTCAGGCAGGGAGAGATCAGAAGTTTCAGCTAATCTGAAACTTCCATCTCTCTGTGCCTGTCACAGAACCCCCCCACACACACTTAGTAAGAATATTTAGGTACACATTAACCCCTTTGATCTCCCCCAGTGTTAACCCCTTCCCTGCCAATGTCATTTATACTGTAATCGTGCATATTATTTAGCACTGATTACTGTATTATTGTCACTGGTCCCCAAAAAGTGTCAAATGTCAGTTAGGGGCCTGATCTGCCGCAATGTCGCAGTCCTGCTAAAAAACGCTGATCGCCGCCATTACTAATAAAAACAAAAAAATTAAATAAAAATTCCAAAAATCTATCCCGTAGTTTGTAAATGCTATAACTTTTGCGCAAAAAATACGCTTCTTGGAATTTTTCTTTACCAAAAATATGTAGCAGTATACAAATTGGCCTAAACTGATAATAAAAAAATGTGATTTTTTAAAAAAAAATTTTTTATTGGGAATGTTTTATAGCAGAAAGTAAAAAATTGCGTTTTTTTTTTTTCAAAATTGTCGCTGTTTTTTTTATTTATAGCGCAAAATCTAAAAACCGCACAGGTGATCAAATACCATGAAAAGAAAGCTCTGTTTGTGGGAAGAAAAAAAACATCAATTGTATTTGGGTACAGTGTCGCACAACCGCGCAGTTTTCTGTTACAGTAACGCTGTGCCGAATCGCAAAAAATGGCCTGGTCATTAAGGGGGTAAAACCTTCTGGCGTAAAACCTTCTGGCGCTGAAGTGGTTAATCATCAGCCATGAGTTGCTAAATGTTGAACCTTCATTAAATGTAACCATATCGCTACACTTAGAGGCGCCTCTCTTCTCTTTTATACTCTGAAGTTCCTGCTGGATTTTGCTTCTAATCCCCTTGTGGAGGCGCCATTTGCGGATGGACGTTTTATGGTTACACAACCTTTCACATTGCTATGATCTTTTGATATGGACTATAAACTGAAGGGCTTATGAATAAATGGTTGTGGAACGAATCATCTGAGTTTCCATTATTTCTTATTGGGAAATTCGATTTGATGTAAGAGTGCTTTGGATTAGAAGCATGTTTCCGGAACGAATTATGCTCGCAATCCAAGGTTTTACTGTATATGAAAAATACATGAGGGGAACAGAAAAATAAATGTGCGGCAAGTATTCAGACCCCCTTAAATTTTTCACTCTTTGTTATATTGCAGCCATTTGCTAAAATCATTTAGGTTCATTCTTCTTCCTCATGAATGTACACATAGCACCCCATACTGACAGAAAAACACAGAATTGTTGACATTGTTGCAGATTTATTAAAAAAGAAAAACTGAAATATCACATGGTCCTAAGTATTCAGACCCTTTGCTCAGTATTTAGTAGAAGCCCCCTTTTGATCTAATACAGCCAGGAGTCTTTTTGGGAAAGATGCAACAAGTCTTTCACACCTGGATTTGGGGATCCTCTGCCATTCCTCCTTGCAGATCCTCTCCAGTTCTGTCAGGTTGGATGGTAAACGTTGGTGGACAGCCATTTTTAGGTCTCTCCAGAGATGCTCAATTGGGTTTAAGTCAGGGCTCTGGCTGGGCCATTCAAGAACAGTCACGGAGTTGTTGTGAAGCCACTCCTTCGTTATTTTTGCTGTGTGCTTAGGGTCATTGTCTTGTTGGAAGGTAAACCTTCGGCCCAGTCTGAGGTCCAGAGCACTCTGGAGAAGGTTTTTGTCCAGGATATCCCTGTACTTGGCCGCATTCATCTTTACCTCGATTGCAACCAGTCGTCCTGTCCCTGCAGCTGAAAAACACCCCCACAGCATGATGCTGCCACCACCATGCTTCACTGTTGGGACTGTATTGGACAGGTGATGAGCAGTGCCTGATTTTCTCCACACATACCGCTTAGAATTAAGGCCAAAAAGTTCTATTTTGGTCTCATCAGACCAGAGAATCTTATTTCTCACCATCTTGAAGTCCTTCAGATGTTTTTTAGCAAACTCCATGCGGGCTTTCATGTGTCTTACACTGAGGAGAGGCTTCCGTCGGGCCACTCTGCCATAAAGCCCCGACTGGTGGAGGGCTGCAGTGATGGTTGACTTTCTACAACTTTCTCCCATCTCCTGACTGCATCTCTGGAGCTCAGCCACAGTGATCTTTGGGTTCTTCTTTACCTCTCTCACCAAGGCTCTTCTCCCCCGATAGCTCAGTTTGGCCGAACGGCCAGCTCTTGGAAGGGTTCTGGTCGTCCCAAACGTCTTCCATTTGAGGATTATGGAGGCCACTGTGCTCTTAGGAACCTTAAGTGCAGCAGAAATCTTTTTGTAACCTTGGCAAGATCTTTGCCTTGCCACAATTCTGTCTCTGAGCTCTTCAGGCAGTTCCTTTGACCTCATGATTCTCATTTGCTCTGACATGCATTGTGATCTGGAAGGTCTTATATAGACAGGTGTGTGGCTTTCCTAATCAAGTCCAATCTGTATAATCAAACACAGCTGGACTCAAATGAAGGTGTAGAACCATCTCAAGGATGATCAGAAGAAATGGAAAGCACCTGAGTTAAATATGAGTGTCACAGCAAAGGGTCTGAATACTTAGGACCATGTGATATTTCAGTTTTTCTTTTTTAATAAATCTGCAACAATGTCAACAATTCTGTGTTTTTCTGTCAGTATGGGGTGCTATGTGTACATTCATGAGGAAGAAGAATGAACTTAAATGTTTTTAGCAAATGGCTGCAATATAACAAAGAGTGAAAAATTTAAGGGGGTCTGAATACTTTCCGTACCCACTGTACATAGATGACAGGAAGGTATCACAATATATATGGAAATCATGGACACCTAACGGGTTTCCAATTTTCTTCTTCAGTGATGTCGAGGAAAAATATACATTGTTGTCTGAAATGAGAGTAAAGACATTAATGCATATAACATTATACATATTGGTTATAGTGTTTTACACCTTTTTTAGTTTGAAAATTTCCATACTGACCGGTCTAAGGTCATCATAGGAAATCGAACAACCAGTGTATGCAGCTGCAGATTAAATCAGGTTGATTCTATCTGAGGCGGCATACACTGAGCTGTGAATCTGACTTACCATGGGCCTCTTGGCTGCTTCTCTGATTAATACTCTCCTAGTCCGGCCTGTCAGTTTAGGTGGACGGTCATGTCTTGGTAGGTTTGCAGTTGTGCCATACTCTTTCCATTTTCGGATGATGGATTGAACAGTGCTCTGTGAGATGTTCAAATCTTGACTTTTTTTTTTTTTTTTAACTAACCCTGCTTTAAACTTCTCCACAACTGTATCCCTCACCTGTCTGGTGTGTTCATTTGCCTCCATGATGCTGTTAGTTCACTAAGGTTCTCTAACAAACCTCTGAGGGCTTCACAGAACAGGTGTATTTATACTCAGATTAAATTACACACTGGTAGACTATTTACTCAGGTGACTTCTGAAGGCAATTGGTTCCACTAGATT